>NC_044567.1:37400390-37700390 GCF_007565055.1 Rhinopithecus roxellana
GTAAAAAACTGGAGAGAAGCTTTTCGAAGAAACGGTTTTGTTGACTGTGTGGTTCATCTCATAGATTTAACCTCTTTTTTTATGGAAGAAATTCACCATCACTGTTTTTGTGGTACCTGAGAGGAGTATTTAGGAGTGCATTGAAGCCTTGGTGACAAAGGAAATATCTGATAACAAAACACCAGAAGAAAGCTTTGCGAAACTGCTTTGTGATGTGTGAATTCAATTCACCGAGTTTACCATCCTTTTTTTGAGAGTTAGCTAAACAATTTTTTCTATTTATCTGCAGAAATGGGATATTCAAGAGTGCATTTGAGGAATATGGTGAAAAAAGGAAATATCCTCAGATAAAAACTAGAAAGATGTTTCTGAGAAACATTTGTGTATACGGTATCATCTCCAGAATCACCGTTCTTTCATGGTCATTTGGTAGCACTGTTTTAGTGGAATCTGAGAAGGGATATTTTGGAATGCGTTGTGAAGCCTTATGGTGACAAGAAATATCCTCAGAGTATACTAGAAAGAGCTTTCTGAGAAACTTCTTGTAGTGTGTGAATCATCCTACAGAGTTACACTGTTCTTTTATTGATCAATTTGCTAATACTTTTTCATGGGAATCTGCAAAGGTATACATTGGAGTGCATTCAGCCTATGGTGAAAAAGAAAATAATCTCCAGATAAAAAAGTAGAATCTTTGTAGAGAAACTGCTTTTGATGATGTGAATCGTCTCACAGATTACACTGTAGTTTTCATTGAGCAGTTTTACTAACACTGTTTCTGATCTGCAAATGGGATTATTTTGGAATGCATTGGAAGCTATGTGACAATAGGAATATCCTCTATAAAAACTGAAAGAAGCTTCTGAGAACCACTTTTGTGATGTGTTAATTCATCTCAAGAGTTACACGATTCTTTTCAGGACAGTTTGTAACATGTTTTTGGGAATCTGAGAAGCGAATATTTCAATTTCACATTGAAGCCTGTGAAACAGGAAATTATCCTCGATAAAAACTAGAAAGAAGCTTCTGAGAAAGTTCTTTGTGAGTGGTGAATTCAGTCAAGAAGTTACACTTTCTTTTCATGGAGCAGTTTGCTACACACTTGTTCATATCATCTGCAAGGGAATGTTGGAGCACATGAGGCCTATAGTGAACAGTAAATTATCCTATGTATAAACCCCCCAAGGAATGCTTTCTGAGATAGCTTTGTGATGTGTTGAATTCAACTTAAGAAGTTACACCTTCTTTCATGAGCAGTTTGATAACCACTGATTTCGTTCGTCATCGCAATAGGGTATTTGAAGAGAGCATTGAAGCCTTACGTGTGACAAAGGAAGTATTCTCAGAATAAAATTACAAAAAGGAAGTTTTGTGAAATCTCCTTTGTTGGTGTGTGAATTCATCTCACCGAGTAAAACCCTTCATATTCATTGAGAAGTTTGCTAACATTATTTTCGTCTTAAATTGAAATGGATATTCAGGATTGCATTGAGGAATAGTGGTGAAAAAGTAAAATATCCTCACACAACTAGAAAGACAAGCTTTCTGAGAAACTGTTTTGTGATGTTTTGAATTATATACTACAGGTTACATGTTTTTGCAGTGAGGCAGTGTGGAGAAATAACATGTTTGGAGGATCTGAAACCCTGATATTTCTACACGATTAAAGCTTATGGTGAACAAAGTATAAATATCACTAATAAAACCTAGAAAGAACTTCTGAGAAGACCACTTTCTGATGTGTTAAATTTATCCACAAAGTTACACAATTATTTTCAGTAGAGCAGATCTGGTAGCACTTGTTTTGCGTGATGCGAGAAGGGATATTTGGATACATTGAAACACGATGAGTTACAAAGGAAATAACTTGAAAGAAAGCCTCTGAGAAGTCTTTGTGATATGTGAATTCATACCACTGGTAACCTTTCTTTTCATGGAGCACGTTAGCTAACACTGTTTTGGATGGTGGAATTGCCAAAGGGGAAATTTGGGAGCGCTTGATGATTAGTGTGAGACCTATGGTTGAAAAAGGAAATATCCAAAGATAAAAACTAGAAAAAAGCTTAGAAGGAGAAACTACTGTTGTGATGTGAGGAATCAATCTCACAGAATTATACCGTTCTTTTCATTGACAGTTTGGTAGACTCTTTTGGGGAATTCCAAAGGGAAATTCTGGAGATCATAGAGGCCTATGGTGAAAAAGGAATATCTTCAGATAAAAAACGGGAGAGAGTTTTGAGAAATGTTTTGTGAGGTGTGTATTCCTCATAGAGATAAACCATTTTGTTTGATGGGGAGGGGGTTATCATCATGTTTTTGTGGTGTCTGGTCTGGTAAGTGATATTTGAGAGCACATTTAGGCTGATGGTGGAAAAGTAAAGTAAATACTGCAAAGTAAAAAAACTAGAAAGGAGCTTTTGAGAGATTTATTTGTACTAGGTGAATTCATCCCCAGAAGTAAACCATCTCTTCATTGAGCAGTTTGGTAACCCTGGTTTGGTGTATGTACAAATGAGGATGTGAGGCAGCAGAGAAGGGAAAAGACTATGGTAGAAAAACGAAATACTTCAGATAAAACTAGAATGAAGCTTTCTGAGAGACTGTTTTGTGATGGCGAATTCATCCACGAGTTAATCTTTCTTTTCATTAAGCAGTTGTTTAGCAATCTTTTTGTGGAATAGCAAGGACATATCAGGAGCAGATAAAGGCCATGTGTTGAAAAAGAATATTCTCAGGTAAAAACAGGAGGGGAAAGTTTCTGAAACTACTTGTGAAGTGATCATTCATCTCATAGAGGTAAAGCTTTCTGTTGGGGGAGCATTTAGCATCACTGTTTTTGGGTGTCTGAGAAAGGGAGAGGAGGCGGGAGATGAAGGAAGGTCCGATGGTGGTGGAAAAGGAAATATTATCTAATTCAGTGTAAAAACTAGAAAGAAGCTCTAAATGGAAAGTAATGTGATTGTGAACTATTTCACAGAGTAACCCTTTCTTTTATGGAGCAGTTACCTACACTGTTTCATAGATCTGCAATGTTATAATAGGAGAGAACATTGAGGCCTATAGTTGAAAAAGGAAAAAAAATTTAGATAAACTAGAAAGAAGCGTCTGAGAAAAAACATTGTCATGGTGAATTCGATCACACAGTTTACACTTTTCTTTCCATGGAGCAGTGTCTAACACTGTTTCGTGTGGCATCTTGCAATGTGATATTTGGGAGCGTATTGAGGCCTATAGTGAAAAAGGAATACCCTCAGATATAATGAGAAATGAACGTGTTCTGAGGACTGCTTGGTTGTGTTAATTCATCTCAGAAGTTGCATGACTCTTCTAATGGATCGGTTTGGAATACGTTCTTGGGGAACCTGAGAAAGGATATTTTGGATCTACTGAAGCCTATGGTGACAAAGGAAATATCCTCACATAAAAACTAGAAAGAAAGTGTTTCTGAGAAAAGTTCTTGTGAGTGTGAATGTACCTCACAGAGTTCACCTCTTTTTCAGGAGGCAGTTTGCTAAGATGTTTATGGATTGCCAAGGGGATATTTGGGACAATTGAGAGATACAGTAAGAAAGAGGGGAAATATCCTCATATAAAAAACTATGAAAGAAGGTTCTAAGAGAAGAAACGCTTTGTGGACTTGAAAATCATCTCACCAGAGTACACACCATTCTTTCCGTGAGCATTTGTTTTTTGATAACACGGTTTCCGTGGAATTTGCAATACTGTATTGGGGAGCACATTTGAAGCCTATGGTGCCCACAAGGAACTACCCTCATATAATAAACCAAAGTATGTTTGGAAAAACTCCTTTGTACTGTGGAACTTCATCTCACAGATTTTACATTGTTTTTGCATTAAGCAGTACTTACCTCTCTTTTCTTGGATCGGCATGGATATTTGGAGATAATTGAAAAGCTTATGGGGACCCAAAAGGAAATATCCTCAGACAAAAACTAGAAAGAGCTTTCTGAGAAACCATTTGAGCTGTGTTAATTATCTCACAGAGTTACATGCTATATTTTCATGGATCAACATTCGTAGCATTGTTTTTGGGAAACTGGAAGGGATATTGTGATCATATAGAAGCATGGTGATCATAGGAAAATACAATTTCAGATAAAAACAAGAAAGAAGGCTTTCTGAGAAAATTCTTGTGAAGTGCCTTTTCATCTCAGAGAGGTACACACGTTCCTTTCATTTGACAGTTGATTACACAGCTTATCAGGAATTCTTGGAAAGGGGTATTTGGGAGCTCATTGAGAAGAGTGGGAAAAAGGAAGAATTGTTATGACAGGATAAATACATAGAGAAAGAAGATTCTGAGAAACTGCTTTGTGAGGTGGAATTCATTTTCACAGAGTGCACACATTTTTTCACTGAGAAGTTTACTAACACTTTTTTTGTTTAATTTTCAATGGGATATTGTGGGAGGGCATTGTCTGGAATATGGTGAAAAAGTAAATATCCCCTCGAGATAAACAATGGAAAGAAACTTTTGATAGAAACAGACTTTTGTACTGCACAGAGTACCACCAATGTTTTCATGAGTACACTTGGTAGCACTGTGTATTGTGAACCTGAGGGGGATATTTTGAATGGCTTTGAAGCCTATGTATGCTAAAGGGAAACATCACAGATTTAAAAAATAGAAAGAAGCCTTCTCAGAAAGTCTTGGTGAAGGTTTCTTTCATTCTCAGAGATGTACACCGTTATTTTATGGAGCAGTTGCTTAACACTGTTTTCATGGAATCGCAAGGTAATTTGGAGAGCATGAGACATATAGTGAAAAAAGCAATATCCTCTTTTCTTTTGGATAAAAAATGAGAATAAGTTTTCAGCATAAACTGATTTCTGATGTTTAATTTCATCTTCTTCAGTAGAGAACATGATTCTTGTCATGGATAGTTGGTAGCACTGTTTTTTGGAATCTCTGGGAAGGGCTATTTTGGATCACATTCGGATGAACCGTGTTGACACAGGAAATTATCCTCAGATTAAACAACATAGAAAGAAATTTTATGAGGTTAAAGTTTCTTTGTGATGTGTTGAATTTCATCTCACAAGTACACCAATTTTCCATTTGAAGCAGGTTTAACACGTGTTTCGTGGAATTGCAGAGGGATGATTGGGAGCCACATTGTGAGGCCTATGGTTGAAAAATTTCATATCCTCCAGATTAAATAAAAACTAGAAAGAAGGTTTCTAATACACGCTTTGATGTGTGAATGAATTCATCTACAGAGTTACATGATTTTTTCATTCGCCAGGTCTGAAAAAAACTGGTTTGTAGAATCTGTAATAGGGTATTTGGGAAGCAATTGATGAAGAATAGGATGTCAACAAGGAACTTTTATCTTTGGATAAAAACTAGAGAGAAGCTTTCTGAGAAACAGCTTTGTGATGGTGAATTTATCTCACAGGACTAAATCACTGTTTCATGGAGCACCTTCGGTAGCACTGTTTCTGGAGAATTGAGGAGGGATATTTTGGATTCACATTAAAGCAAGAGTAACCAAAGGAAAAATTATCCTCAGATAAAAAACTAGAAAGAAAGGCCTTCTGAGTCTTAACTTCCTTGTTGATGTGGAATTATCTCACAGAGTTAACACTGGACTCTTTTCATTAAGCAGTTTCCTAACACTCTTTTGGTAGAATCTGCAAAGGGCTATTTTGGCGCAAAAACACAACCAAAACCCCCCCCACAAACCCAAAAAGAAAAAAAAACAACAACGGTGGGGGGTGAAAAAAACAAAAAACAACACAAAAAAAATACAAAAACAAAAGCAAAGAAAACAAAAAAAAAAAAAATTTTTTTGTTTTTTTTTTTTGTTTCTGTTGTTTTTTTTTTTTTTTTTTTTTTGTTTTTTTGTTGTGATTGAAGCCTTATGTGGAAAAAAAGGAATTTAATCCTCAGATAAAACCTAGAAGAGGCTTTCGGGGAACTGCTTGTGATGGTGAATTCATCTCACGGAAGTTACATTGAATTTTTTCCTCATGCAGTTTGCTAACACTCCTGATTCTGGAATCTGCAGTGTGATAATATCGGAGGCCGCATTGTGTGAAGATTATGGTGACAAAAGGAATTAGTCCTTCAGGATATAAAAACCAAAAAATTAAGCTTTCTGAGAAAGTGTTTTTCTTTCATTAAGAAGTTCACTAACACTTTTGTCAGTTTAATCTGCAATGGATATTAGGGGCGGCACAGTCAAGAATATAGTGAAAAAGGACTATTCCTCACAATAAAAACTAGAAATAAAACCTTCTGGGGAAAGTTCTTTGTGATGTGTTGATTTGTACATTCCTCTCAATGTTACACACTTCTTTCCTGTAGCAACATTTGAACACTTTTTATGTGAATCTGCCAAAGGATATTTGGTGACGCTTGAGACCTATCTGAAAAAAGAAATATCTAGATTTATAATAAAAAAGAGAAAGAAGCTTTCTGAGAAACTGATTTGTGATGTGAGATATTCATCTCAACAGGAGTACAACGTTATCATTTCATTGACGTAGTTTTTTGCTAACATTGTTTCATGGAATCTGCAATGGGATATTTTGGAGCACATTAATTTTTTAAGGTGCGAAAGAGAAATACCTCAGACTAAAAACTTAAGACAGAAGCATTTCTGAAGAAACTGCTTTGTGATGTGTGAACTTCATTCCCAGAGTTGCACAGCCTTCTTTTCATTGACAGTTCTGCTAACCGCTTTTCGATGGAATCTGAAATGGGGATATATCAGGCACAATGTGAAGCTATAGGGTGAACAAAGAGAGGAAAGCACTCAGCAGAAAAACAGAAAGAAGTTTTTTAAGAAAATTGCTTTGCTGATTTCGTGAATTTATCTCACAGCAGTTACACAAATTTTTTTCTTGAAGCAGTTATGTAGCACTGTGTTTTGGGGAATGGAAGAGGATATTTTGGAAATGCATTGAAAGCTATGCGTTGACAAAGGAATATTCTCAACAAAACTAGAAAGAAGTTTCTGAGAAGAAAGTTCTTTGTGACTGTGTGAATCACTCACAGAGTTACACCATTCTTTTATTGAGCCTGTAACCACTGTTTTCGTGGAATCTGCAAAGGGTATTTGAGTAAAGCATTGACGCCTGGTGCAAAAAGGAAACACCTCAGATAAAAACAGAAAGAAGTTTCTGAGGAAAAGTCTTTTGTGATGTGTGAATTCATCTCCAGAATAGCACGTTCTTTCTTTCATGGAGCAGTTTACCTACACTGTTTTCATGGTGAATCTGCAAGAGAATTTGGGAGGCATTTCGAGGTTCTAAGTTAGTGAAAAAGAAATATCCCACATGAAAACTAGAAGGAAGCGTTTCAGAGGAAAAACTTTGTGTGATGTATAAATTCATCTTACAGGTTACACTGTTCTTTTCAATGAGCAATACATTGATGACTCTGTAGTTGGAATTCTCAATAGAGTATTTCGAGTGCATTGAAGCCTATAGTGACAAAGGAGATATCGTCAGATAAAAACCTAAAGAAGCTTTGTGAAAACTGCTTTTGATGTGTGAATTTCATCTCACCGAGTAGCTACACGTTATTTTAATGAGAAGTTTGCTAACTTTTTTTTTCATTTAATCTGCAGTGGGATATTGGGCAGTTTGCACTGGGAGGAATTATGGTGAAAAATGAATATCATCAGATAAAACTAGAGAGGAACTTTCTGAGAGAGAAATGCTTTGTGATGGGGTGAATTCATCTCACAGAGTTACATATGTTGCCTTGAGCAGTTTGCTACATTGTTTTCTTGGCAGTCTGCCATCTGATTTATTTCTGAGTGCATAGAAGCTTATGGTGACAAAGTAAATGTTTTCATATAAAAACTTAGAACGAAGCTTTTGAGAAGATGCTTTTGATGGGTTAATTCATCTCACCAATTTACAGATTTTCTTTCATGGAGCAGTTGGTAGCACTGTTTTTGGTTGATCAGAGAAGGGATATTTGGATCACAGTGAAGCCAGGGTGACAAAAAGGAAATATCCTAAGATACAAAACTTAGAAAGACCCTTCTGAGAAAGTCCTTTTGTGGATGTGTGAATTCATCTCACAAGAGTTACACCTTTTTTCATGGAGCCGTTTTGCAAACACTTTTTTGGGAATCAGCAATGGAGTATATCTGAGCACTCTGAGGCCTATTGATGAAAAGAAAATCCTCAGATAAAAACTAGAAGGAAGCTTTCTGAGTAAATGCTCTGTGATGTGTTGAATTTCTCACAAGGACACCTGTTCTTTTCATTTCCCAGTTGCTAACACTCTTTTCTTGGATTTGCAGTGGGAAATTTCCGAGCGTATTGATTGAAGCTTGGTGACAAAGAAATTATCCTCATTATATAAAAACTAGAAAGAAGCATACTGAGAAACCGCTTTTTGATGTGTTAATTAGCTCACAGTTACACAATTCCTTTCAGGATCAGTTTGGTAGCACTCGTTTTGGGAATCTGAGAAGGGAGTTGTTGATCATTAGTGAACCTAGGGTGACAAAGGAAAAAAATCTCAGATAAAAACTAGAAAGAAGCTTTGTGAGAAAGTTTTTTGTGATGTGTGAGTTCATCTCACAGAGTTACACCTTTCTTTTCCTGGAGAAGGAGAAGTTGCTATTTTACTGGAATCTGCAAAGGGATATTTGGGAGTGCATTGAAGCCTAAGAAATATCCTCAGATAAAAAACTAGAAAGAAGCTTTCTGGAAAGAAAGAAGGTTGTTTGTGAATGCATCTCACGTAGTTACACTGTTTGTTTTCATTGACCGGTTTGAAACCTATTTTCGTGGACTCTGCAGTAAGATACTTGGAGAGCATTGAATGAGCCTATGGTGGACCAGTTAAATTTCCTCAGACTAAAATCAAAAAGAAGCTTTCTGAGAAACTGCTTGTTTGTGAGTGAGAAATCATCTCACAGACTAACATTATTCTCAGGAGCAGTTTGCTAAACCAATTTTGTGGAATCTGCAAAGGCTGTTCACAGGTGCATGATTCAAATGATGAAAAAGGACATATCCCTGAAAAAAAATCTAGAAAGAAACTTTCTGAGATGTTTCTTTGTGATTTGAGATTCATCTCACAGAGTTACACAATTCTTTTCATGAAGCAGTTTGGTTAGCACTGTTCTTGGGGAACTGAGAAGGAAATTTGGATTGATATTGAAGCCTTGTGGGACAAAGGAAACTATACTCAGATAAACTCTAGAAAGAAACTTTCTGTGAAACTTCTTGTGATGTGTGAATTCATCTCACAGAGTTTCACCATTTGTTCATTGAGAAGTTGCTAACATTTTTTTTTGGAATCTGGGATGTGATATTCCAGAGGCATTGGGGAATATGGTGAATAAGGAATATCCTCAGATAAAAATTAGAAAGAAGCTTTCTCAGAAAACAACTTTGTGATGTGTGATACATCTCACAAGAGTTACACCTTTCTTTTCTGGAGTAATTTAGTAGCACTGTTTTTGGGGAATCTCAGAAAGGGCATTTTGGACACGTTGAAGCCTAAGGTGACAAGGGAAATACCTCAGATAAAAACCAAAAGAAACTTTCTGTGAAACTGCTTTGTTGAGTGTGTGAATTCGATCTCACGAGTAACACGTTCTTTTCATTGAGCGATTGCTAACACTTTTTTCGTTTAATCTGCAATTGGATATTCGTGAGCTCATTGAGGAATACGGTGAAAAAGGAAATACCCTCGGATTAAAACGAGAAAGAAGCTTTCAGAGAGAAACTCCTTGTGATGTGCAATTATATCATCAAGAGTGTAAAAGTTTCTGTTGAGGGGAATACTTTGGAATGAGGGAGTAAGGGATATTGAGAGCACATCTTGAAGCCATGGGGCAAAGGAAAATATCGGCTAAAAACAAAAAAAGAATCTGAGAAACTGCTTTCGATATTTGAATTCATCTCACAGATTTACACGTTGCTTTTCATGGAGCAGTTTGCTAACACTGTTTTCATGGAATCTACAAAGGGATATTTTAGAAGTGTATCGAGGCAAACGGTGAAAAAGGAAATTATGTAACATACAAAAACTAGAGAGAAACTTTGTGGACACTCTGCTTTGTGATTTGTGGATACATCTCACAGAGGTACATGATTGTTTTCATAGAGCAGTTTGGTAGCACCGCTTTTGGAGAATCTAGAAGGATAATTGGATAGCATTGAAGCCAATGGTGACAAAGGAAATATCCTCAGATAAGATATAGAAAGAATCTCCTGAGAAACTTCTTGTGATGCTGGAATTCATCTCACAGAGTTACACCTTCTCTTCAATGAGAAGATGGTAACACTTTTTTTGTGGGAATCTGTGATGAGATATTCCAGAAGCGCATTAGAGGCCTATGGTGAAAAGAAAATATCCTAGAAAAAACTAGAAAGAAGCTTTCCGAGAAACAGCTGTGATGTGTGATTCATCTCACAGAATTACACCATTCTTTTTGAGAGCAGTTGGTAGCACTGTTTTTGGGGAATCTGAGAAGGATATTTTGGATCGCATTTGAAGTATGGTGACAAAGGAAATATCCCCAAACAAAAAACCAAAAAGAATCTTTCTGAGAAACTTCTTTGTGATGATTAATTCATTCACAACATTACACTTTCTTTTCATTGAGCAGTTTGCTAACACTGTTTCTTGGAATCTGCAAAGAGACATTCTACGAGTGCATTGAGGGCCTATGGAGGAAAGAAAAAGGAAATAACCCTCAACAAAAACTAGAAAGAAGCTTTCTGAGAAACTTCTTGTATGTGTGAATTCATCTCCAGAGTTACACGATTCTTTTCAGGAGAAGTTTGTTAGCACTGTTCTTGTGCAATTGAGAAGGGATATATTGTATCGCATTGAGCCGTATTTAACAGAGGAAATATTCTCAAATAAAAACTAGGAAAAACTGTTGAGAATGCTTTGTGATGTTCATATTCATCGCATAGAGTTACACCTTTCCTTCATGAGTCATTGCTAACACTGTTTTGTGTGGAATATGCAAAGGGATATTTGAGACTGTTTTGAGACCCATGGTGAAAAGGAAACACCCTTAGATTAAAACTAGAAAGAAGTTTTCTGAGAAACTGCTTTGGGATGTGTGAATTCATCTCTACAGAGGTACACTGTTCTTTTTTTGAGCAGTTTGCTAACACTGTTTCTTGGAATCTGCAATGGGATATGTTGGAACACAATTCAATTAGCGTGACAAAGAAAATATCCTCAGACAAAAAACTAGAAAGAAGCGTTCTGAAAAACTGTTTTGTATTTGTGAATTCATCTCACAGATTACATGATTCTTTACATGGAGCAGTTGGGTAGCACTGTTTTTATGGAATTGCAAAGAGATATTGGGAGCTCCTAGAGGCCTACGGTGAAAAAGGAAAAACTTCAGATAAAAACTGGAGAGAAGCTTTTCGAGAAATGGTTTTTGAGTGTATATTCATCTATAGGGGTTTAACCTTTTTTGATTTGATGAGCAGTTGGCATCACTGTTTTTGTGGTATCTGAGAGGAGAATTTGGGAGCACATTGAAGCCTATGGTGAAAAAGGAAATATCGTCAGATTTAAACTAGAAAGAAGCTTCTGAGAAAACTGCTTTGTGGTGGTGAATTCACCTCACACAGTTACACCTTTATTTTCATGGAGTTGTTTGCTAACAACTGTTTTAAGTAATGTGCAAAGGGATATTTGGGAGTGCAATGAGGCATACAGTGAAAAAGGAAATATTCTCAGTTAAAAACTGGAAAAGAATTTTCGTGAAACTGCATTGATGTTGTGAATTCATATCATGGGTGGAACGTTCTTTCCATTAAGCAGTTTGTAACCCTGTTTCCATGGATTCTGCAATAGGAATTCGGGAGCGTTTTGAAGTCTATGTGACAAAGAAAATATAATCATAATAATCAAAAAGAAGTGTTTCTGAGAAAATGCTTGTGATATGTTAATTCATCTCATGGAGTTTCACGATTCTTTTCAAAGATCGGTTGGTAGCACTGTTTTGGGAATCTTAGAAGGGTATTTGGATCACATTGAAGCCTATGGTGACTAAGGAAATATCCTCAGAAAAAAACTAGAAAGAAGCTTTCTGAGAGAGATCTTTATGATGTGTGAATTCATCTAACAGAGAATACAACTTTCTTTTTGTGTGGCAGTTTGGTAACACTGTATTTGTTGAAACCACAATGGGATATTTTGGATCGCATTGAAGCCTATTCTGACAAAGGAAATAACTTCAGACAAAAACTGGGAAGTTTCTGAGAAACTGCTATGTGATTTGTGAATTCATCTCAAGAGTTATATGATTCTTTTATGGAGCCGTATGGTTACACTGTTATTGGGGAATCTGAGAGGGGATATTTGGATTGCATTGAGTGTGTGGTGACATAGGAAATATTCTCAGATAAAAACTAGAAAGAAACTCTCTGAGAAGTTATTTGAGTGTGTGAATTCATATCACAGAAGTACACGTTTCTTTTCATGGAGCAGTTGATAACAGTGTTTCATGGAATCTGCAAGGGGATATTGGGAGCCCATTGGGGCCCATAGGGGAAATAGGAAATATCCTCAAATGAAAACTAGAAGGAAGCTTTCTGAGAAACGATTTTGTAGAAGTGTAATCATCTACAGAATTACACCAATCTTTTCATTAAGCCGTTTGATGACACTGTTTTCATGTAATCTGCAGTAGGATATTTGGGATCTCATTGCAGCCTGGTGACAAAGGAACTATCGTCAGATAAAAACAGAAAGAAGCTTCTTGTGAAACAGCTTGTGATGTGTGAATTAACCTCATAGAGTTACACTGTTCTTTTCATTGAGAAATTTGCTAACAATTTTTCACATATTCTGCAATGGGATATTTGAGAGCGCCTTGAGGAAATGTAAAAACGGAAATATCCTCAGATAAAAACTAGAAAGGTTTGTGAGAATCGGCTTTGTGATATGTGAATTCATCTCACAGAGTTACCCTTCTTTTCATGGAGCGGTTGTGCAGCACTGTTTTTGGGGAATCTGAGAAGGGATATTTGCCAGCACAATGAGTATAGTGGAAAAGGAAATATCCTCAAATAAAGTAGAAGAAATCTTTCTGAGAGACTGCTTTGTGATGGGTGAATTCATCTCACAGAGCTCCAATGTTCATTCATTGAGCAATTGCTAACAATGTTTTCACAGTATCTGCAATAGGATATTTGGTAGCGCATTGAAACCTATGGGACAAAGGAAATATCCTCAGAAAAATACCAAAAGGAAGCTTTCTGGAGAAACTACTTTGTGATGTGTGAATTCATTCTACAGTTACACTGTTCTTTCATTGAAAAGTTTGCTAACACTCTTTTCTTGGAATCTTCAATGGGAATTTTGGAGTGCATTGACATTTATAGTGACAAAGGAAATATCCTCAGATAAAAAACTAGAAAGAAGCTTTCTGAGAAACCGCTTTGTGATTTGTGAATTCATCTCACACAGTTTCCCATTCTCTCCATGAGAAGTTTAGTAGTACGCTTTTGGGGAATCTGAGAAGGGATATTTGGATTGCTGAAGCCTATGGTGACACACTAAATATCCTCCATAAAACTAGAAATAAGCTTTCTGAGAAACTGCTTTGTGATGTGTGAATTCATCACACGGAGTTTCACTGTTCATTTCATTGAGCAGTATGCTCACACTGTTTTTTTGGAATCTGCAATGGGATATTTTGGAGTGCATTGAAGCTTATGGTGAGTGAGAAGAAATATCCTCAGACAAAAACCAAAAAGAACCTTTTTGAGAAATTGCTTTGTGTTGTGTGAATTGGTCTCACAGATTTACACCTTTCATTTCATGGAGTCATTTGCTAACACCATGTTCGTGGAATCTGCAAAGGGATATTCACTAGCGACTTGACGCAAATTTGAAAAAGGAAATCACTCAGACAAAAACTAGAAAGAACCATTCTGAGAAACGCTTTGTGATTTGTGAATTCATCTCACAGAGTTACGCGATTCTTTCATGCAGCAGCTTGGTAGCATTGTTTTTAGGGAATCTGAGAAGGGATTTTGGATCGCATTGAAGCCTATGGTAGCAAGGAAAATACCTCAGATAACATCTAATAAGAAACTTTCAGAGAAATATTTTTTGATGTGTCAATTCATCTCAGAGAATAACACCTTTCTTTTCATTGAGATGTTTGCTAACACTTTCTTCATGGAATGTGATTGGTTACTCGCTAGCGCCTTGAGGCAAATGGTGAAAAAGGAAATATCCTCAGATAAAAACTAGAAAGAAGCTTTCTGGAAAACAGCTTTTGGATGTGTGACTTCATCTCACACAATTACACCATCCCATTCATGGAGAAGTTTGGTAGCACTGTTTTTGGGGAATCGTAGAAGGTATATTTGGGATCGCATTGAAGCCTATGGTAGCAAAGGAAATATCCTCAGATAACATCTAATAAGAAACTTTCAGAGAAATATTTTTTGATGTGTCAATTCATCTCAGAGAATAACACCTTTCTTTTCTCTGAGTGGTTTGCTAACACTGTTTTCTTGGAATCTGCAATGGGATATTTCAGAGCCCATTGAAACCTAAGGTGACAAAGGAAATATCCTCAAAGACTAGAAAGAAGCTTTCTGAGAATCCGCTTTGAGATTTGTGAATTCATCTCACAGAGCTACATGATTCTATTCATGGAACAGTTTGGTAGCACTGTTTTTTTGCGAATCTGAGAAGGGATATTTTGGAACTCATAGAAGCCTATGATGGCAAAGGAAATATCCTCGGGTAAAAACTAAAAAGATATTTTCTGAGAACGTTTTTGTGATATGTGAATTCATTTTACAGAGTTACACTTTTTTCTTCATAAAACAGCTTGGTAACATGGTTTTTGGGGAATCTGAGAATGAATATTTGGATCACATTGAAGCCTATGATGAAAAAGGAAATATCCTGAGATGAAAACTAGAAAGTAGCTTTCTGAGAAACTGTTTGTGATGTGAAAATTCATCTCACAGAGTTGCACTGTTTATTTCATTGAGCAGTTTGCTAACACTGTATTCTTGGAATCTGCAATGGAATATTTCAGAGCACATTGAGGCCTATAGTGAAAAAGGAAATATCATCAGATAAAAACTACAAAGAAGCTTTCTGTGAAACTGCTTTTTGATGTGTGAATTCAACTCCCAGAGTTACATCATTCTCTACATTGAGAATTTCGTTAACACTTTTTTCGTTTAATCTGCAATGGGATATTCAAGAGTGCTTTGAGGAATATGGTGAAAAAGTAAATATCCTCAGATATAAACTAAGAAGAGTTTTTCTGTGAAACATCTTTGTGATATGTGAATCTCATCTCAAAGGGTTACACCATTCTTTTCAAGGAAGAATTTGGTAGCACTGTTTTTGAAGAATCTGAGAAGTGATATTTTGGGGCACTTTGAAGCCTTTCCTGAAGTATCCTCAGATAAAACTAGAAGTAACCTTTCTGAGAAACTACTTTATGATATGTGAATTCAACCCAGAGAGTTACACTGTTGTTTTCATTGAGCAGTTTGATAACACTGTTTTCGTGGAATCTGCAATAGGATATTTCAGAGTACTTTGAAGCCTATGGCTACAAAGGAAATATCTTCAGACAAAAACCAAAAAGAATATATCTCAGAAGCTGCTTTGTGATGTGCGAATTCATCTCACCAATTTATACCTTCCTTTTCATGGAGCAATTTGCTAACACTAAATTCGTGATATCTACAAAGGTATATTCACGAGCAACTTTGGGCTAATGGTGACAAAGGAAACATTCTACAACAAAAACGGGAAAGAAGCTTTCTGAAAAACTCCTTTGTGATTTGTGAATTCATCTCACAGAGTTACATGATTCTTTTCATGGAGCAGTTTAGTGGCATTGTTTTGGGGGAATCTGAGAAGGGATATATTGGATCTCATTGAAGTCTATGGTGACAAAGGAAATATCCTTAGTTAAAACCTAGAAAGAAGCTTTCTGAGAAACTTCTTTTTGATGTGTGAATTCGTCCCATATAGCTATACCTTTATTTTCCTGGAAAAGCTTGATAACAGTGTTTCCATGGAATATGCAATGGGATATTCCAGAGTGCTTTAATGCCTATAGTGAAAAAGGGAATATCCTCAGATAAAAACTAGAAAGAAGCTTTATGAGAAAGTACTTTGTGATGTGTGAATTCATCTCACAGAGTTACACTGTTCTTGGCATTGAGCAGTTTGCTTACACTGTTTTCTTGGAAACTGCAATCTGATATTTCAGAGCACATTGAAGCTTATGGTGAAAACAGAAATATCCTCATCTAAAAACGAGAAAGAAACTTTCTGACAAACTGGTTTGTTTCGTTTCAATTCATCTCACACAGTTACATGATTCCTTTCATTGAGTAGGTTGGTAGCACTGTTTTTGGTGAATCTGAGAAGTGATATTTTGGATGACATTTGAACGTATGGTGGCAACGGAAATATTATCAGATAAAAACTAGAAAGAAGATTTTTGAGAACGTTCTTTGTGAGGTGTGAATTCAACAAACAGAGTTACACCTTCCTTTTCATGGAGGAGTTTGGAAACACTGTTTTCGTGGAATCTGCAAAAGGGATATTTGTGAGTGTTTTGAGGTCAATGGTGAAAAATTAAATATCCTCTGAATAAAATTAGAAAGAAGAATTCTGAGAAACTGCTTTTTGTTGTGTGCATTAATCACACAGAGTTACTCCTTTCTTTTCATTGAGCAGTTTGCTAACATTGTTTTCTTGTATTCTGCAAGGGATTATTTCGGAGCGCATTGAAGCTTATGGTGAAAAAGGAAATATCCTCATATAAAAACTAAAAGGAAGCTTTCTGAAAAACTGCTCTGTGATGTGTTAATTCATCTCACAGTGCTACATGATTCCTTTCATGGATCAGTTTGGTAGCTCTGTTTTTGGGACATTTGAGAAGGGATATTTTTAAAGGCAATGAAGATTATGATGACAAAGGAAATATCCTCAGGAAAAAACTAGAAAGAAGCTTTATGAGAAAGTTCTTTGTGATGTGTGAATAAAAACTAGAGAGAAGCTTTCTGAGAAACTGAATTGTGATTTGTGAATTCATCTCACACAGCTACACCATCCTTTTCATTGAGCAGTTTTATAAAACTTTTTTTGTGGAATATGCAATAGGAAATTTCGGAGCACATTAAAGTCTATGGAAACACAAGAAATATCCTCAGATAAAAACCAAAAAGAGCATTTCTGAGAAACTGCTTTGTGTTGTTTCAACTCAGCTTACAGGGTTACACTGTTGTTTTCATTGAGCAGTTTGCTAACACTGTTTTCTTTTAATCTGCAATGGGATATTTTTGAGTGCATTGAAGTTTATGGTGACAAAGGAAATATCCTCAGAAAAAAAACTAGAAAGAAGCTTTCTGAGAAAGTTCTTTGAGATGTGTGAATTCATCTCACAGAGCTACACCTTTCTGTTCATGGATCAATTTGCTAACACTGTCTTCATGGAATCTGCAAAGGATATTTTGGACCACGTTGAGGCCTATGGTGAAAATAAAAATATCCTCAGATTAAATCTAGAAAGAAGCTTTCTGAGAAACTGCATGTCATAGGTGAATTTCTCTCACAGGGCTACACTGTTCTTTTCTTTGAGCCGTTTGATTATACTGTTTTCATAGAGTCTACAAAGGGACATTTCTGAGTGCATTGAAGCCTATGGTGACAAAGGAAATATCCCCATAGAAATACCAAAAAGAAGCTTTCTGAGAAACTGCTTTGTGATGTGTGAATTTAACTCACAGAGTTTCCCTGTTCTTTTCATTTAGCTATTTGCTAACATTGTTTTCTTGGAATCTATGATGGGATATTTTGGAGCACTTTGTACCTTATTGTAAAAAAGTGAATATATCCTCAGACAAAAACTAGAAAGAAACATTCTGAGAAACTGTTTTCTGATTTGTGAATTCATTGCACAGAGTTACACAATTCTTTTCATGGATCAGTTTGACAGCTCTGTTGTTGGGGAATCTGAGAAGGGATATTTTGGATCACATTGAAGCCTTTGGTGACAAAGGAAATATCCTCAGATAAAAACTAGAAAGAAGCTTTCTGAGAAAGTTCTTTGTGATGTGTGAATTCATCTCACAGAGTTACATCGATATTTTCATGGCACAGTTTGCTAACACAGCTTTCCTGTAATCTGCATAGGGAAATTTGGGAGCGCCTTGAGGCCTATGGTGAAAAAGGAAATATCCTCAGGTAAACAATTCATTCATTTCAATTCAACCTTTCTGTTAATTGAGCAGTTTGACATCATTGTTTTGTGGTAGCTGAGAGGAGTCATTTGGGAGCACATTGAAGCCTATGGTGTAAAAGGAAATAGCCCCAGATAAAAATAAGAAGGATGCTTTCTGGGAAACTGCTTTGTGATAAGTGAATTCTACTCACAGAATTACAGTTTTCTTTTCATGGAGCAGTTTGCTATCACCAATTTTGTACAATCTGCAAAGGAATATTCATGAGTGCCATCAGGCAAATGGTTAAAAAGGAATTATCCTCAGAAAAAAAACAAGAAAGAAGCTTTCTGAGAAACTCCATTGTGATTTGTGAATTCATCTCACAGAGTTACACGATTATTTTCATGGAGCAGTTTGGTAGCACTGTTTTTGGGGAATCCGAGGAGGGATATTTTGTATCACATTGAAGCTTTGGTGACAAAGGAAATATCCTCAGATAAAATCTAGAAAGAAACTTTCTGAAAAAGTTATCTGTGATGTGTGAATGCATCTCACAGAGTTACACCGTTCCTTTCATTGAGGAGTTTTCTAACACATTTTTTTGGAATCCACTATGAGATATTCGAGAGCGTATTGAGGAATAAGGTGAAAAAGGAAATATCCTCCGATAAAAACTAGAAAGAAGCTTCCTGAGAAACAGTTTTGTGATGTGTGAATTCACTTCACAGAGTTACACCTTTCTATTCATGTAGCAGTTTGGTAGCACTGTTTTTGGGGAATCTGAGAAGGGATATTTTGAATCGCATTGAAGCCTATGGTGACAAAGGAAATAACCTCAGATAAAAACCAGAAAGAAGCTTTCTCAGAAAGTTGTTTGTGATGTGTGAATTCATCTCACAGACGTATACCCTTCCATTCATGGAGCCGTTTGCTAACACTGTTTTCGTGGAGTCTGTAAAGGGATATTGGGGAGCGTATTGAGGCCTATGGTGAAAAACTAAATATCCTCGGGTAAAAACTAGAAAGCAGCTTTCTGAAAAACTGCTTTGTGATGTGTGAATTCATCTCACCTAGTTACACTGTTCTTTTCATTGAGTAGTTTGTTAACACTTTTTTCGTGGAATCTGCAAAGGGTTATTAGTGAAAAGGGAAATACCTTCATATAAAAAGAAGAAAGAAGTTTTATGAGAAACTGCTTTGTGATGTGTTACACTGTTATTTTCATTAAGCTGTTTGATAACACTGTTTTCGTGGAATCTGTATTGAGATATTTGGGAGCGCAATGAAGCATTTGGTGACAAGGAAAATATCCCCAAATAAAAACCAAAAAGAACTTTCTGAGAAACTACTTTGCAATCTGGGAATTCATCTCACAGAGTTACACTTTTCTTTTCATGGAGCAGTCTGCATACACTGTTTTTTTGGAATCTCTAAAGGCATATATGGGAGCACATTGAGGCCTATGGTGAAAAAGGAAATATCCTCAGGCAAAAACTAGAAAGAAGCTATCTGAGAAACTGCTTTGTCATGTGTGAATTCATCTCACAACGTTACACTGTACTTTTCATTGAGCAGTTTGCTAACACCTTTTTATTCAAATAGGTAATGGGGATATTTTGGAGCACACAGAAGCTTATGGTGACAAAGGAAATATCCTCATATAAAAGTAGAAAAATGTTTCTGAGAAACTGCTTTGTGATGTGTTAACTCATCTCACGGAGTTACATGATTCTTTTCATTTAGCCATTTGGTTGCACTGTTTTGGGGGAATCTGAGAAGGGATATTTTGGATTGCACTGAAGTCTGCGATGACAAATTAAATATTCTCAGATAAAAACTATCAAGAAGCTGTCTGAGAAAGTTTTTTGTGATGTGTGAATTCATTTAACAGACTTACACCATGCTTTACATTGAGCAGTTTGATAACCCTGTTTTCGTGGAATCTGCAACAGGATATTTGGGAGGGCATTGAATCCAATGGTGACAAAGGAAATATCCTCAGATAATAAACCATTAAGAAGTTTTCTGAGAGATTGCTTTGTTATGTTCAAATTGATCTCACAGAGTTACACTGTTCTTTTCATTGAGCAGTTTACTAACACTGTGTTCCTGGAATCTGCAGTGGAATATTTTGGGGCACATTGAAGCTTGTAGTGACAAAGTAAATATCCTCAGACAAAAACTAGAAAGAACTTCCTGGGAAACTGCTGTGTGATGAGTCAATTTATGTCACAGAGTTACATCAGTCTTTTCATGAAGCAGTTTGTTAGCACTGTTTTTGTGGAATCTGCAGAGGGATATTTGGGAGCACATAGAGGCCTAAGATGATAAAATAAAATTCTTCAGGAAACAACTGAAGAGAAGCTTTCGGAGAAACCCCTTTGTGATATGTGTATTCATATCATAGAGCTAAAATTTTCTTTTGAGGTAGCACTTACTCAACACTGTTTTCGTGATGTCTTGGAAGGGATATTTGGGAGGACATTGAAGCCTTTGGTGGAAAAGTAAATATCCTCATATAAAAACTAGAAAGAAATTTCTGAGAAATCACTTGGAGGTGTGTTAATTCATGTCTCTGAGTTACATGATTCTTTTCATGGAGCAGTTTGGTAGCACTGTTTTGGGGGGATCTGAGAAGGGATATTTTGGATCGCATTGAAGCCTATGGTGACAAAGGAAATATCCTCAGATAATATCTAAAAAGAAGCTTTCTGAGAAAGTTCTTCATGATGTGTGAATTCATCTCACAGAGTTACACCATTCTTTTCATTCAGCAGTTTGCTAAATGTGTTTTCTTGGAATCTGTAATAGGATATTTGGGAGCGCATTGAAGCCTAAGGTGAAAATGGAAATATCCTTAGATAAAAACAAAAATAACCTTTCTGAGAAACTGCTTTGTGATGCTTTGTGATGAGGAAATTCATCTCACAGGCTTACACTGTTTTTTTCATTGAGCAGATCGCTAACACTGTTATCTTGGAATCAGCAATGGGATATTTTGTAGCACATCAAAGCTTTGGATGACATAGAAAATATCCTCAGACAAAAACTAGAAAGAAGCTTTCTGAGAAACTGCTTTGTGATTTGTGATTTCATCTCACAGTTTACACGACTGTTTCATGGAGCAGTTTGGTAGTACTCTTTTTATGGAATCTGCAAAAAGATATTGGGGACATCCTAGAGATCTATGATGAAAAAGGAAATAACTTCAGATAAAAACTGGAGAGAAGCTTTTCGAGAAATTGTTTTCATCTCTTAGAGTTTGACCTTTCTGTTGATTGAGAAGTTTGGCATCATATTTTTTGTGGTATCTGAGAAGAGACATTTGGGAGCACATTGAAGCCTAAGGTGAAATAGGAAATATTCTCAGATTTAAATCAGAAAGAAGTTTTCTGAGAAACAGCTTTGT
Source organism: Rhinopithecus roxellana (assembly GCF_007565055.1). Classification (NCBI taxonomy): domain Eukaryota; kingdom Metazoa; phylum Chordata; class Mammalia; order Primates; family Cercopithecidae; genus Rhinopithecus; species Rhinopithecus roxellana. The sequence goes on from NC_044567.1 coordinate 37,421,995, forward strand.
GGTGTGTGAAGTCAACTCACAGAGTTATACCTTTCTTTTCATTGAGCAGTTTGGTAACACTGTTTTTATGGAATCTGCAAAGGGGTATTCGGGAGCGTGTAGAGTCTAATGGCGAAACAGGAAATATCTTCAGTTAGAAACTGGAGAGAAGCTTTCTTAGAAACTCCCTTGTGATGTGTACATTCATCTCATAGAGCTAAACGTTTCTGTTGAGGGAGCAGTTTGGCAGCACCGTTTTTGTGGTGTCTGAGAAGGGATATTTGGCAACGCATTTAAGCCTTCAGTGGAAAAGAAAATATCCACATATATAAACTAGAAAGAAGTGTCCTGAGAAACTACTATGTGATGGGTCAATTAGGCTCACAGAGTTACATCACTCATTTTCATAGAGGAGTTTGTTAGCACTGTTTTTGTGGAATCAACGGGGGATATTTTGGAGTGCATGGAGTCTAAGGTGAAAATAGAAAATACGTCAGGTAACAACTGGAGAGAAGCTTTTGGAGATACTCCTTTGTGATATGTTCATTAGTTTCATAGAGCTAAACGTTTCTGTTGAGTGAGCACTCTGGCATCACTGTTTTTGTGGTGTCAGAAGGGACACTTCAGAGTGCATTGAAGCTTATGGTGAAAAAGGAAATATTCTCAGAAAAAATCTGGAAAGAAGCTTCCTGAGAAAATCACAGAATTAAACCTTTCTTTTCATTGCGCAGTTTGGTAGCACTGTTTTCGTGGAATCTGCAGTGGGATATTTGAAAGCACATAGAAGCCTAATGGGAAAAAGGAATATTCTTCAGGTAAAACCTGGAGAGAAGCTTTCTGAGGAGCTCCTTTGTGATGTGTGCATTCGTCTCATAGAGTTAAACATTTCTGCTGAGGGAACACTTTGGTATCACTGTTTTTCTGGTGTCTGAGAAGGGATATTTTGGTGTTCATTGAAGCTTATGGTGGAAAAGGAAGTATCCACATATAAAAATTAGAATGAAGCATTCTGAGAAACCACTTTGTGATGGATTACTTTATCTCACAGAGATACATGATCCTTTTCAAGGAGTAGTTTGGTAGCACTGTTTTTGTTGAATCTGAGAAGGGATATTTTGGATGGCATTGAAGCCTATGGTGACAAAGGAAATATGATCAGATACAAACAAGAAAGAGGCTTTCTGAGAATGTTCTTTGTGATGTGTGAATTCATATCACAGAGTTACACCTTTCTTTTCATGAAGCAGTTTGCAAACACTGTTTTCGTGGAATCTACAAAGGGATATTTTGGAGTGCATTGAAGCCTATGGTGGCAAAGGAAATATCCCCAGTTAAAAACCAAAAAGATGCTTTCTGAGAAACTGCTTTCTGATGTGTGAATTCGTCTCACAGAGTTACACTGTTCTTTTTATTGAGCACTTTGCTAACACTGTTTTCTTGGAATCTACAATGGGATATTTTTGAGCACATTGAGGCTTAGGGTGACAAAGTAAATATCCTCAGACAAAAACTAAAAAGAAGCTTTCTGAGAAAATGCTTTGTGATTTTTTAGTTCATCTCACAGAGTTACACGACTCTTTTCATGGAGCAGTTTGATCTCCCTGTTTTTTTTTTTTTTTGGAATCTGCAATGTTGATATAGGAAATATCCTCAGATTTAAACTAGGAAGAAGTGGATTGTAGAAAAGAAAATATCCTCAGATAAAAACTAGAAAGAAGATTTCTGAGAAATTTCTTTGTCATAGGTGAATTCATGACACAGAGTTACACCTTTGTTTTCTTTGAGCAGTTTAGTAGCACTGATTTTGTGGAATCTACAAAGGGAAATTCAGGAGTTGCTAGAGGCCTTCAGTGAAAAATGAAATAACTTCAGATAAAAACTGAAGAGAAGCTTTGCAAGAAACGGTTTTTTGATGGGTCTATTCATCTCATGGAGTTTAACCTTTTTATTGATTGAGTAGTTTGGCATCACTGTTTTTGTGGTATCTGAGAAGAGATATTTAGGAGCACATTGAAGCCTATGGTGATAAAGGAAATATCCTCAGATTTGAACTAGAAAGAACCTTTCTGAGAAACTGCTTTGTGATGTGTGAATTCATCTCACAGGATTACACCTTTCTTTTCATTGAGCAGTTTGGTAACACTGTTTTTGTGGAATCTGCAAAGGAATATTCAGGAGCACGTAGAGTCCAATGGCAAAAAAGGAAATAACTTCAGGTAAAAACTGGAGAGAAGCTTTCAGAGAAACTCCTCTGTGATGTGTGCATTCACCTCATAGAGCTAAACATTTCTGTTGAGGGAGTACTTTAGCATCACTCTTTTTGTGGTGTCTTAGAGGGGATATTTGGGAGTGTGTTGAAGAATATGGTGGAATAGGAAATGTCCTCAGATAAAAACTAGGAAGAAAGTTCATGGGATATTCCTTTTCAATGGGTGAATTCATCTCACAGAAATAAACCATTCTTTTCATTGTGCATTTTGGTAGCACTGTTTATGTGGAATCTGTAATAGGATATTTGGGAGCACGTTGAAACCTATGCTGACAAAGGAAATATCCTCAGGCAAAAACCAAAAAACAGCTTTCTGAGAAACTGCTTGTGATGCGTGAATTCATCTCACAGATTTAACTTTTCTTTTCAGGGAGCAGTTTGCCAACACTACTTTCGTGTAATCTGCAAAGGGATATTTGCGAGTGCATTGAGGCCTACATGGAAAAATAAAATATCCTCATACAAAAATTAGAAAGAAGCTTTCTGAGATACTACTTTGTTATTTGTGAATTTATCTCACAGAGTTACATGATTCCTTCATCGAGTAGTTTGGTAGCACTGGTTTTGGGGAATCTGAGAAAGGATATTTTAGATTGCATTGAAGCCTTTAGTTACAAAGGAAATATCCTCAGATAAAAACTAGAAAGAAGCATTCTGAGAAACTTATTTTTGATGTGTGAATTCACCTCACAGAGTTACACCAATCTTTTCATTGAGAAGTTTGCTAGCACTTTACTCATGGAAACTGCAATGGAATATTCGGGAGTGCATTGAGGTACATGGTGAAAAAGTAAATACCCTAAGAGAAAAACTAGAAAAAAGTTTCCTGAGAAACCACTTTGTGATGTGTTAATTCATCTCACAGAGTTACACTTTCGTTACATGGAGTAGTCCATTAACACTGTCTTTGAGGAACCTGAGTAGGGCTACTTTGGATTGCATTGAGGCCGACAATGATAAAGGAAATATCCCAAATTAAAAACGTGAAAGAAGCTTTCAGAGAAACTTCTTTGTGATATGCGAATTCATGTGACAGAGTTACAACTTAGTCTTCATGAAGGATTTTGCTAACACTACTTTCAGGGAATCTGCAAAGGGATATTTAGGAGCGCATAGAGGGTAAGGGTGAAAAAGGAAATATCGTCACATAAAAACTGAAAAGAAGCGTTTTGAGAAAATGCATTGTGACCTCTGAATGCATCTCACAGAGTTACACTTTTCTATTCATCGATAAGTTTGCTAACACTGTTTTATTGAAATCTGCAAAGGTATATTTCTCAGCGCATTGAAGCTTAAGGTGAAAAAGAAAATATCCTCAGATAAAAACTGGAAAGAGGCGCTCTGAGAAACTGCATTGGAAAGTGTGAATGTAACTCACACAGTTACATTTTTATCTTCAGTGAACAGTTTGCCAACACAGTTTTCTTAAAATCTGCAATGGGATACTTCTTAGCGCTATGCAGCTTACAATGAGAAAGGAAATATCCTCAGATAAAAACGTGAAAGAAGCTTTCTCAGAAATTGCTTCCTGATATGTGACTTCATCTCACAGAGTTACACCAATACTTCGTGCAGCCGCTTGCTAACAGCTTTTTTGTGGATTTTGAGAACTGATATTTCGAATGGGTTTCAAGAGTATAAGGACAAAGGAAATATAATCCAAGACAAACTGGAATGAAGTTTCTGAGAAACTGCTTTGTGGTGTGTGAATTCATTTCACAGTGTTACACCAGTCTTTCATGGAGGAGTTTGCTAGCAGTGATTTTGTGGAATCTCAGAGTTGATATCTTGGATATCGTTGAATCCCATGGTGAGTTATGAAATATCCTCAGATAAACCCACAGAGAAGCCCTCTCAGAAACTTCTTGGATGTGGGTGAATTGAACTCACAGAGCTACATTACCGTTTTCATTGAGAAGCTTGGTAACGCTGTTTTTGCAGAATCTAAAAATAAGACACACAGTGGCGCTCCAAGACAACAAATAACCTCAGCTCCAAAAAGAAAGACGCTTTCTGAGAAACTGCTTTGTGCTGTGTGAAATCAACTCACTGAGATACACAGGTATTTAGGGAAGCCGTTGGCTAGCACTGCTGTTGTGGAATCTGACAACTGATATTTCGGATCCCATTGAAGACTATAGGGCCAAAGGAAATATCCTCCGATAAAAATGAGAAAGAAGCTTTCTGAGAAACTTCTTTGTGATCTGTGAATTCATCTCACAGAGTTACATCTTTCTCCTCATGAAGTCGTTCGCTAACACTGTTCTTATGGAATTGGCAAAGTGATATTTGGGAGCCCATGGAGGGTTAACATAAAAAAGAAAATATCCTCAGATAAAAACTGGAAAGAAGCATTCTGAGAAACTGGATAGTGACATGTGAATGCAATTCACAGAGTTACAATTTCTTTTCCATGGATCCATTTGCTAACAGTGTTTTCTTGAAATCTACATTGGGATATTTCTTAGAGCAATGAAGCTTATTGAGACAAAGGAAATAACCTCAAATAAAAACTAGAAAGTAGCTTTCTGAGGAATTTCCTTGTGAAATGTGAATTCATCTCACCGAGTTACAATCTTGTTTTCATGAAGCAGTTTGCTACCACTGTTTTCGTGGAATCTACAAAGTGATATTTGGGAGCGCACTGAGGCCCATGGTGAAAACAGAAATGTCCTCACATCATAATTAGAAAGAAGCTTTTTGAAAAATTGCTTTTTAATGTGTGAATTCATCACACAAAGATTCACTTTTCCCTTCTTGTAGCAGTTTGCTAACACTGTCCTCGTGGAATTTGCAAATTGATATTTTGGAGCTCATTGAGAGCTATTATGAAAAAGGAATTATCCTCAGATCAAAACTGGAAAGAAGCTTTAATAGAAACACTACTGAGATCTGTGAATTAAATTGACAGAGATACACATTTCTCTTCAGTGATCAGTTTGCTAACACAACTTTCTGGAAATCTGCAATGGGATACTTCTTAGCGAAATGAAGCTTACGGTGACAAGGGAAATATCTTCAGATGAAAACTAGAAAGAAGCATTCTTAGAAACTTCTTGGAGATGTGTGAATTCAACTCAGAGAGTTAAACTTATGTTTCATGCAGCAGTCCATTAACAGTGACTGTGAGGAACCTGAGGAGGGCTTCTTTGGATCGCATTGAGGCCTACGCTGAGAAAGTAAATATCATCAGTTCAAAACGTGAAAGAAGCTTTCTGAGAAACTACTTTGTGAACTGTGAATTCATCTCTCAGAGTTACAGCTTAGACCTCAGGAAGTAGTTTGCTAACTCTCTTTTTGTGGAATCTGCAAGGTGATATTTGGGAGCCCATTGGGGCCATGATGAAAAAGGAAGTATCCTCAGTTAAAAACAAGAGAAAAGATTTTTGAGAGATTGCTTTCTGATGTGTGACTTCATCACACAGAGTTTCACCCTTCCCTTCTTGGAGCAGTCTACTAACCGTGTTGTCGTGGATTCTGCAAAGTGATATTTGGGAGCTCATTGAGGGCTATGGTGAAAAAGGAAATATTCTCAGATAAAAACTGGAAAGAAGTCTTCTGGGAAAATGCACTTCGATGTATGAATGCAACTCACAGAGTTACACGTTTCTCTTCAGTGATCAGTTTGCTAACACAGTTTTCTGGAAATCTGCAATGAGATAATTCTTAGCGCAATGAAGCTTACGGTGACAAAGGAAATATCCTCAGATGAAAAACTGTAACAAACTTTCTGAGAAATTGCTTTCTCATGTGCGACTTCATCTCTCAGAGTTACACCAGTATTTGTTGGAGCCGTTTCCTAGGACTTTTTCCCTGGATTACGATAAGTGATATTTCAGACGGCTTTGAAGAATAGATGGACAAAGGAAATATCCTGCGAGAAAAAGTAGAATGAAGCTTTCTGAGGAACTGCTTTGTGATGTGTGAATTAATTTCACAATGGTACATCAACATTCCTAGGGGGAGTTTGCTACCACTCATTTTGTGGGATCTCAGAAGTGATCCCACATGGCATTGCCATGTGTGAATGCAACTCACAGAGTTACACCTGTCTCTTCAGTGATCAGTTTGTTAACACAGTTTTCTGGAAATCTGCAATTAGACACTTCATAGCGCAATGAATCTTACGGTGACAAAGGAAATATCCACAGATGAAAACTAGAAAGAAGCTTTCCTAGAAACTTCTTGGTGATGTGTGAATTCATCTCACAGAGTTACACTTACGTTTCGTGGAGCAGTCCATTAACACTGTCTTTGAGGAAGCTGTGAAGGGCTTCCTTGGATCGCATTGAGGCCTACGCTGATAAAGGAAATTTCATCTGTTCAAAACGTGAAAGAAGCTTTCTGGGAAACCTCTTTCTGATCTGTGAGTTTATCTCACAGACTTTTAACTTAGACTTCAGGAAGCAGTGTGCTAACACTCTTTTCGTGGAATCTGGAAAGTTACATTTGGGAACCCATAGGGGCCCATAGGGAAAAAGGAAATATCCTCACAGAAAAACTAGAGAGAAGCTTTCTGACAGATTGCTTTCTGATGTGTGACTTCATCACACAGATTTCCACCCTTCCCTTCTAGGAACAGATTGCTAACACTGTTCTCCTAGATTCTGCAAAGTGATATTTGGGAGCTCATTGAGGGCTATGGTGAAAATGAAATATCCTCACATAATAAATAGAGAGAAAGTTTCTAGGAAACTTCTTTCTGATCTGCGATTTCATCTCACAGACTTATAACTGAGACTTCAGGAAGCAGTTTGTTAACACTCTTTTCTTGGAATATGGAAAGTGATATTTGAGAGCCCATAGGGGCCCATGGTGAAAAAGGAAATATCCTCACAGAATAACTAGAGAGAAGCTTTCTGAGAAACTACTTTGCCATGTGTGAATGCAACTCACAGAGATACACGTTTCTCTTCACTGATCAGTTTGTTAATACAGTTTTCTGGAAATCTGCAATTAGATACTTCATAGCGTAATGAACCTTACTGTCACAAAGGAAATATCCACAGATGAAAACTAGAAAGAAGCTTTCTTAGAAACTTCTGGCTGATGTGTGAATTCATCTCACAGAGTTACACTTATGTTTCTTGGAGCAGTCCATTAACACTGTCTTTGAGGAACCTGAGAAGTGCTTCTTTGGACAGCATTGAGGCCTTCTCTGATAAAGGAAATTTCATCGGTTCAAAACGTGAAGTAGCTTTCTGAGAAACTTCTTTCGGATCTGTGAGTTCATTTCACAGACTATTACTTAGAATTCAGGAAGCAGTTTGCTAACACTCTTTTCGTGGAATCTGGAAAGTGATATTTGGGAGCCCATAGGGGCCCATGGTGAAAAAGGAAATATCCTCACAGAATAACTAGAGTGAAGCTGTCTGAGAGATTGCTTTCTGATGTGTGACTTCATCACACAGAGTTCCACCCTTCCCTTCCTGGACAGTTTGCTAACACTGTTGTGGTGGATTCTGCAAAGTGATATTTGGGAGCTCATTGAGGGCTCTGGTCAAAAAGGAAATATCCTCACATAAAAACTAGAGAGAAGCTTTCTGAGAAACTGCATTGCCATGTGTGAATGCAACTCACAGAGTTACACGTTTCTCTTCAGTTATCAGTTTGATAACATAGTTTTCTGGAAATCTGCAATTAGATACTTCATAGCGCAACGTACCTTACGGTGACAAATAAAATATCCATAGATGAAAACTGCAAAGAAGCTTTCTTAGAAACTTCTTGGTGATGTGTGAATTCATCTCACAGAGTTACACTTATGTTTCGTGGAGCAGTCAATTAACACTGTCTTTGAGGCACCTGAGAAGAACTTCTTGCATCGCATTGAGGCCTACCCTGATAAAGGAAATTTCCTCCATTCAAAACGTGAAAGAAGCTTTTTGAGAAAATTCCTTCTGATCTGTGAGTTCATCTCACAGACTTATAACTTAGATTTCAGGAAGCAGTTTGCTAACACTCTTCTCGTGGAATCTGGAATGTGATATTTGGAAGCCCATAGGGGCCCATGGTGAAAAAGGAAATATCCTCACAGAATTACTAGAGAGAAGCTTTCTGAGAGATTACCTTCTCGAGTGTGACTTCCTCACAGAGAGTTCCACCCATCCCTTCTTGGAACAGTTTGCTAACACTGTTCTCGTGGATTCTGCAAAATGATATTTGGGGCTCATTTAGGCTATGGTGAAAAAGGAAATATCCTCACATAATAACTAGAGAGAAGCTTTCTGAAAAGCTTCTTTCTGATCTGTGAGTTCATCTCACAGACTTATAACTTACACTTCAAGAATCAGTTTGCTGACACTCTTTTCGTGGAATCTGGAAAGTGATATTTGGGAGCCCATCGGGGCCCATGGTGAAAAAGGAAATATCCTCACAGAATAACTAGAGAGAAGCTTTCTGAGAAATTGCTTTCTGATGTGTGAATTCATCACACAGAGTTCCACCTTCCCTTCTTGGAACAGTTTGCTAACACTGTTCTCGTGGATTCTGCAAAGTGATATTTGGGAGTCCATTGACGGCTATGGTGAAAAAGGAAATATCCTCACATAATAACTGGAGAGAAGCTTTCTGAGAAACTTCTTTCGGATCTGTGATTTCATCTCACAGACTTATAACTGAGACTTCAGGAAGCAGTTTGCTAACACTCTTTTCGTGGAATCTGGAAAGTGATATTTGGAAGCCCATAGGGGCCCATGGTGAAAAAGGAAATATCCTCACATAATAGCTAGAGAGAAGCTTTCTGAGAAACTGCATTGCCATGTGTGAATGCAACTCACAGAGTTACACGTTTCTCTTCAGTGATCAGTGTGTTAACACAGTTTATTGGAAATCTGCAATTAGATACTTCATAGCGCAATGAAGCTTACGGTCACAGAGGAAATATCCACAAAGGAAAACTAGAAAGAAGCTTTCTTAGAAACTTCTTGGTGATGTGTGAATTCATCTCACAGAGTTACACTTATGTTTCGTGGAGCAGTCCATTAACACTGTCTTTGAGGAACCTGAGAAGTGCTTCTTTGGATCTCATTGAGGCCTACGCTGATAAAGGAAATTTCATCCATTCAAAACGTGAAAGAAGCTTTCTGAGAAACTTCTTTCTGATCTGTGATTTCGTGTCACAGACTTATAACTTAGGCTTCAGGAAGCAGTTTGCGAACACTCTTTTCGTGGAATCTGAAAAGTGATATTTGGGAGACCATAGGGGCCCATGGTGAAAAAGGAAATATAGTCACATAATAACTAGAGAGAAGCTTTCTGAGAGATTGCTTTCTGATGTGTGACTTCATCACACAGAGTTCCACTCTTCCCTTCTTGGAACAGTTTGCTAACACTGTTGTCGTGGATTCTGCAAAGTGATATTTGGGAGCTCATTGAGGGCTATGGTGAAAAAGGAAATATCCTCACATAATAACTGGAGAGAAGCTTTCTGAGAAACTTCTTTCTGATCTGTGATATCAACTCACAGACTTATAACTGAGACTTCGGGAAGCAGTTTGCTAACACTCTTTTCTTGGAATCTGGAAAGTGATATTTGGAAGCCAATAGGGGCCCATGGTGAAAGAGGAAATATCCTCACAGAATAACTAGAGAGAAGCTTTCTGAGAGATTGCTTTCTGATGTGTGACTTCATCACACAGAGTTCCACTCTTCCCTTCTTGGAACAGTTTGCTAACACTGTTGTCGTGGATTCTGCAAAGTGATATTTGGGAGCTCATTGAGGGCTATGGTGAAAAACGAAATATCCTCACATAATAACCAGAGAGAAGCTTTCTGAGAAGCTTCTTTCTGGTCTGTGATTTCATCTCACAGACTTATAACTGAGACTTCAGGAAGCAGTTTGCTAACACTCTTTTCGTGGAATCTGGAAAGTGATATTTGGAAGCCCATAGGGGCCCATGGTGAAAAAGGAAATATCCTCACAGAATAACTAGAGAGAAGCTTTCTGAGAGATTGCTTTCTGATGTGTGACTTCATCACACAGAGTTCCACTCTTCCCTTCTTGGAACAGTTTACTAACACTGTTGTCGTGGATTCTGCAAAGTGATATTTGGGAGCTCATTTAGGCTATGGTGAAAAACGAAATATCCTCACATAATAACCAGAGAGAAGCTTTCTGAGAAGCTTCTTTCTGGTCTGTGATTTCATCTCACAGACCTATAACTGAGACTTCAGGAAGCAGTTTGCTAACACTCTTTTCGTGGAATCTGGAAAGTGATATTTGGAAGCCCATAGGGGCCCATGGTGAAAAAGGAAATATCCTCACAGAATAACTAGAGAGAAGCTTTGTGAGAGATTGCTTTCTGATGTGTGACTTCATCAATCAGAGTTCCCCCCTTCCCTTCTGGGAACAGTTTGCTAACAATGTTGTCGTGGATTCTGCAAAGTGATATTTGGGAGCGCATTGAGGGCTACGGTGAAAAAGAAAATATCCTCACATAATAACTAGAGAGAAGCTTTCTGAGACACTGCATTGCCATGTGTGAATGCAACTCACAGAGTTACACGTTTCTCTTCAGTGATCAGTGTGTTAGCATAGTTTACTGGAAATCTGCAATTAGATACTTCATAGCGCATTGAGACTTACGGTGACAAAGGAAATATCCACAGATGAAAACTAGAAAGAAGCTTTCTTAGAAACTTCTTGGTGATGTGTGAATTCATCTCACAGAGTTACACTTATGTTTCGTGGAGCAGTCCATTAACACTGTCTTTGAGGAACCTGAGAAGTGCTTCTTTGGATCGCATTGAGGCCTACGCTGATAAAGGAAATTTCATCCGTTCAAAACGTGAAAGAAGCTTTCTGAGAAACTTCTTTCTGATCTGTGATTTCGTCTCACAGACTTATAACTTAGACTTAAGGAAGCAGTTTGATAACACTCTTTTCGTGGAATCTGGAAAGTGATATATGGGAGCCCGTAGGGGCCCATGGTGAAAAAGGAAATATCCTCACAGAATAACTAGAGAGAAGCTTTCTGAGAGATTGCTTTCTCATGTGTGACTTCATCACACAGAGTTCCACCATTCCCTTCTAGGAACAGTTTGCTAACACTATTGTCCTGTATTGTGCAATGTGATATTTGGGAGCTCATTGAGGGCTATGGTGAAAAAGGAAATATCCTCACATAATAACTGGAGAGAAGCTTTCTGAGAAACTTCTTTCGGATCTGTGAATTCATCTCACAGACTTATAACTGAGACTTCAGGAAGCAGTTTGCTAACACTCTTTTCGTGGAATCTGGAAAGTGATATTTGGAAGCCCATAGGGGCCCATGGTGAAAAAGGAAATATCCTCACAGAATAACTAGAGAGAAGGCTTTCTGAGAGATTGCTTTCTGATGTGTGACTTCATCACACAGAGTTCCACCCTTCCCTTCTTGGAACAGTTTGCTAACACTGTTGTCGTGGATTCTGCAAAGAGATATTTGGGAACTCATTGAGGGCTATGGTGAAAAAGGAAATATCCTCACATAATAACTAGACAGAAGCTTTCTGAGAAAATGCATGGCCATGTGTGAATGCAACTCATAGAGTTACACGTTTCTCTTCAGTGATCAGTGTGTTAACACAGTTTATTGGAAATCTGCAATAAGATACTTCCTAGCGCAATGAAGCTTACGTTGACAAAGGAAATATCCACAGATGAAAACTAGAAAGAAGCTTTCTTAGAAACTTCTTGGTGATGTGTGAATTCATCTCACAGAATTACACTTATGTTTCGTGGAGCAGTCCATTAACACTGTCTTTGAGTAACCTGAGAAGTGCTTCTTTGGATCGCATTGAGGCCTACGCTGATAAAGGAAATTTCATTCGTTCAAAACGTGAAAGAAGCTTTCTGAGAAACTTCTTTCTGATCTGTGATTTCGTCTCACAGACTTATAACTTAGACTTCAGGAAGCAGTTTGCTAGCACTCTTTTCGTGGAATGTGGAAAGTGATATTCGGGAGCCCATCGGGGCCCATGGTGAAAAAGGAAATATCCTCACAGAATAACTAGAGAGAAGCTTTCTGAGAGATTGATTTCTGATGTGTGACTTCATCACACAGAGTTCCACCCTTCCCTTCTAGGAACAGTTTGCTAACACTGTTGTCGTGGATTGTGCAAAGTGATATTTGGGAGGTCGTTGAGGGCTATGGTGAAAAAGGAAATATCCTCACATAATAACTAGAGAGAAGCTTTCTGAGAAACTTCTTTCTGATCTGTGATTTCATCTCACAGACTTATAACTGAGATTTCAGGAAGCAGTTTGCTAGCACTCTTTAGGTGGAATCTCAAAGTGACATTTGTGAGCCCACAGGGGCCCATGGTGAAAAAGTAAATATCCTCAGAGAATAACTAAAGGGAAGCTTTCTGAGAGATTGCTTTCTGATGTGTGTCTTCATCACACAGAGTTCCACCTTTCCCTTGTTGGAAAAGTTTGCTAACACTGTTATCATGGATTCCGCAAAGTGATATTTGGGAGCTCATTTAGGGCTATGGTGAAAAAGGAAATATCCTCCCATAATAACTAGAGAGAAGCTTTCTGAGAAACTGCATTGCCATGTGTGAATGCAACTCACAGAGTTACACGTTTCTCTTCAGTGATCAGTGTGTTAACACAGTTTACTGGAAATCTGCAATAAGATATTTCATAGCGCAATGAAGCTTACCTTGACAAAGGAAATATCCACAGATGAAAACGAGAAAGAAGCTTTCATAGAAACTTCTTGGTGATGTGTGAATTCATCTCACAGAGTTACACTTATGTGTCGTGGAGCAGTCCATTAACACTGTCTTTGAGGAACCTGAGAAGTGCTTCTTTTGATCGCATTGAGGCCTACCCTTATAAAGGAAATTTCATCCGTTCAAAACGTGAAAGATGCTTTCTGAGAAACTTCTTTCTGATCTGTGATTTCGTCTCACAGTCTTGTAACTTTGACTTCAGGAAGCAGTATGCTAACACTCTTTTCGTGGAATCTGGAAAGTGATATTTGGGAGCACATAGGGGCCCGTATTGAAAACGGAAATATCCTCACAAAATAACTAGAGAGAAGCTTTCTGAGAGATTGCTTTCTGATATGTGACTTCATCACACAGAGTTCCACCATTCCCTTCTACGAACTGTTTGCTAACACTGTTGTCGTGAATTGTGCAAAGTGATATTTGGGAGCTCATTGAGGGCTATGGTGAAAAAAGAAATATCCTCACATAATAACTAGAGAGAAGCTTTCTGAGAAACTTCTTTCTCTTTGGTGAGTTCATCAAACAGACTTATAACTCAGACTTCAGGAAGCAGTTTGCTAACACTATTTTCGTGGAATCTGGAAACTGATATTTGGGAGCCCTTAGGGGCCCATTGTGAAAAAGGAAATATCCTCACAGAATAACTAGAGAGAAGCTTTCTGAGAGATTGCTTTCTGATGTGTGACTTCATCACACAGAGTTCCACCATTCCCTTCTAGGAACAGTTTGCTAACACTGTTGTCGTGTGTGCTCAGTTCACCCCCAACAACGAAGTATCTGAGAAGGCTTCTCTGCACGTTTGTCTGAGGTTAATTCCTGATCCACCATGGGATTCAACGATATCCAAGACATCACTTCAGATTTTCCACAAAATGAGTGCTAGCAAACTCCCCAAGAAACGGTGGTCTAACCCTTTGAAATGAAGGAAGGGAAGGGTGGAACTCTGTGTGATGAAGTCACACGGAAGAAAGCAATCTCTCGGAAAGCTTCTCTCTACTTATTATCGGAGGATATTTCCTTTTTCACCATGGGCCACTATAGGCTCCCAAATATCACTTTGCAGTTTCCATGAAAAGAGTGTTAGCAAACTGCTTCCTGATGTCTAAGTTGTAAGTCTGTGAGATGAACTCACTGATCTGAAGAAGTTTCCCAGAAAGCTTCTTTCACGTTTTGAACTCAGGAAATTTCCTTTCTCAGCATAGGCCTCAAAGCGATCCAAAGTAGCCCTTCTCGGGTTCCTCAAAGACAGTGTTAATGGACTGCTTCAAGAAATATAAGTGTAACTCTGTGAGATGAATTCACACATCACCAAGAAGTTTCTAAGAAAGCTTCTTTCTAGTTTTCATCTGAGGATATTTCCTTTGTCACCGTAAGCTTCATTGCGCTAAGAAGTATCGCATTGCCGATTTCCAGAAAACTTAATTAGCAAACTGATCACGGAAGAAAAACGTCTAACTCTGTGAGCTGCATTCACACATCGCAATGCAATTTCTCAGAAGGATTCTTTCCAGTTTTGATCTGAGGATATTTCCTTTTCCACCATAGCCCTCAATGAGCTCCCAAATATCATCCTGCTGAACACAACACAACACAGTTAGAAAACTGTTCAAAGATGGGAAGGGTGGGACTCTGTGTGATGAACTCACACAGAGGAAAGCAATCTCTCAGAAAGCTTCACTCTACTTATTATCTGAGGATATTTCCTTTTTCCCTGTGGGCCCCAAAGTGCTCCTAAATTTCACTTTGCAGATTCCACGAAAAGAGTGTTAGCTACCAACTTCATGAGGTCTAAGCTGTAACACTGTGGGATGAATTCACAGATCACAAAGAAGTTTCTCAGAAAGCTTCTTTCACGTTTTGAAGGAATGAAATTTTCTTTATCAGCATAGGCCTCAATGCGATCCAAGGAAGCCCTTCTCAGCTTCCTCAAAGACAGTGTTAATGCACTGCTCCATGAAACATAAGTGTAACTCTGTGAGATGAATTCACACATCACCAAGAAATTTCTAAGAAAGCTTCTTTCTAGTTTTCATCTGTGGATATTTCCTTTGTCACCAGAAGGTTCATTGCGCTATGAAGTATCTAATTGCAGATTTCCAGAAAACTGTGTTAACAAACTGATCACTGAAGAGAAACGTGTAACTCTGTGAGTTGCATTCACACATGGCAATGCAGTTTCTCAGAAAGCTTTTCTTTAGTTATTATGTGACGATATTTCCTTTTTGACCAGAGCCCTCAATGAGCTCCCAAATATACCTTTGCAGAATCCACAGCAACAGTGTTAGCAAACTGTTCCAAGAAGGGAAGGGTGGAACTCTGTGTGATGAAGTCACACATCAGAAAGCAATCTCTCAGAAAGCTTCTCTCTAGTTATTATGTGAGGATATTTCCTTTTTCACCATGGGTCCCTATGGGCTCCCAAAAATCACTTTCCAGATTCCACGAAAAGAGTGTTAGCAAACTGCTTCCTGAGTTCTAAGCTGTAACTCTGTGAGCTGAATTCAGAGATCACGAAGAAGTTTCTCAGAAAGCTTCTTTCTCATTTCTGCCGGAGGATATTTCCTTTGTCCCCATTTTCTTCTAAGGGATCCGAAATATCAGTTCTTAGATTGCACACAAACAGGGCTAGGAAACGGCTCCACGAAATACAGGTGTAACTCAGTGGGTTGAATTCCCACATCCCAAAGCGGTTTCTCGGAAAGCTTCTTTCTTGCTTAAGATGAAGTTATTTGTGGTCTCGGAGCGCCACAGTGTGTCTTATTGCAGATTCTGCGAAAACTCTGCTAGCAAGTTTCTCAGTGAAAACAATGATGGTACTCTGTGGGCTGAATTCACCCACAACAAAGAAGTTTCTGAGAAGGCTTCTCTGCACGTTTGTCTGAGCATACTTCCTTATCCACCATGGGATTCAACGATATCCAAGACATCACTTCTGAGATTCCACAAAATGAGTGCTAGCAAACTCCCCCAACAGAGGGCGGTGTAACAATGTGAAATGAATTCACACAGCACAAAGCCGTTTCTCAGAAAGTTTCATTCCGCTTTATCTCGGAGGATATTTCCTTTGTACTTCTACCCCTCAAACCCATTCGAAATATCACTTCTCAGAATCCAGGGAAACAGTCCTAGGGAACGGCTCCAACAAATAGTGGTGTAACTCTGAGTGATGAAGTAACACATAAGAAAGCAATTTCTCAGAAAGCTTCTATAAGAATTTGATCTGAGGATATTTGCTTCGTCACCGTCAGCTGTATAGCGCTAAGAAGTATTCCATTGCAGATTTCAAGAAAACTGGGTTAGCAAACTGATCACAGAGGAGAAACGAGTAATTCTGTGAGGTGCATTCACACATGGTAATGCAGTTTCTCAGAAGGCTTCTTTCCAGTTTTGATCCAAGGATTTCTCCTTTTCCACCATAGCCTTCAATGAGATCCCAAATATCACTTTGCAGAATGCACGACAACAGTGTTAGCAAACTGTTCCAAGAAGGGAAGTGTGGAACTCTGTGTGATGAAGTCACACATCAGAAAGCAATCTCTCAGAAAGCTTCTCTCTAGTTATTATGTAAGGATATTTCCTTTTTCACCATGGGCCCTTATGGGCTCCAAAATATCACTTTGCAGAATCCACGACAACAGTGTTAGCAAATTGTTCCAGGAAGGGAACGGTGGAACTCTCTGTGATGAAGTCACACATCAGAAAGCAATCTCTCAGAAAGCTTCTCTCTAGTCATTATGTGAGGATATTTCCTTTTTCACCATGGGCCCCTATGGGCTCCCAAATATCACTTTGCAGATTCCACGAAAAGAGTGTTAGCAAACTGCTTCCTGAGGACTAAGCTGTAACTCTGTGAGCTGAATTCAGATATCACAAAGAAGTTTCTCAGAAAGCTTCTTTCACGTTTTCAACGGATGAAATTTCCCTTATCAGCGTAGGCCTCAATGCGATGCAAGGAATCCCTTCTCAGGTTCCTCAAAGACAGTGCTAAAGGACTGCTCCACGAAACATAAGTGTAACTCTGTGAGATGAATTCACACTTCACCAAGAAGTTTCTAAGAAAGCCTCTTTCTAGTTTTCATCTGTGGATATTTCCTCTTTCACCAGAAAGTTCATTGCGCAATGAAGCATCTAATTGCAGATTTCCAGAAAACTGTGTTAACAAACTGATCACTGAAGAGAAACGTGTAACTCTGTGTGTTGCATTCACCCATGGCAATGCAGTTTCTCAGAAAGCTTCTCGTTAGTAATTATGTGAGGATATTTCCTTTTTCACCATAGCCTTCAATGAGCTCCCAAATATACCTTTGCAGAATCCACGACAACAGTGTTAGCAAACTGTTCCAAGAAAGGAAGGGTGGGACTCTGTGTGATGAAGTCACACATCAGAAAGCAAACTCTCAGAAAGCTTCTCTCTAGTTATTATGTGAGGATATTTCCTTTTTCACCATGGGCCCCTATGGGCTCCCAAACATCACTTTCCAGATTCCACGAAAAGAGTGTTAGCAAACTGCTTCCTGAAGTCTCAGTTATAAGTCTGTGAGATGAACTCACAGATCAGAAGGAAGTTTCTCAAAAAGCTTCTTTCTCATTTCTCCCGGAGGATATTTCCTTTGTCCCCTTTTTCTTCACAGGGATCCGAAATATCAGTTCTTAGATTCCACACAAACAGGGCTAGGAAACGGCCCCACGAAATACAGGTGTAACTCAGTGGATTGAATTCACACATCCCAAAGTGGTTTCTCAGAAAGCTTCTTTCTTGCTTAAGATGAAGTTATTTGTGGTCTCGGAGCGCCACCGTGTGTCCTATTGCAGATTCTGCGCAAACTCTGCTAGCAAGTTTCTCAGTGAAAACAATGATGGTACTCTGTGGGCTGAGTTCACCCACAACAAAGAAGTTTCTGAGAAGGCTTCTCTGCACGTTTGTCTGAGGATACTTCCTTATCCACCATGGGATTCAACGATATCCAAGACATCACTTCTGAGATTCCACAAAATGAGTGCTAGCAAACTCCCCCAACAGAGGGTGGTGTAACACTGTGAAATGAATTCACACAGCACAAAGCCGTTTCTCAGAAAGTTTCATTCCGCTTTTTCTCCCAGGATATTTCCATTGTACTTCTACCCCTCAAACCCATTCGAAATATCACTTCTCAGAATCCAGGGAAACAGTCCTAGGGAACGGCTCCAACAAATAGTGGTGTAACTCTGAGTGATGAAGTAACACATAAGAAAGCAATATTTCAGAAAGCTTCTATAAGAATTTGATCTGAGGATATTTGCTTCGTCACCGTCAGCTGCATAGCGCTAAGAAGTATTCCATTGCAGATTTCAAGAAAACTGGGTTAGCAAACTGATCACAGAGGAGAAACGAGTAATTCTGTGAGGTGCATTCACACATGGTAATGCAGTTTCTCAGAAGGCTTCTTTCCAGTTTTGATCCGAGGATTTCTCCTTTTCCACCATAGCCTTCAATGAGATCCCAAATATCACTTTGCAGAATGCATGACAACAGTGTTAGCAAACTGTTCCAAGAAGGGAAGGGTGGAACTCTGTGTGATGAAGTCACACATCAGAAAGCAATCTCTCAGAAAGCTTCTCTCTAGTTATTATGTAAGGATATTTCCTTTTTCACCATGGGCCCCTATAGGCTCCCAAATATCACTTTCCAGATTCCACGAAAAGAGTGGTACCAAACAGCTTCCTGAAGTCTGTGTTATAAGTCTGTGAGATGTACTCACAGATCAGAAAGAAGTTTCTCAGAAAGCTTCTTTCACGTTTTGAACGGATGAAATTTCACTTTTCAGCCTAGGCCTCAATGCGATCCAAGGAAGCCCTTCTCAGGTTCCTCAAAGACAGTGCTAAAGGACTGCTCCACGAAACATAAGTGTAACTCTGTGAGATGAATTCACACATCACCAAGAAGTTTCTAAGGAAGCTTCTTTCTAGTTTTCATCTGTGGATATTTCCTTTGTCACCGTAAGGTTCATTGCGCAATGAAGTATCTAATTGCAGATTTCCAGAAAACTGTGTTAACAAACTGATCACTGAAGAGAAACGTGTAACTCTGTGAGTTGCATTCACACATGGCAATGCAGTTTCTCAGAAAGCTTCCCTTTAGTTATTATGTGAGATATTTCCTTTTTCACCATAGCCCTCAATGAGCTCCCAAATGTACCTTTGCAGAATCCACGTCAACAGTGTTAGCAAACTGTTCCAAGAAGGGACGGGTGGAACTCTGTGTGATGAAGTCACACATCAGAAAGCAATCTCTCAGAAAGCTTCTCTCTAGTTATTATGTGAGGATATTTCCTTTTTCACCATGGGCCCCTAAGGGCTCCCAAATATCACTTTGCAGAATCCACGACAACAGTGTTAGCAAACTGCTTCCTGAGGACTAAGTTGTAACTCTGTGAGGTGGATTCACAGATCACAAAGTAGTTTCTCAGAAAGCTTCTTTCTCATATTTATCCGAGGATATTTCCTTTGGCCCCGTTTTCTTCAAAGGGATTCGAAATATCAGTTCTCAGATTCCACAATAACAGGTCTAGGCAACGGCCCCAGGGAATACTAGTGTAACTCAGTGGGTTGAATTCACACATTCCAAAGCGGTTTCTCAGAAAGCTTCTTTCTTTTTTAAGATGAAGTTATTTGTGGTCTCGGCACGCCACCGTGTGTCATTTTGCAGATCCTGCGAAAATTCTGCGAGGAAGCTTCTCAGTGAAAACAATGATGGAACTCTGTGTGCTGAGTTCACCCACAACAACCAAGTTTCTGAGAAGGCTTCTCTGCACGTTTGTCTGAGGATAATTCCTGATCCACCATGGGATTCAACGATATCCAAGACATCACTTCAGATTTTCCACAAAATGAGTGCTAGCAAACTCCCCAAGAAAGGGTGGTCTAAGACTGTGAAATGAAGGAAGGGAAGGGTGGAACTCTGTGTGATGAAGTCACACATCAGAAAGCAATCTCTCAGAAAGCTTCTCTCTAGTTATTATGTGAGGATATTTCCTTTTTCACCATGGGCGCCTATGGGCTCCCAAATATCATTTTGCAGATTCCACGAAAAGAGTGTTAGCAAACTGCTTCCTGAGGACTAAGCTGTAACTCTGTGAGCTGAATTCAGAGATCACCAAGAAGTTTCTCAGAAAGCTTCTTTCACGTTTTGAACGGATGAAATTTCCCTTATCAGCGTAGGCCTCAATGCGATCCAAGGAAGCCCTTCTCAGGTTCCTCAAAGACAGTGCTAAAGGACTGCTCCACGAAACATAAGTGTAACTCTTTGAGATGAATTCACACATCACCAAGAAGTTTCTAAGAAATCTTCTTTCTAGTTTTCATCTGTGAATATTTCCTTTGTCACCGTAAGGTTCATTGCGCTATGAAGTATCTAATTGCAGATTTCCAGGAAACTGTGTTAACAAACTGATCACTGAAGAGAAACGTGTAACTTTGTGAGTTGCATTCACACACGGCAATGCAGTTTCTCAGAAAGTTTCTCTTTAGTTATTATGTGAGGATATTTCCTTTTTCACCATAGCCCTCAATGAGCTCCCAAATATACCTTTGCAGAATCCACGACAACAGTGTTAGCAAAGTGTTCCAAGAAGGGAAGGGTGGAACTCTGTCTGATGAAGTCACACATCAGAAATCAATCTCTCAGAAAGCTTCTCTCTAGTTCTTATGTGAGGATATTTCCTTTTTCACCATGGGCCCCTATGGGCTCCCAAATACCACTTTCCAGATTCCACGAAAAGAGTGTTAGCAAACTGCTTCCTGAGGACTAAGCTGTAACTCTGTGAGCTGAATTCAGAGATCACAAAGAAGTTTCTCAGAAAGCTTCTTTCTCATTTCTGCCGGAGGATATTTCCTTTGTCCCATTTTCTTGAAAGGGATCCGAAATATCAGTTCTTAGATTCCACACAAACGGGGCTAGGTAACGTCCCCACGAAATACAGGTGTAACTCAGTGGGTTGAATTCACACATCCCAAAGCGGTTTCTCGGAAAGCTTCTTTCTTGCTTAAGATGAAGTTATTTGTGGTCTCGGAGCGCCACCGTGTGTCCTATTGCAGATTCTGCGAAAACTCTCTTAACAAGTTTCTCAGTGAAAACAATGATGGTACTCTGTGGGCTGAGTTCACCCACAACAAAGAAGTTTCTGAGAAGGATTCTCTGCACGTTTGTCTGAGGATACTTCCTTATCCACCATGGGATTCAACGATATCCAAGACATCACTTCTGAGATTCCACAAAATGAGTGCTAGCAAACTCCCCCAACAGAGGGTGGTGTAACACTGTGAAATGAATTCACACAGCACAAAGCCGTTTCTCAGAAAGTTTCATTCCGCTTTATCTCGGAGGATATTTCCTTTGTACTTCTACCCCTCAAACCCATTCGAAATATCACTTCTCAGAATCCAGGGAAACAGTCCTAGGGAACGGCTCCAACAAATAGTGGTGTAACTCTGAGTGATGAAGTAACACATAAGAAAGCAATTTCTCAGAAATCTTCTATAAGAATTTGATCTGAGGATATTTGCTTCGTCACCGTCGGCTGCATAGCGCTAAGAAGTATTCCATTGCAGATTTCAAGAAAACTGGGTTAGCAAACTGATCACAGAGGAGAAACGAGTAATTCTGCGAGGTCCGTTCACACACGGTAATGCAGTTTCTCAGAAGGCTTCTTTCCAGTTTTGATCCGAGGATTTCTCCTTTTCCACCATAGCCTTCAATGAGATCCCAAATATCACTTTGCAGAATGCGCGACAACAGTGTTAGCAAACTGTTCCAAGAAGGGAAGGGTGGAACTCTGTGTGATGAAGTCACACATCAGAAAGCAATCTCTCAGAAAGCTTCTCTCTAGTTATTCTGTGAGGATATTTCCTTTTTCACCATGGGCCCCTATGCGCTCCCAAATATCACTTTCCAGATTCCACGAAAAGAGTGGTACCAAACTGCTTCCTGAAGTCTGTGTTATAAGTCTGTGAGATGTACTCACAGATCAGAAAGAAGTTTCTCAGAAAGTTTCTTTCACGTTTTTAACGTATGATATTTCCTATATCAGCGTAGGCCTCAATGCGATCCAAGGAAGCCCTTCTCAGGTTCCTCAAAGACAGTGTAAATGCCCTTCTCCACGAAACATAAGTGTAACTCTGTGAGACGCATTCACACATCACCAAGAAGTTTCTAAGAAAGCTTCTTTCTAGTTTTCATCTGTGGATATTTCCTTTGTCACCGTAAGGTTCATTGCGCTATGAAGTATCTAATTGCAGATTTCCAGAAAACTGTGTTAACACACTGATCACTGAAGAGAAACGTGTAACTCTGTGAGTTGCATTCACACATGGCAATGCAGTTTCTCAGAAAACTTCTCTCTAGTTATTATGTGAGGATATTTCCTTTTTCACCATGGGCCCCTATGCGCTCCCAAATATCACTTTCCAGATTCCATGATAAGAGTGTTAGCAAACTGCTTCCTGATGTCTATGTTATAAGTCTGTGAGATGAACTCACAGATCAGAAAGAAGTTTCTCAGAAAGCTTCTTTGACGTTTTGAACTGATGAAATTTCCTTTACCAGCGTAGGCCCCCATGCGATCCAAAGAAGCCCTTCTCAGGTCCCTCAAAGACAGTGTTAATGGGCTGCTCCACGAAACATAAGTGTAACTCTGTGAGATGAATTCACACATCGCCAAGAAGTTTCTATGAAAGCTTCCTTCTACTTTTCATCTGAGGATATTTCCTTTGTCACCGTAAGGTTCATTGCACTATGAAGTATCTAATTGCAGATTTCCAGAAAACTGTGTTAACACACTGATCACTGAAGAGAAACGTGTAACTCTGTGAGTTGCATTCACACATGGCAATGCAGTTTCTCAGAAAACTTCTCTCTAGTTATTATGTGAGGATATTTCCTTTTTCACCATGGGCCCCTATGCGCTCCCAAATATCACTTTCCAGATTCCATGATAAGAGTGTTAGCAAACTGCTTCCTGATGTCTATGTTATAAGTCTGTGAGATGAACTCACAGATCAGAAAGAAGTTTCTCAGAAAGCTTCTTTGACGTTTTGAACTGATGAAATTTCCTTTACCAGCGTAGGCCCCCATGCGATCCAAAGAAGCCCTTCTCAGGTCCCTCAAAGACAGTGTTAATGGGCTGCTCCACGAAACATAAGTGTAACTCTGTGAGATGAATTCACACATCGCCAAGAAGTTTCTATGAAAGCTTCCTTCTACTTTTCATCTGAGGATATTTCCTTTGTCACCGTAAGGTTCATTGCGCTATGTAGTATCTAATTGCAGATATCCAGAAAACTGTGTTAAAAATTCAACACTGAAGGGAAACGTGTAACTCTGTGAGTTGCATTCACACATGGCAATGCAGTTTCTCAGAAAGCTTCTCTCTAGTTATTATGTGAGGATATTACCTTTTTAACCATAGCCCTCAATGAGCTCCCAAATATCACTTTGCAGAATCCACGACAACAGTGTTAGCAAACTGTTCCAAGAAGGGAAGGGTGGAGCTCTCTGTGATGAAGTCACATATTAGAAAGCAATCTCTCTGAAAGCTTCTCTCCAGTTATTATGTGAGGATATTTCCTATTTCACCATGGGCCCCTATGGGCTCCCAAATATCACTTTGCAGGATCCACGACAACAGTGTTAGCAAACTGTTCCAAGAAGGGAAGGGTGAAACTCTTTGTGATGAAGTCACATATCAGAAACCAATCTCTCAAAAAGCTTCTCTCTACTTATTATGTTACGATATTTCCTTTTTCACCGTTGGGCCCCTATGGGCTCCCAAATATCACTTTCCATATTCCACGAAAAGAGTGTTAGCAAACTGCTTCCTGAGATCTAAGTTATAAGTCTGAGATGAACTCACTGATCAGAAAGAAGTTTCTCAGAAAGATTCTTTCACGTTTTGAACTAATGAAATTTCCTTTATCTGCGTACTATGCAATGCGATCCAAAGAAGCACTTCTCAGGTTCCTCAAAGACAGTGTTAATGGACTGCTCCACGAAACATAAGTGTAACTCTGTGGGGAGCAAGATGGCCGAATAGGAACAGCTCCAGTCTCCAACTCCCAGCGCGAGCGACACAGAAGACCGGTGATTTCTGCATTTTCAACTGAGGTACTGGGGTCATCTCACTAGGGAGTGCTGGACAATCGGTGCTGGTCAGCTGCTGCAGCCTGACCAGCGAGAGCTGAAAGAGGGCGAGGCATCGCCTCACCGGGAAGCGCAAGTGGGAAGGGGATCCGTTTTCCTAGCCAGGGGAACTGAGACACACAACACCTGGAAACTCGGGTAACTCCCACCCCAATACTGCGCTGTAAGCTTACAGGCACACCAGTAGAATATATCCCTCGCCTGGCCGGGAGGGTCCCATGCCCATGGAGCCTCCCTCACTGCTAACACAGCAGTCTGCCGCGATCTATCTGCAAGGCAGCAGCGAGGCTGGGGGAGGGGCGCCCGTCATTGCTAAGGCTTAAGTAGGTAAACAATGCCGCTGGGAAGCTCGAACTGGGTGGAGCTCACAGCAGCTCAAGGAAGCCTGCCTGTCTCTGTAGTCTCCACCTCTGGGGACAGAGCACAGCTGAAGACCAACAGGGGAAGTAGCGGGAGCCGGTGCAGACGCGAACCACTCTGTCTGACCGGTGCAGACGCGAACTACTCTGTCTGACAGATTTGGGGAGAGCCGTGGATCTCCCAACGTGGAGGTTGAGATCTGAGAACGGACAGACTGCCTGCTCAGGTGGGTCCCTGACCCCTGAGTAGCCTAACTGGGAGACATCCCCCACTAGGGGCAGTCTGACACCCCACACCTCACAGGGTGGAGTACACCCCTGAGAGGAAACTTCCAAAGGAAGAATCAGACAGGTACACTCGCTGTTCAGCGATATTCTATCTTCGGCAACCTCTGCTGCTGATACCCAGGCAAACAGGGTCTGGAGTGGACATCAAGCAATCTCCAACAGAACAACAGACAGTCCTTCTGACTGTCAGAAGGAAAACTATCAAACAGGAAGGACACCTATACCAAAACCCCATCAGTACGTCACCACCATCAAAGACCAGAGACAGATAAAACCACAAAGATGGGGAAGAAGCAGGGCAGGAAAGCTGGAAATTCAAAAAATAAGAGCGCATCTCCCCCTGCAAAGGAGCGCAGCCCATCGCCAGCAATGGATCAAAGCTGGTCAGAGAACGACTTTGAAGAGATGAGAGAAGAAGGCTTCAGTCCATCAAACTTATCAGAGCTAAAGGAGGAATTACGTACCCAGCGCAAAGAAACTAAAAATCTTGAAAAAAGAGTGGAAGAATTGACAGCTAGACTAATTAATGCAGAGAAGATCATAAACGAAATGACAGAGATGAAAATCATGACACGAGAAATATGTGACAAATGCACAAGCTTCATTAACCGACTCGATCAACTGGAAGAAAGAGTATCAGTGATTGAAGATCAAATAAATGAAATGAAGCTGAAGAGAAACCAAAAGAAAAAAGAAGAAAAAGAAATGAACAAAGCCTGCAAGAAGTATGGGATTATGTAAAAAGACCAAATCTACGTCTGATTGGGGTGCCTGAAAGTGAGGGGGGAAATGGAACCAAGTTGGAAAACACTCTTCAGGATATCATCCAGGAGAACTTCCCCAACCTAGTAGGGCAGGCCAACATTCAAATTCAGGAAATACGGAGAACGCCACAAAGATAATCCTCCAGAAGAGCAACTCCAAGACACATGATTGCCAGATTCACCAAAGTTGAAATGAAGGAGAAAATGTTAAGGGCAGCCAGAGAGAAAGGTCGGGTTACCCACAAAGGGAAGCCCATCAGACTAACAGCAGATCTCTCGGCAGAAACTCTACAAGCCAGAAGAGAGTGGGGGTCAATATTCAACGTTCTTAAAGAAAAGAATTTTAAACCCAGAATTTCATATCCAGCCAAACTAAGTTTCATAAGTGAAGGAGAAATAAAATCCTTTACAGATAAGCAAATGCTTAGAGATTTTGTCACCACCAGGCCTGCCTTACAAGAGACCCTGAAGGTAGCCCTAAACATGGAAAGGAACAACCGGTAGCAGCCATTGCAAAAACATGACAAAATGTAAAGACCATCGAGGCTAGGAAGAAACTGCATCAACTAACGAGCAAAATAACCAGTTAATACATAATGGCAGGATCAAGTTCACACATAACAATATTAACCTTAAATGTTAATGGACTAAATGCTCCAATTAAAAGACACAGACTGGCAAACTGGATAAAGAGTCAAGACCCATCAGTCTGCTGTATTCAGGAGACCCATCTTACATGCAGAGACATACATAGGCTCAAAATAAAGGGATGGAGGAAGATCTACCAAGTAAACGGAGAACAAAAAAAAGCAGGGGTTGCAATCCTAGTCTCTGATAAAACAGACTTTAAACCATCAAAGATCAAAAGAGACAAAGAAGGCCATTACATAATGGTAAAGGTATCAATTCAACAGGAGGAGTTAACTCTCCTAAATATATATGCACCCAATCCAGGAGCACCCAGATTCATAAAGCAAGTCCTTAGAGACTTACAAAGAGACTTAGACTCCCATACAATAATAATGGGAGACTTCAACACTCCACTGTCAACATTAGACAGATCAACGAGACAGAAAGTTAACAAGGATATCCAGGAATTTAATTCAGCTCTGCACCAAGCGGACCTAATAGACATCTACAGAACTCTCCATCCCAAATCAACAGAATATACATTCTTCTCAGCACCACATTAAACTTATTCCAAAATTGCCCGCATAGTTGGAAGTAAAGCACTCCTCAGCAAATGTAAAAGAACAGAAATTATAACAAACTGTCTCTCAGACCACAGTGCAATCAAACTAGAACTCAGGACTAAGAAACTCAATCAAAACCGCTCAACTACATGGAAACTGAACAACCTGCTCCTGAATGACTACTGGGTACATAACGAAATGAAAGCAGAAATAAAGATGTTCTTTGAAACCAATGAGAACAAAGATACAACATATCAGAATCTCTGGGACACATTTAAAGCAGTGTGTAGAGGGAAATTTATAGCACTAAATGCCCACAAGAGAAAGCAGGAAAGATCTAAAATTGACACTCTAACATCACAATTAAAAGAACTAGAGAGGCAAGAGCAAACACATTCAAAACTAGCAGAAGGCCAGAAATAACTAAGATCAGAGCAGAACTGAAGGAGCTAGAGACACAAAAAACCCTCCAAAAAATCAATGAATCCAGGAGTTGGTTTTTTGAAAAGATCAACAAAATTGACAGACCGCTAGCAAGACTAATAAAGAAGAAAAGAGAGAGGAATCAAATAGACGCAATAAAAAATGATAAAGGGGATATCACCACTGACCCCACAGAAATACAAACAACCATCAGAGAATACTATAAACGCCTCTACGCAAATCAACTAGAAAATCTAGAAGAAATGGATAATTTCCTGGACACTTACACTCTCCCAAGACTAAACCAGGAAGAAGTGGAATCCCTGAATAGACCAATAGCAGGCTCTGAAATTGAGGCAACAATTAATAGCCTACCCACCAAAGAGAGTCCAGGACCAGATGGATTCATAGCTGAATTCTACCAGAGGTACAAGGAGGAGCTGGTACCATTCCTTCTGAAACTATTCCAATCAATAGAAAAAGAGGGAATCCTCCCTAACTCATTTTATGAGGCCAACATCATCCTGATACCAAAGCCTGGCAGAGACACAACAAAAAAAGAGAATTTTAGACCAATATCCCTGATGAACATCGATGCAAAAATCCTCAATAAAATACTGGCAAACCGGATTCAGCAGCACATCAAAAAGCTTATCCATCATGATCAAGTGGGCTTCATCCCTGGGATGCAAGGCTGGTTCGACATTCGCAAATCAATAACCGTCATCCAGCATATAAACAGAACCAAAGACAAGAACCACATGATTATCTCAATAGATGCAGAAAAGGCTTTTGACAAAATTCAACAGCCCTTCATGCTAAAAACGCTCAATAAATTCGGTATTGATGGAACGTACCTCAAAATAAGAAGAGCTATTTATGACAAACCCACAGCTAATATCATTCTGAATGGGCAAAAACTGGAAAAATTCCCTTTGAAAACTGGCACAAGACAGGGATGCCCTCTCTCACTGCTCCTATTCAACATAGTGTTGGAAGTTCTGGCTAGGGCAATCAGACAAGAGAAAGAAATCAAAGGTATCCAGTTAGGAAAAGAAGAAGTCAAATTGTCCCTGTTTGCAGATGACATGATTGTATATTTAGAAAGCCCCATTGTCTCAGCCCAAAATCTCTTTAAGCTGATAAGCAACTTCAGCAAAGTCTCAGGATACAAAATTAATGTGCAAAAATCACAAGCATTCTTATACACCAGTAACAGACAAGCAGAGAGCCAAATCAGGAATGAACTTCCATTCACAATTGCTTCAAAGAGAATAAAATACCTAGGAATCCAGCTTACAAGGGATGTAAAGGACGTCTTCAAGGAGAACTACAAACCACTGCTCAGTGAAATCAAAGAGGACACAAACAAATGGAAGAACATACCATGCTCATGGATAGGAAGAATCAATATCATGAAAATGGCCATAGTGTCCAAGGTTATTTATAGATTCAATGCCATCCCCATCAA
The DNA here is from genome assembly GCF_007565055.1 of Rhinopithecus roxellana. Taxonomy (NCBI): domain Eukaryota; kingdom Metazoa; phylum Chordata; class Mammalia; order Primates; family Cercopithecidae; genus Rhinopithecus; species Rhinopithecus roxellana. Next base: position 37,450,636 of record NC_044567.1, read on the forward strand.
GCTACCAATGACTTTCTTCACAGAATTGGAAAAAACTGCTTTAAAGTTCATATGGAACCAAAAAAGAGCCTGCATTCCCAAGGCAATCCTAAGTCAAAAGGACAAAGCTGGAGGCGTCACGCTACCTGACTTCAAACTATACTACAAGGCTACAGTAACCAAAACAGCATGCTACTGGTACCAAAACAGAGATATAGACCAATGGAACAGAACAGAGTCCTCAGAAATAATACCACACATCTACAGCCATCTGATCTTTGACAAACCTGAGAGAAACAAGAAATGGGGAAAGGATTCCCTATTTAATAAATGGTGCTGGGAAAATTGGCTAGCCATAAGTAGAAAGCTGAAACTGGATCCTTTCCTTACCCCTTACACAAAGATTAATTCAAGATGGATTAGAGACTTAAATGTTAGACCTAATACCATAAAAACCCTAGAAGAAAATCTGGGTAGTACCATTCAGGACATAGGCATGGGCAAGGACTTCATGTCTAAAACACCAAAAGCAACGGCAGCAAAAGCCAAAATTGACAAATGGGATCTCATTAAACTAAAGAGCTTTTGCACAGCAAAAGAAACTACCATCAGAGTGAACAGGCAACCTACAGAATGGGAGAAAATTTTTGCAACCTACTCATCTGACAAAGGGCTAATATCCAGAATCTACAAAGAACTCAAACAAATTTACAAGAAAAAACAAACAACCCCATCAAAAAGTGGGGAAAAGATATGAACAGACATTTCTCAAAAGAAGACATTCATACAGCCAACAGACACATGAAAAAATGCTCATCATCACTCACCATCAGAGAAATGCAAATCAAAACCACAATGAGATACCATCTCACACCAGTTAGAATGGCAATCATTAAGAAGTCAGGAAACAAGTGGTGCTGGAGAGGATGTGGAGAAATAGGAACACTTTTACACTGTTGGTGGGATTGTAAACTAGTTCAACCATTATGGAAAACAGTATGGCAATTCCTCAAGGATCTAGAACTAGATGTACCATATGACCCAGCCATCCCACTACTGGGTATATACCCAAAGGATTATAAATTATTCTACTACAAAGACACATGCACACGTATGTTTATTGCGGCACTATTCACAATAGCAAAGACTTGGAATCAACCCAAATGTCCATCTGTGACAGACTGGATTAAGAAAATGTGGCACATATACACCATGTAATACTATGCAGCCATAAAAAAGGATGAGTTTGCGTCCTTTGTAGGGACATGGATGCAGCTGGAAACCATCATTCTCAGCAAACTATCACAAGAAGAGAAGACCAAACACCGCATGTTCTCACTCATAGGTGGGAACTGAACAATGAGATCACTTGGATTCGGGAAGGGGAACATCACACACTGGGGCCTATAATGGGGAGGGGGGAGGAGGGAGGGATTGCATTGGGGAGTTATACATGATATAAATGATGACTTGATGGGTGCTGACGAGTTGATGGGTGCAGCCCACCAACAGGGCATAAGTATACATATATAACAAACCTGCACGTTATGCACATGTACCCTAGAACTTAAAGTATAAAAAAAAAAAAGTGTAACTCTGTGAGACGAATTCACACGTCACCACGAAGTTTCTATGAAAGCTTCTTTCTAGTTTTCATCTCAGGATATTTCCTTTGTCACCGTAAGGTTCATTGCGCTATGAAGTATCTAATTGCAGATTTATAGAAAACTGTGTTAACAAACTGATCACTGAAGAGAAACGTGTAACTCTGTGAGTTGCATTCACACATGTCAATGCAGTTTTTTATAAAGCTTCTCTCTAGTTATTATGTGAGGATATTTCCTTTTTCACCGTAGCCCTCTTTGAGCTCCCAAATATCACTTTGCAGAATCCACGACAACAGTGTTAGCAACCTGTTACAAGAAGGGAAGGGTGGAACTCTGTGTGTTGAAGTCACACATCAAAAAGCAATCTCTCAGAAAACTTCTCTCTACTTATTATGTGAGGATAATTCCTTTTTCACCATGGTCCCCTATGGGCTCCCAAATATCACGTTGCATTTTCCACGAAAAGCATGTTAAAAAACTGCTTCCTGCGGTCTAAGTTGTAAGTCTGTGAGATTAACTCACTGATCAGAAAAAAGTTTCTCAGAAAGCTTCTTTCACGTTTTGAACTGATGAAATTTCCTTTATCAGCGTAGGCCCCAATGCGATCCAAAGAAGCCCTTCTCAGGTTCCTCAAAGACAGTGTTAATGGACTGCTCCACGAAACATAAGCGTAACTCTGTGAGATGAATTCACACATCGCCAAGAAGTTTGTAAGAAAGCTTCTTTCTACTTTTCATCTGAGGATATTTCCTTTGTCACCTTAAGGTTCATTGCGCTATGAAGTATCTATTTGCAGATTTCCAGAAAACTGTGTTAACAAAATGATCACTGAAGAGAAACGTGTAACTCTGTGAGTTGCGTTCACACATGGCAATGCAGTTTCTCAGAAAGCTTCTCTCTAGTTATTATGTGAGGATATTTCGTTTTTCACCATATCCCTCAATGAGCTCCCAAATATCATTTTGCAGAAACCACGACAACAGTGTTAGCAAACTGTTCCAAGAAGGGAAGGGTGGAACTCTGTGAGATGAATTCACACATCACCAAGAAGTTTCTAAGAAAGCTTCTTTCTCGTTTTCATCTGAGGATATTTCCTTTGTCACCGTAAGCTTCATTGCGCTAAGAAGTATCCCAAAGCAGATTTCCAGAAAACTTAGTTAGCAAACTGATCACTGAAGAAAAACGTCTAACTCTGGGAGTTTCATTCACACATCGCAATGCAGTTTCTCAGAAGGCTTCTTTCCAGTTTTGATCTGAGGATATTTCCTTTTTATCCATAGCCCTCAATTAACTCCCAAATATCACGCTGCTGAACCCAACACAACACAGTTAGCAAACTGTTCCAAGAACGGAAGTGTGGAACTCTGTGTGATGAAGTCAAACATCAGGAAGCAGTCTCTCAAAAGCTTCTCTCTAGTTATTATGTGAGGATATTTCCTTTTTCAGCATCGGCCCCAATGGGTTCCCAAATATAAAGTTGCAGTTTCCACAAAAACAGTGTTAGCAAACTGCTTCCTGAGGTCTAAGTTGTAAGTCTGCGAGATGAACTCACTGATCAGAAAGAAGTTTCTCAGAAAGCTTCTTTCACGTTTTGAACAGATGAAATTTCCTTTATCAGCGTAGGCCTCAATGGGATCCAAAGAAGCCCTTCTCAGGTTCCTCAAAGACAGTGTTAATGGACTGCTCCATGAAACATAAGTGTAACTCTGTGAGATGAATTCATACATCGCCAAGAATTTTGTAAGAAAGCTTCTTCCTAGTTTTCATCTGAGGATATTTCCTTTCTCACCATAAAGTTCATTGCGCTTTGAAGTATCTAATTGCAGATTTCCAGAAAACTGTGCTAACAAACTGATCACTGAAGAGAAACGTGTAACTCTGTGAGTTGCATTCACACATAGCAATGCACTTTCTCAGAAAGCTTCTCTCTAGTTATTATGTGAGGATATTTCCTTTTTCCCCATAGCCCTCAACGACGTCCCAAATATCACTTTGCAGAAACCACGAAAAGAGTGTTAGCAAACTGTTCCAAGAAGGGAACGGTGGAACTCTGTGTGATGAAGTCACCCATCAGAAAGCAATCTCTCAAAAAGCTTCCCTCTAGTTATTATGTGAGGATATTTCCTTTTTCACAATGGGCCCCTATTGACTCCCAAATATCACGTTGCAGTTTCCAAGAAAAGAGTGTTAGCAAACTGCTTCCTGAGGTCTAAGTTGTAAGTCTGTGAGATGAACTCACTGATCAGAAAGAAGTTTCTCAAACATTCTTTCACGTTTTGAACTGATGAAATTTCCTTTATCAGCGTAGGCCTCAATGCAATCCAAAAAAGCTCTTCTCAGGTTCCTCAAAGACAGTGTTATTGGACTGCTTAACGAAACATTAGTGTAACTCTGTGAGGTGAATTCACACATCATCCAGAAGTTTCCAAGAAGGCTTCTTTCTAGTTTTCTTCTGAGGATATTTTCTTTGTCACCGTAAGGTTCATTGGGCTATGAAGTATCTAACTGCAGATATATCCAGAAAACTGTGTTAACAAACTGTTCACTGAAGAGAAATGCGTAACTCTGTGAGTTGCATTACACATGGCAATGCAGTTTCTCAGAAAGCCTCTCTCTAGTTATTATGTGAGGATATTTCCTTTTTCACCATAGCCCTCAATGAGCTCGCAAATATCACTTTGCAGAATCCACGACAACAGTGTTAGCAAACTGTGACAAGAAGGGAAGGTTGCAACTCTGTGTGATGAAGTCACACATCAGAAAGCAATCTCTCAGAAACCTTCTATCTAGATATTATGTGAGGATATTTCCTTTTTCAACATGGGCCCATATGAGCTCCCAAATATCACTTTCCAGATTCCACAAAAGGAGTGTTAGCCAACTGCTTCCTGAGGTCCACATTATAAGTCTGTGAGATGAACTCACAGATCCGAAAAAAGTTTCTCAGAAAACATCTTTCACGTTTTGAACAGATGAAATTTCCTTTATCAGCGTACGCCCCAAAGCGATCCAAAGAAGCCCTTCTCAGTTTCCTCAAAGAGAGTGTTAATGGACTGCTCCATGAAACATCAGTGTAACTCTGTGAGATGAATTCACACATCGCCAGAAAGTTTCAAAAAAAGTTTCTTTCTACATTTCATCTGAGGATATTTCCTTTGTCACCATAAGATTCATTGCGCTATTAAGTATCTAATTGCAGATATCCAGAAAACTGTGTTAACAAACCGATTACTGAAGAGAAACGTGTAACTCTGAGAGTTGCATTCACACATGGCAATTCAGTTTCTCGGAAAGCTTCTCTTTAGTTATTGTGTGAGGATATTTCCTTTTTCAAAAATAGCCCTCAATGAGCTCCCAAATATCACTTTGCAGAATCCACGACAACAGTGTTAGAAAACTGTTCCAAGAAGCGAAGGGTGGAACTCTGTGTGATGCAGTCACACATCAGAAAGCAATCTCTTAGAAAGCTTCTCTCTAGTTATCATGTGTGGATATTTCCTGTTTCACCATGGGCCCCTATGGGCTCCCAAATATCACTTTGCAGAATCCACGACAACAGTGTTAGCAAATTCTTCCAAGAAGAGAAGGGTGGAACTCTGTGTGATGAAGTCACCCACCAGAATGCAATCTCTCAAAAAGCATCTCTCTAGTTATTATGTGAGGATATTTCCTTTTTCACCATGTTCCCCTATGGGCTCCCAATTATAACGTTTCAGTTTCCACGAAAAGAGTGATAGCAAACTGCTACCTGAGGTCTAAGTTGTAACTCTGTGAGACGAACCCACCGATCAGAAACAAGTTTCTCAAAAAGCTTCTTTTACGTTTTCAACTGATGAAATTTCCTTTATCAGCGTAGGCCTCAATGCGATCCAAAGAAGCCCTTCTCAGGTTCCTCAAAGACAGTGTTAATGGACTGCTCCTCGAAACATAAGTGCAACTTTGTGAGATGAATTCACACATCGCCAAGAAGTTTCTAAGAAAGCTTCTTTCTACTTTTCATCTGAGGATATTTCCTTTGTCACCGTAAGGTTCATTCCGCTATGAAGTATCTAATCGCAGATTTCCAGAAAAGTTTGTTAACAAACTGATCACTGAAGAGAAACGTGTAACTGTCTGAGTTGCATTCACACATGGCAATGCAGTTTCTCAGAAAGATTCTCTCTAGTTACTATGTGAGGATATTTCCTTTTTCACCATAGCCCTCAATGAGCTCCCGAATATCAATTGGCAGAATCCACGACAACAGTGTTAGAAAACTGTTCCAAGAATGGAAGGGTGGAACTCTGTGTGATGAAGTCACACATCAGGAAGCAATCTCTCAGAAAGCTTCTCTCTAGTTATTCTGTGAGGATATTTCCTTTTTCACCATGGGCCCCTATGGGCTCCCAAATATCACTTTGCAGAATCCACGACAACAGTGTTAGCAAACTGTTCCAAGAAGGGAAGGGTGGAACTCTGTGTGATGAAGTCACACATCAAAAAGCAATCTCTCAAAAAGCTTCTCGCTAGTTATTAAGTGAGGACATTTCCTTTTTCACCATGGGCCCCTATGGGCTCCCAACTATCACTTTCCAAATTCCACGAAAAGAGTGTTAGCAAACTGCTTCGTGAGGTCTAAGTTGTAATTCTGTGAGATGAACTCACTCAACAGAAAGAAGTTTCTCAGAAAGCTTATTTCACGTTTTGAACTGATGAAATTTCCTTTATCAGCTTAGGCCTCCATGTGATCCAAAGAACCCTTCTCAGGTTCCTCATAGACAGTGTTATTGGACTGCTCCACGAAACATAATTGTAATTCTGTGAGATGAATTCACACATCACAAAGAAGTTTCTAAGAAAGCTTCTTTCTAGTTTTCATCTGAGGATATTTCCTTTGTCACCGTAAGCTTCATTGCGCTAAGAAGTATCCCATTGCAGATATCTAGAAACTGTGTTCGCAAACTGATCCCTGAAGAGAAACGTGTAACTGTGTGAGTTGCATTCACAGATGTCACTGCAGTTTCTCAGAAAGCATCTTTCCAGTTTTGATCTGAGGATATTTCCTTTTTCACCATAGCCTTCTGTGAGCTCCCAAATATCACTTTGCTGAATCCACGACAACAGAGTTAGCAAACTGTTCCAAGAAAGGAAGGGTGGAACTGTGTGACGAAGTCATACATCAGAAAGCAATCTCTCAGAAAGTTTCTCTCTAGTTATTATGTGAGGATATTTCCTTTTTCTCCATGGGCCCCTATCGTCTCTCAAATGTCACTATGCAGATTCCACGAAAAGAGTGTTAGCAATCTGCTTAATGAGTTCTAAGTTGTCACTCTGTGAGATGAATTCACAGATCAGAAAGAAGTTTCTCCGAAAGCTTCTTTCACGTTTTGAACTGATGATATTTCCTTTATCAGTGTAGGCCTCAGTACCATCCAAAGAAGCCCTTCTCAGGTCACTCAAAGACAGTGTTAATGGTCTGCTCCACGAAACATAAGTGTAACTCTGTGAGATGAATTCATATATCACCAAGAAGTATCTAAGATAGCTTTTTTCTAGTTTTCATCTGAAAATATATCCTTTTTCTCCGTTAGCTTCATTACGCTATGAAGTATGCCATTGCAGATTTCCAGAAAACTGTGTTAGCAATCTGATCACTGAAGAGAAACGTGTATCTCTGTGAGTTACATTCACACATGGCAATGCAGTTTCTCAGAAGGTTTCTTTCGAGTTTTGTTCTGAGGATATTTCCTTTTCACGGTAGCCCTCATTGAGCTGCCAAATATCACTTTGCACAATCCACGAGAAAAGTGTTAGCAAACTGTTCCAAGAAGGGAAGGGTGGAACTCTGTGTGATGAAGTCACACATCGGAAAGCAATCTCTAAGAGAGCGTCTCTCTATTTATTCAGTGAGGATACTTCCTTTTTCACCATGCGCACCTATGGGCTCCTAAATCTCAATTTGCAGAATCCACGACAACAGTGTTAGCAAACTGTTCCAAGAAGGGAAGGGTGGAACTCTGTGTGATGAAATCACTCCTCAGAAAGCAATCCCTCAAAAAGCTTCTCTCTAGTTATTATGTGAGGATATATCCTTTTTCACCATGGGCCCCTATGGGCTCCCAAATATCACTTTGCAGAATCCACGACAACAGTGTTAGCAAACTGTTCCAAGAAGGGAAGGGTGGAACTCTGTGTGATGAAGTCATATGTCAGAAAGCAATCTCTCAGAAAGCTTCTTTCTAGTTATTATCTGAGAATATTTCCCTTTTCACCATGGGCCCCTATGGTCTCCCAAATGTCACTTTGCAGATTCCACAAAAAGAGTGTTAGCAAACTGCATAATGAGGTCTAAGTTTAACTCTGTGACATGAATTCACAAATCAGAAAGAGTTTCACCAAAAGCTTCTTTCACGTTTTGAACTGATAATATTTCCTTTAACGGCGTAGGCCTCAGTACGATCCAAAGAAGCCTTTCTCAGGTGCCTCAAAGACAGTGTTAATGGACTGCTCCATGAAACATAAGTGTAACTCTGTGAGATGAATTCATATATCACCAACTAGTTTCTAAGAAAGCTTCTTTCTAGTTTTCATCTGAGAATATTTCCTTTTACACCGTAAGCTTCATTGTGCTAAGAAGTATCCCATTGCAGATTTCCAGAAAACTGTGTTAGCAATCTGATCACTGAAGAGAAACGTGTAACTCTGTGAGTTGCATTCACACCTGGCAACGCAGTTTCTCAGAAGACTTCTTTCCAGTTTTTTTCTGAGGATATTTCCTTTTTCACAGTAGTCCTCAATGAGCTGCCAAATATCACTTTGCATAATCCACGACAACAGTGTTAGCATACTGTTCCAAGAAGGGAAGGGTGGAACTCTGTGTGATGAAGTCACACATCCAAAAGCAATCTCTCAAAAAGCTTCTCTCTAGTTATTATGTGAGGATATTTACTTTTTCACCTAGGGGCTCCCAAATATCACTTTGCAGATGCCATGAAAAGAGTGTTAGCAAATTGTTCCAAGAAGGGAAGGGTGGAACTCTGTGTAATGAAGTCACACATAAGAAAGCAATCTGTCAGAAAGCTTCTCTCTAGTTTTTATTTGTGGATATTTCCTTTTTCACCATATGCCCCTATGGGCTCCTAAATCTCAATTTGCAGAATCCACGATAACATTGTTAGCAAACTATTCGAAGAAAGGAAGGGTGGATCTCTGTGTGATGAAGTCATACATCAGTATGCAATCTCTCAGAAAGCTTCTCTGTAGTTATTATGTGAGGATATTTCCCTTTTCACCATGGGCCCCTATGGGCTCCCAAATGTCACTTTGCAGATTCCACGAAAAGAGTGTTAGCAAACTGCTTCCTGAGGTCTAAGTTGTAACTCTGTACGGTGAATTCACAGATCAGAAAGTAGTTTCTCAGAAAGCTTCTTTCACGTTTTGTACTGATGATATTTTCTTTATGAGCCTTAGCCTCAATGCGATCCAAAGAAGCCCTTCTCAGGTTCTTCAAAGACAGTGTTAATGGACTGCTCCACGAAACGTAAGTGTAACTCTGTTGAGTTGAATTCACATATCAACTAGAAGTTTCTCTGAAGGCTTCAGTCTAGTTTTCATCTGAGGATATTTCCTTTGTCACCGTAAGCTTCATTGCCATAAGAAGTATCCCATTACTGATTTCTAGAAAACTGTGTTAGCAAACTGATCACTGAAGAGAAACGTGTAACTCTGTGAGTTGCATTCACACATGGCACTGCAGTTTCTCAGAAGGCATTTTCCCAATTTCGATCTGAGGATATTTCCTTTTTCTCCATCGCCCTCAATGAGCTCCCATATATCACTTTGCAGAGTCCATGACAACAGTGTTAGCAAACTGTTCCAAGAAGGGAAGGGTGTAACTCTGTGTGATGATGTCACACATCAGAAAGCAATCTCTCAGAAAGCTTCTCTCTAGTTATTATGTGAGGATATTTCTTTTTTCACCATGGGCCCCTATGGGCTCCCAATTATCACTTTGCAGGATCCACGACAACAGTGTTAGCAAACTGTTCCTAGAAGGGAAGGGGTGAACTCTGTGTGATGAAGTCAAACATCAGAAAGCAATCTCTCAGAAAGCTTCTCTCTAGTTATTATGTGAGGATATTTCCATTTTCACCGTGGGCCCCTATGGGCTCCTAAATACCACTTTGCACATTCCACGAAAAGAGTGTTAGCAAACTGCTTCCTGAGGACTATCTTGTAACACTGTGAGATGAATGCACAGATCACAAGGAAGTTTCCCAGAAATCTTCTTTCCCGTTTTGAACTGATGATATTTCCTTTATCTTCGTAGGCCTCAATGCGATCGAAAGTAGCCCTTCTCAGGATTTTCAAAGACAGTGTTAATGGACTGCTCCACGAATCACAAGTGTAACTCTGTGAGATGAATTCACACATCACGAAGAAGCTTCTACGAAAGCTTGTTTCTAGTTTTCATATGAGAATATTTCCTCTGTCACCGTAAGCTTCCTTGCGTTAAGAAGTATCCCATTGCCGATTTCAAGAAAATTGTGTTAACGAACTGATCACTGAAGAGAAAGCTCTAACTCTGTGAGTTGCATTTACACATCACAGTGCAATTTCTCATAAGCTTTCTTTCCAGTTTTGAACTGAGGATATTTCCTTTTTCACCATAGCCCTCAATGAGCTCCCAAATATCACTTTGCAGAATCCACGAAAACAGTGTTAGCAAACTGTTCCAAGAAGGGAAGGGTGGAACTCTGTCTGATGAAGTAACACATCAGAAAGTAATCTCTGCGAAAGCTTCTCTCTAGTTATTATCTGTGGATATTTCCTTTTTCACCATGGGCCCCAATGGGCTCCCAAATATCACTTTGCAGATTCCACGAAAAGAGTGATCGCAAACTGCTTCCTGAGGACTAAGTTGTTACTCTGTGGGATGAATGCACAAATTACGAAGAAGTTTCTCAGACAGCTTCTTTCCCGTTTTGAACTGATGATATGCACAGATCACAAGGAAGTTTCCCAGAAATCTTCTTTCCCGTTTTGAACTGATGATATTTCCTTTATCTTCGTAGGCCTCAATGCGATCGAAAGTAGCCCTTCTCAGGATTTTCAAAGACAGTGTTAATGGACTGCTCTACGAAACATAAGTGTAACTCTGTGAGATGAATTCACACATCACCAAGACGTTTCTAAGAAAGCTTCTTTCTAGTTTTCATCTGAGGATATTTCCTTTGTCACCATAGTCGTGAATGTGCTCCCGAAGTTCCCTTCGTGTATTCGTCCATGAGTTTTCAAGCCTCGTAATATAAAGAAAACTTTATCTACTTCAGATGATTTAACATATCACAGAGGAGTTTCCCAGAAAGCTTTTTCCAGTTTTTGTCTGAGGCTATTTCCCTTTTCACCATCGGCATCAACATGCTCCTGAATATCACGTGATACCTGTTACTCCAAAAGGGTTTCCACGACGCTCTTTGAGAAGAGAGGAATAACATTGTGACTGGAATGCACACAGCACAAAGCACTTCCTGGGAAAGCTTCTCTCCAGTTTTGGTCTGAGCATATTTCCTTTTTCACTGTTAGCCTCAGTGTGCTCCCGAATATCCCATCACACACTAAACATACACAGGGCTAGAAATCTGCTCAATGAAAAGAGAGCCTTTTCTGAGTGAGAGGAATTAAGGCGACACAGAGAAGTTTCACAGAAAGCTTCCTTCTGGATTTTACCTGAGGATATTTCTGTGTCCATATTCTAAGGATTGTTCGCAAATGTCCTTCCTCCCATTCCACAAAAACAGTGATTTCAAGCTGCTCAATCCAAAGAATGGTTTAACTGTAGGAGATGAATACCCACATCGCAGAGTAGTTGCTCAGAACGTTTCTCTTTAGGTTTCATTGGAGGACGTTTCCTCACTCACCACAAGGCTCCGGGCTTCACTAAATATCCCTTCACAGATTCTTCAAAGACAGTTTCGAAACTGGGCATCATAAAGTAAGCATTAACTCTGTGAAGTGAATGCACATATCAGAGAGCAGACTTGGAACGCTTCTTGCTCGATTTTATTTCAGTATATTTCACTATTCGCCATAGTCATCGATGCGTTCCAAAAGAGCACTTTTCTGGTTTCACAGGAACAGTGTTCTAACACTGCCTTGAGTGAAAAGAGGTATAACTCCCTGAGTGGAATGCATACATCACAAAGTAGTTTCTCAGAAAGCTTCTATCCCGTTTTTATCTGAAGATATCTCCTCTTTCACCATGGGACTGATGTGCTGCCGAATGTCCCTTTGCAGATCTGTGCATGACGGAGTTTCTAAACTGCCTAATTTAATTAAAGTTTTAACTGTGTGAGATGAGTAAATATATCTAACACAAAGCAGTTTCACAGAAATCTTCTTTCCAGTTTTTGTCTGAGGATATTTCCTCTTTTTACAATAGTCCACTCCAGAATATCTCTTGGTAGCTTTTTCTCCAAAAGGGATTCCGGAATCCTCTGGGAGAAGAAAGGTATATTCCTGTGAGTGGAATGCATACGTCACACAGCAGCTCCTCAGAGAGCTTCTCTCCAGTTTCTATCTGAAGACGTTTTCTTGCTCACTGTGAGCCTCAAAAGCCCTCCAGAGTATCCCATCACAGACTAAACAAAAACAGTGTTATCATACAGCTCAATGAAAAGAGAAGTTTAACTGTGTGAGCGGAATTCATGTGACACAGAGCAGTTTCACAGAAAGCTTCCTTCTGGTCTCTCTCTGAGGTTATTTCTTCAGGATATTCTAAGGAGCGTTTCCTAATGCCCTTTCTAAGATTCCACAGAAACAATGACTTCAAACTGCCAAATCCAAAGAATGATTTAACTCTATGAGATAAATACAAACATCACAAAAGAATTGCGCAGAAAGCTTCTCTCCGATTTTCGATGGAAGACATTTCCTTGACTCACACAGGCCTCTGGTCGCCACTTACTATCCCTTCACAGAACCCTCAAAGACCGACTTTCAAACTGGGAAATGCAGAGTAAACTTTAACCCTGTGAAAAGAATAGACATGTCAGAGAGCAATTTCTTCGAGTGCTTCTTTCTGTTTTTTATTGGACGTCATTTCACTTTTTGCCATAGTTTGCAATGTGCTCCGAATATCACTCTTTTGGTTTTACAGGTACCATGTTCAAACTGCGCCTTATGAGAAGAAAGTTATAACTCTCTGAGTGGAATGCACGCATCACTAAGCAGTTTCTTAGAAAGATTCTCTGTGTTTATTGCGGCACTATTCACAATAGCAAAGACTTGGAATCAACCCAAATGTCCATCTGTGACAGACTGGATTAAGAAAATGTGGCACATATACACCATGGAATACTATGCAGCCATAAAAAAAGATGAGTTTGCGTCCTTTGTAGGGACATGGATGCAGCTGGAAACCATCATTCTTAGCAAACTATCACAAGAACAGAAAACCAAACACCGCATGTTCTCACTCATAGGTGGGAACTGAACAATGAGATCACTTGGACTCGGGAAGGGGAACATCACACACTGGGGCCTATCATGGGGAGCGGGGAGGAGGGAGGGATTGCATTGGGGAGTTATACATGATATAAATGATGAATTGATGGGTGCTGACGAGTTGATGGGTGCAGCACACCAACATGGCACAAATATACATATGTAACAAACCTGCACGTTATGCACATGTACCCTAGAACTTAAAGTATAATAAAAAAAAAGAAAGATTCTCTGAAGTTTTCGTCTGACTATATTTCCTATTTCACCATAGTTCCGAATGTGATCCCAAATATCCCTTTGCAGATCCATCCACGAGGGAGTTTCCAGGCTACGTAATGTAAAGAAAGCGTCACCTCTGTGAGATTAATAAGCATAGCAAAAATCAGATTCACAGAAAGCTTCTTTCCAGTTTTTATCTGAAGATATTTCCTTTTTCATCATAGTCCAGAAAGTGCTCCCGAAGGTCCCCTCGTGGATCCGTCCATGACAGTTTCCAAGGTGCGTAATGTAAAGAAAGCTTTATCTATGTGATATGATAACACATATCACCGAGTAGTTTCCTAGAAAGCTTCTTTCCAGTTTTTGTTTGAGGTTATTTCCCTTTTCACCATCAGCATCAACATGCTCCCGAATGTCCCTTGGTACCTGTTTCTCCAGAAGGGTTTCCCTGACGGTGTATGAGAAGAGAGGTATAACACTGTGAGTGGAATGAACACGTCACAAAGCAGTTCCTCGGAAAGCTTCTCTCCAATTTCCGTCTGAACATATTTCCTTTTTCACCACTGGCCTGAAAGTGCTCTCGAATATCCCATCACACGCTACACATACACAGGGCTAGAAAACTGCTCAATGAAAAGAGAGGCTCATCTGAGTGAGAGAAATTAAGATGACACAGAGCAGCTTCACAGAAAGTTTCCTTCTGGATTTTACCTGAGATTTCTTTCTCCATATAATAAGGATCATTCCTAAATGTCCTTCCTCAGATTCACCAAAAACAGTGATTTCAAGCTGCTCAATCCAAAGAATGGTTTAACTCTAGGAGACGAATACACACATCGCAAAGCAGTGGCTCTGAACGTTTCTCTGCAGAATTCATCGGAAGACGTTTCCTCACTCACCACAAGACTCTGGGCATCACTAAATATCCCTGCACAGTTTCTTCAAAGACAGAGTTTCAAAACTTGGCAACAGAGAGTAAGCATTAAATCTGTGAAGTGAATGCACATTTCAGAGAGCAGATTCTTGGAACGTTTCTTCCTCGATTTTATTTCAGAATATTTCACCATTCACCGTAGTCCTCAATGCGTTCTGAAATATCACTTTTTCCGTTTCACAGGAACAGTTTTCAAACACAGCCTTGTGAGAAAAGAGGTATAACTCCCTGAGTGGAATGCATACATCACAAAGCAGTTTCTCAGAAAGCTTCTATCCAGTTTTTATCTGAAGATATCTCCTCTTTCACCGTGGGCCTGAATGTGCTCCCGAACGTCCCTTTGTACATATGTGCATGACGGAGTTTCCAAACTGCGTAATATAATTACAGTTTTAACTATGCAAGACGAAAAAATATATCTAATACAAAGCAGTTTCACAGAAATCTTCTTTCCAGTTTTGTCTGAGGATATTTTCCTTTTCACCATAGTCGTCGGTATACCACTGAATATCTCTTGGAAGCTTTTTCTCCAAAAGGGATTCCGGAATCCCCTAGGAGAAGAAAGGTAAATTTCTGTGAGTGGAATGCACACGTCAAAAAGCGACTCCTCAGAAAGCTTCTCTCCAGTTTCGCTCTGAAGACTTTTCCTTTCTAACCGTAAGCCTCAAAGCCCTGCAGAATATCCCTTCGCAGACTATGCAAAAACAGTGTTATGATACAGCTCAATGAAAAGAGAAGCTTAACTGTGTGAGCGGAATTCACCTGACACAGTGCAGTTTCACAGGAAGCTTCCTTCCGGTTTCTCTCTGACGGTATTTCTTTTACAGGATATTCTAAAGAGCATTTCGAAATATCCTTTCTCAGATTCCACAGAAAAAGTGATTTCAAACTGCGCAATCCAAAGAATGATTTAACTCTGTGAGATATATACAAACATTATGAAAGAGTTGCGCAGAAAGCGTCTCTCCGATTTTTAATGGAAGACATTTCCTTGCGTCACACAGGCCTCCGGTCGCCACTTACTGTCCCTTCGCAGAAACCTCAAAGTCCGACTTTCAAACAGGGAAATGTAGAGTAAGCTTTAACCCTGTGAAAAGAATGGACATGTCAGAGAGCATTTTCTTCGAGTGCTTCTTTCTGTTTTTTATTAGACGCCATTTGACTTTTTGCCATAGTCTTCAAAATGCTCCGAATATCACTCTTTTGGTTTCATTGGAACAATATTGAAACTGTGCCTTATGAGACGAAAGTTATAACTCCCTGAGTGGAATGCACACAACACCAAGCAGTTTCTCAGAAAGCTTCCCTCCAGTTTTTATATGACTATATTTGTTATAGCACAATAGCCCCGAATCTGATCTCAAATATCCCTTCACGGATCCATCCACGAGGGAGTTTCCAAACTGCGCAATGTAAAGAAAGCTTCATCTATGTGAGATGAATAAACATAGCAAAAAGCAGAGTCACAGAAAGCTTCTTTCCAGTTATAATCTGAAGATATTTCCTTTTTCACTATAATCCAGAATGGGCTCCCGAAGGTCCCTTCGTGCATCCGTCCATGACAGTTTCCAAGCTGCGTAATGAAAAGAAAGCTTTATCCATGTGAGATGATTTCCCATATCACAGAGTAGTTTCCTAGAAAGCTTCTTTCCAATTTTTGTATGAGGCTATTTCCCTTTTCACCATTGGCATCAACATGCTCCCAAATATCACTTGGTAACTGTTTCTCCAAAAGGGTTTCCCCAATGCTATGTGAGAAGAGAGGTATAACACTGTGACTAGAATGCACACGTCACAAAGCGGTTCCTTGGAAGGCTTCTCTCCACTTTCAGTCTGAACATATTTCCTTTTTCACCTTAGCCTCAAAGTGCTCCCGAATATCCCATCACATGCTGAACATACACAGGGCTAGAAAACTGCTCAATGAAAAGAGAAGCTTATCTGAGTGAGAGGAATTAGGACAACACAGAGCAGTTTCACATAAGGCTTAAACTGGATTTTACGTGAGGATATTTCTTTCTCCATATTCTAAGGATCGTTCCAAATGTCCTTCCTCAGATTCCACAAAAACAATGATTTCAAGCTACTCAATCCAAAGAATGGTTTAACTCTAGGAGAGGAATCCACACATCGCAAAGCAGTTGGTCAGAACGTTTCTCTGCAGGTTTCATCTGAAGACGTTTCCTCGCTCACCACAAGCCTCTGGGCGTCACTAAATATTCCTTCACAGATTCTTCAAAGACAGAGTTTCGAAACTGGGCAACATAGAGTAAGCATTAACTCTGTGAAGTGAATGCACATATCAGAGAGCAGATTCTTGGAACGCTTCTTCCCCGATTTTATTTCAGTATATTTCACTACTAGCCATAGTCCTCAATGCATTCCGAAATATCACCTTTTCCGTTTCACAGGAACAGTGTTCAAACACTGCCTTGTGAGAAAAGAGGTATAACTCCCTGAGTGGAATGCATACATCACAAAGTGGTTTCTCAGAAACCTTCTATCCAGTTTTTATCTGAAGATAACTTCTCTTTCACCGTTGGCCTCAATATGCTCCCTAATGTCCCTTTGCTGATCTGTGCATGATGGTGTTTCCAAACTGTGTAATATAATTGAAGTTTTAAGTATGCGAGACGAATAAATATATCTAACACAAAGCAGTTTCACAGAAATCTTCTTTGCAGTTTTTGTCTGAGGATATTTCCTTTTTCACAATAGTCATCTCTGTACTCCCGAATATCCTTTGGTAGCTTTTTCTCCATAAGGGATTCCGGAATCCTCTAGGTGAAGAAAGGTATATTTCTGTGAGTGGAATGCACAGGTCACAAAGCAGCTCCTCAGAAAGCTTCTTTCCAGTTTCTATCTGAATTCGTTTCCTACCCCACCGTAAGCTTCAAAGCGTTCCTGAATATCACTTCGCAGACTAAACGAAAACACTTTTATGATACAGCTCAATGAAAAGAGAAGCTTAACTGTGTGAG
The DNA here is from genome assembly GCF_007565055.1 of Rhinopithecus roxellana. Lineage (NCBI taxonomy): Eukaryota > Metazoa > Chordata > Mammalia > Primates > Cercopithecidae > Rhinopithecus > Rhinopithecus roxellana. The sequence continues at coordinate 37,467,840 of NC_044567.1, forward strand.
TGGAATTCACGTGACACAGAACAGTTGCACAGAAAGCTTCCTTCTGGTTTATCTCTGAGGTTATTTCTTTTCCAGGATATTCTAAAGAGTGTTTCCAAATGTCCTTTCTCAGATTCCGCAGAAAGTGATTTCAAACAGTTCAATCCAAGGAATGATTTAACTCTATGAGATGAATACAAACCTCTCAAAAGTGTTGCGCAGAAAGCTTCCATGATTTTCGATGAAAGACATTTCCTTCCCTCACACAGGCCTCTGGTTGCCACTTGCGATCCCCTCTCTCAACCCTTAAACAACGACTTTCAAACTGGGAAATGTAGAGTAAGCTTTAACCCTGTGAAAGGAATGGACATGTCGAGAGCACTTTCTTCGAGTGCTTCTTTCTGTTTCTTATTGGACGATATTTCACTTTTTGCAATAGTCTTCAATGTGCTCCAAATATCACTCATTAGGTTTTACAGGAACAGTGTTCAAACTGTGCCTTATGAGAAGAAAGTTGTAACTCCCTGAGTGGAATGCACACATCACCAAGCAGTTCCTCAGAAAGCTTCTCTCCAGTTTTTATCTCCCTATAGTTCCCATTTCACCATAGACTCGAATATGATCACAAATATCCCTTTGCGGATTCATCTATGAGGGAGTTTCCAAGCTGTGTATTGTAAAGAAAGCTGCATCTATGTGAAATGAGTAAACATAGCAAAAAGTACGTTCACAGAAAGCTTCTTTCCAGTTTTTTCTGAAGATATTTCCTTTTTCACCATAGTCCAGAATGTGCTCCCGATGGTTCCTTCGTGGATCCGTCCATGACAGTTTCCAAGCTGCCTAATGAAAAGAAAGATTTATCTATGTGAGATGATTACACATATCACAGATTAGTTTCCTAGAAATTTTCTTTCCAGTTTTTTTCTGAAGCTATTTCCCTTTTCACCTTAGGCATCAAAATGCTCCCGAATGTCACTTGCTACCTGTTTCTTCAAAAGTGTTTCACCGACGCTGTATGAAAAGAGAGGTATCACACTGTGACTGGAATACACACGTCATAAAGCAGTTCCTCGGAAAGCTTCTCTCGAGTTTCGGTCTGAACATATTTCCTTTTTCACCGTTAGCCTCAAAGTTCTCCAGAATATCCATTCACACGCTAAACTTACACAGGGCTAGAAAACTTCTCAATGAAAAGAGAGGCTTAATGGGGCAAGAGTAATTAAGACGACACAGAGCAGTTTCACAGAAACCTTCCTACTGGATTTTACCTGAGGATATTTCTTTCTCCATATTCTAAGGATCATTCCCAAATGTCCTTCCTCAGATTCCACAAAAAAAATGATTTCAAGCTGCTCAATCCAAAGAACGGTTTAAATCTAGGAGATGAATACACACATCACAAAGCAGTTGCTCAGAACGTTTCTCTGCTGGTTTCATCGGAAGACGTTTTCTTGCTCACCACAGTCCTCCGGCCGTCACCAAATATCCCTTCACAGATAATTCAATTACAGAGTTTCGAAACTGGGCAACATAGAGTAAGCGTTAACTCTGTGAAGTGAATGCACATATCAGAGAGCAGATTCTTGGAATGTTTCTTTCTCGATTTTATTTCAGTTTATTTCACTCTTTTCCATACTCCTCAATGCATTCCAAAATATCACTTTTTCGTTTTCACAGGAACAGTGTTCAAACACTGCCTTGTGAGAAAGGAGGTATAATTCCCTGAGTGGAATGCATACATCACAAAGGATTTTCTCAGATAGCTTCTATCCAGCTTTTATCTGAAGATATCTTCTCTTTCACCGTAGGCCTGAATGTGCTCTCGAATGTCCCTTCTCGGATCCATGCATGAAAGTGTTTCCAAACAGCAAAAAAAAGAAACTTTCTAACTCTGCGAGAATAATTAATATATCTAACACAAAGCAGTTTCACAAAAATATTCTTTCCATTTATTGTCTGAGGATATTTTCTTCTTCACCAGAGCCATCCCTATACTCTTGAATGTCTCTTGGCAGCTTTTTCTCTGAAAGGGATTCCAGAATCCTCTAGGAGAAAAAAGTATATTTCTGTGAGTGGAATGCACACTTCACAAAGCAGCTGCTTAGAAAGCTTTTTTTCCAGTTTCTATCTGAAGACGTTTCCTTTCACACCATGCATCTCAAAGCACTCCTGAATATCCCTTCACAGACTAAACAAAAACAGTGTTATGATACTGCTCAATGAAAAGAGAAGCTTAACTGTGTGAGCAGAATTCACGTGCCACAGAGCAGTTTCACAGAAAGCTTCCTTCTGGTTTCTCTCTGAGGTTATTTCTTTTCCAGGATATTCTACAGAGCGATTCCAAAGGTCCTTTCTCAGATTCCACAGAAAAGTGATTTGAATCTGCTCAATCCAAAGAATGATTTAACTCTATGAGATGAATACAAACATCACAAAAGAGTTGTGCAGAAAGGAAGACATTTCCTTGCTTGACACAGGCCAATGGTTACCACTTACTATCCTTTCGCAGAACCCTCAAAGATCGACTTTCAAACTGGGAAATGTACAATAAGCTTTAATCCTGTGAAAAGCATGGACATGACAGAGAGCAGTTTCTTCGAGTCCCTCTTTCTGTTTTCTATTAGACGACCTTTCACTTTTTGTGTTAGTCTTCAATGTGCTCTGAATATCACTCTTTTGATTTTACAGTAACAATGTTCAAAATGTGCCTTATGAGAAGAAAGTTAAAACTCCCTGATTGGAATGCTCACATCACCAAGTAGTTTTACAGAAAGCTTCTCTCCAGTTTATATGTGACTATATTAGCTCTTTCACCAAGACCCGAATGTGATCCCAAATGTCCTTTCACTGATCCATCCACGAGGGGTTTTCAAGCTGTGTAATGTAAAGTAAGCTTCATCTATGTGACATGAATAAACATGGCAAAAAGCAGATTCACAGAAAGCTTCTTTCCAGTTTTTATCAGAAGATATTTCCTTTTTCACGATTGTCGTGAATGTGCTTGCGAAGGTCCCTTCGTGGATCCGTCCATGAGAGTTTCCAAGCTGCGTAATATAAAGAAAGATTTATCTATGTGAGCTGATTACACATATCACAGAGTAGTTTCCTAGAAAGGTTCTTCACAGTTTTTGTCAGAGGCTATTTCCCTTTTCACCAACGGCATCAACATGCTCCCAAATATCACTTGGTACCTTTTTATCCAAAAGGATTTCCCCGATGATGTATGAGAAGAGAGGTATAACCCTGGGACTGAAATGCACACATCACAAAGCAGTTCCTCGGAAAGCTTCTGTCCAGTTTCGGTCTGAACATATATCCTTTTTTACTGTTAGCCTCAAAGTTCTCCCGAATCTCCCATCACACGCTAAACATACACAGCGCTAGAAAACTGCTCAATGAAAAGGAGGCTTATCTGAATGAGAAGAATTAAGACGACACAGAGCAGTTTCACAGAAAGCTTCCTTCTGGATTTTACCTGAGGATATTTCTTTCTCCATATTATAAGTGTCGATCCCAAATATCCTTACTCAGATTACACAAAAACAGTGATTTCACATTGCTCTATCCAAAGAATGATGTAAATCTAGGAAACGAGTTCACACATCGCAAAGAAGTTGCTCAGAAAGTTTCTCTTCATGTTTCATTGGAAGACATTTCCTCGCTCACCACAAGCCTCTAGGCGTCACTAAATATCCCTTCACAGATTCTTCAAAGACAGAGTTTCGAAACTGGGCAACATAGAGTAAGCCTTAACTCTGTGAAGTGAATGCACATGTCGGAAAGCAGATTCTTGGAATGCTTCTTCCTCGATTTTATTTCAGTATATTTCACTTTTCGCCATAGTCCTCAATGGGTTCTGAAATATCACTTTTTCGGATTCCCAAGAAAAGTGTTCAAATACTTGTCTGTGGGAAAAGAGGTATAACTTCCTGAGTGGAATGCATACATCACAAAGTGGTTTCTCAGAAAGCTTCTATCCAATTTTTATCTGAAGATATCTCCTCTTTCACCATAGGCCTGAATGTGCTCCCGAACGTCCCTTTGCGGATCTGTGCATGACGGAGTTTCCAAACTGCGTAACATAATTAAAGTTTTAACTATGCGAGATGAATGAATATATCTAACACAAAGCAGTTTCACAGAAATCTAACTTCCAGTTGTTGTCCGAGGATATTTCCTTTTTCATCATATCTGTCCCTATACTCCCGAATGTCTCTTGGTAGCTTTTTCCCCAAAAGGGATTCCGGAATCCTCTGGGAGAAGAAAGGTATATTTCCATGAGTGGAATGCAACGTCACAAAGTAGCTCCTGAGAAAGCTTCTCTCCAGTCTCTATCTGAAGAGGTTTCCTTTCTCACCGTAAGCCTCAAAGCCCTCCAGAATATCCCTTCGCAGAAAAAACAAAAACAGTGTTATGATACAGCTCAATGAAAAGAGAAGTTTCACAGTGTGAGCGGAATTCACGTGACACAGAGCAGTTTCACAGAAAGCTTCCTTCTGGTTTTTCTCTGAGGTTATTTCTTTTTCAGGATATTCTAAAGAGCATTTCCCAATGTCCTTTCTCAGATTTTGCAGAAACAGTGATTTCAAACTGCTCATTCCAAAGAATCATGTAACGCTATCAGATGAATACAAACATCACAAAATAGTTGTGACAAAAGCTTCTCTCCAATTTTCGATCAAGGACATTTCCTTGCTTGACACAGTCCTCTGGTAGCCACTTACTATCCCTTCGCAGAACCCTCAGAGACCACCTTTCAAACTGGGAAATGTAGAGTAAGCTTTAACCCTGTGAAAAGAATGGACATTTGAGAGCAGTTTCTTCGAGTGCTTCTTTCTGTTTGTTTTGGACGCCATTTCACCTTTTGCCATAGTCTTCATAGTGCTCCGAATATCACTCTTTTGGTTTTACAGGAACAGTGTCGAAACTGTGACTTATGTGAAGAAAGTTATAACTCCCTGAGTGCATTGCACACATCCCCAAGCTGTTTCTCAGAAAGCTTCTCTCCAGTTTTTATTTGACTATATTTGCTATTTCACCATAGGCCTGAATATGATCCCAAATATCCCTTTGCAGATTCATCCATGAGGGAGTTTTCAAGCTGTGTAATGTAGAGAATGCTTCATCTATGTGAGATGAATAAACATAGCAAAAAGGAGATTCACAGAAAGCTTCTTTCCAGTTTTCATCGGAAGATATTTCCTTTTTCACCATAGTCCAGAATGTGCTCCCGAAGGTCCCTTCGTGGATCCATCCATGACAGTTTCCAAGCTGCGTAATGTAAAGAAAGCTTGATCTATGTGAGATGATTACACATATGACATAGTAGTTTCCTAGAAAGCTTCTTTCCAGTTTTTGTCTGAGGCTATTTCTCTTTTCACCATCAGCAACAACATGCTCCCGAATATTACTTGGTACCTTTTTCTCCAAAAGGGTTTCCCCAACTCTGTATTAGAAGAGGGGTATAACACAGTGACCAGAATGCACACGTTCCAAAGCAGTTCCTCTGAAAGCTACTCTCCAGTTTCGGTCTGAACATATTTCCTTTTTACGAATAGCCTAAAAGTGCTCCACAATATCCCATCAAAGTCTAAACATACACAGGGTTAGAAAACTCCTCAATGAAAAGAGATGCTTAACTGAGCGAGAAGAATTAAGACGACACAGAGTAGTTTCAGAGAAAGCTTCCTTCTGGATTTTAACTGAGGATATTTCTTTCTCCATATTCTAAGAATCGTTCCCAAATGTCCTTCCTCAGATGCCACAAAAACAGTGATTTCAAGCTGATCAATACAAAGAATGGTATAATTTTATGTTACGAATACACACATTGCAAAGCAGTTGCTCTGAACATTTCTCTGCAGGATTCATCGGAAGGCGTTTCCTTGTACACCACAAGCCTCCAGGCGTCACTCAATATCCCTTCACATATCCTTCAAAGACAGAGTTTCGAAACTGAGCAACATAGAGTAAGCATTAACTCTGTGAAGTGAATGCAATATCGGAGAGCAGATTCTTGGAACGCTTCTTCCTCGATTTTATTTCAGTATATTTCACTATTCGCCATAGTCCTCAATGTGCCCTGAAATACCACTTTTTCGGTTTCACAGGAACAGTGTTCTAACACTGCCTTCTGAGAAAAGAGGTTTAAGTCCCTGAGTGGAATGCATACACCACTATGTAGTTTCTCAGAAAGCTTCTATCAGGTTTTTATCTGAAGATATCTCCTCTTTCACCGTAGGCCTGAATGTGCTCCCGAATGTCACTTTGCGGAGACATTCATGATGGAGTTTCCAAACTGTGTAATATAAGAAAAGTTTAACTATGCGAGATGAATAAGTATATATAACACAAAGCAGTTTCACAGAAATCTTCTTTACAGTTTTTGTCTGAGGATATTTCCTTTTTCACCATATCCGTCCCTATATTCCCGAATGTCTCTTGGTAGCTTTTCTCCAACAGGAATTTCGGAATCCTCTATGCAAAGAAACGTATATTTCTGTGAGTGGAATTCACATGTCACAAGGCAGCTCCACAGAAAGCTTCTCTCAATTTTCTATCTGAAGACATTTCCTTTCTCACCGTAATAGTCAAATCCCTCAAGAGTATTCCCTTCACAGACTAAGCAAAAACAGTGCTATGATACAGCTCAATGAAAAGAGAAGCTTAACTCTGTGAGCGGAATTCACATGACACAGAGCAGTTTCACAGAAAGCTTCCTTCTGGTTTCTCTCTGAGGTTATTACTTTTTCAGTATACTCTAAAGAGCGTTTCCAAATGTCCTTTCTCCGATTCCACAGAAACAGTGACTTGAAACTGCTCCATCCAAAGAATGATTTAACGTTATGAGATGAATGCTAACATCAAAAAAGAGTTGCGCAAAAAACTTCTCTCTGATTTTCGATGGAAGACATTTCCTTACCTCACACAGGCTTCTGGTCTCCACTTACTATCCCTTCGCAAAACCATCAAAGTCTGACTTTCAAACAGCGAAATGTAGAGTAAGCTTTAACCCTGTGAAAAGAATGGACATTTGAGAGCAGTTCCTTCTAGTGCTTCTTTCTGTTTTTTATTGGACGCCATTTCACTTTTTGCCATAGTCTTCTAAGTGCTCCGAATATCACTCTTTTGGTTTCACAGGAACAGTGTTCAAACTGTGCCTTATGAGAAGAAAGTTACAATTCCCTGAGTTGAATGCACACATCACCAAACAGTTTCTCAGAAAGCTTCTCTCCAGTTTTTATCTGACCATATTTCCTATATTACAATGGGCCCGAATGTGATCCCAAATGTCCCTTTGCAGATCCATCCTTGAGGGAGTTTCCAAGTTGCGTAATGTAAAGAAAGCTTCATCTATGTGAGATGAGTAAACATAGCAAAAAGCAGATTCACAGAAAGCTTCTTTCCAGTTTTTATCTGAAGATATTTCCTTTTTCACCATAGTCCAGAATGTGCTGCTGACGTTCCCTTCGTGGAACCGTCCATGACAGTTTCCAAGCTGTGTAATGTGAAGACAGCTTTATATAGGTGAGCTGATTACACATATCACAGAGTACTTTCCTAGAAAGCTTCTTGCCAGTTTTTGTCTGAGGCTATTTCCCTTTTCACCATCAGCATCAACATGCTCCCGAATATCACTTGGTACCTGTTTCTCCAAAAGGGTATGAGAAGAGAGGTATAACACGCTGTATGAGAAGAGAGGTATAACACGGTGACTGGAATGCACATGTCACAAAGCAGTTCCTCGGAAAGCTTCTTTCCAGTTTTGATCTGAACATATTTCCTTTGTCACTGTTAGACTCAGGTGCTCCCGAATATCCCATCACACGAGAAACATACACAGGGCTACAAAACTGCTCAATGAAAAGGGAGGCTTAACAGAGAGAGAGTAATTAAGATGACAGAGCAGTTTCACAGAAACCTTCCTACTGAATTGTACCTCCGGATATTTCTTTCTCCATATTCTAAGGATCATTCCCAAATGTCCTTCCTCAGATTCCAGATAAACAGTGATTTCAAGCTGTGAAATCCAAAGAACGGTTTAACTCTATGAGATGAATATACACATCGCAAAGCAGTTGCTCAGAACGTTTCTCTGCAGCTTTCATCGGAAGACGTTTCTTCGCTCACCACAGGCCTCCGGGCATCACTAAATATCCCTTTACAGATTATTCAAAAACAGAGTTTTGAAGCTGTGCAACATAGAGTAAGCATTAACTCTGTGAAGTGAATTCACATATCAGAGAACAGATCCTTGGAAGGCTTCTACCTCGATTTTATTTCAGTATATTTCACTATATGCCATAGTCCTCAATGCATTCCGAAATATCACTTTTTCGGTCACAGGAACAGTGTTCAAACACTGCCTTTTGACAAAATAGGTATAACTTTCTGAATGGAATGTATACATCACAAAGTAGTTTCTCAGAAAGCTTCTATTCAGTTTTTATCTGAAGATATCTCCTCTTTCACCATAGGCCTGAATGTGCTCCCGAAGTTCCTTTCACAGATCTGTGCATGAAGGAATTTCCAAACTGTGTAATATAATTAAAGTTTTAACTATGTGAGATGAATAAACATATCTAACACAAAGCAGTTTCACAGAAATCTTCTTTTCAGTTTTTGTCTGAGGATATTATCTTTTTCACAATAGCCTTCCCTATACTCCCAAGTGTCTGTTTTGTAGCTTTTCTCCATAAGGGATTCCGGAATCCTATAGGAGAAAAAAGGTACATTTCTGTGAGTGGAATACACACGTCACAAAGCAGCTCTTCAGAAAGCTTCTCTCCAGTTTCTATCTGAAGACGTTTCCTTTCTCACCGTAAGCCTCAAAGCCCTCCAGAGTAACCTTTCGCAGACTAAACAAAAACAGTGTTATGATACAGTTCAATGAAAAGAGAAGCTTAACTGTGTGAGTGGAAATCACGTGAGACAGAGCAGTTTAACAGAAAGCTTCCTTCCGGTTTCTCTCTGAGGTTATTTCTTTTTCAGGATATTCTAAAGAGCGTTTCCAAATGTCCCTTTTCAGAATCCACAGAAACAGTGATTTCAAGCTGCTCAATCCAAAGAATGATTTAACTCTATGAGATGAATACAAACATCACAAAAGAGGTGCGCAAAATCTTCTCTCCAATTTTCGATGTAAGACATTTCCTTGCCTCAAACAGTCCTCTGGTCGCCACTTACTATCCCTTCGCAGAACACTCAAAGACCAAATATAAAACTGGGATATGTAGAGTAAGTTTTAACCCTGTGAAAAGAATGGACATGTCAGAGATCAGTTTCTTCGAGTGATTCTTTCTGTTTTCTATTGGACGACATTTCAGGTTTTTCCATAGTCTTCAATGTGCTCCAAATAACACTCTTTTGGTTTTGCAGGAACAGTGTTCAAACTGTGCCTTATGAGAAGAAAGTTACAACTCCCTGAGTGGAATGCACACATCACCAAGCAGTTTCTCAGAAAGCTTCTGTCCAGTTTTTATCTGACTATATTTCCTCTTTCACCAAAGGCCCGAATGTGATCCCAAAAATCCCTTCGCGGATCCATCCACGAGGGAGTTTCCAAGCTGCATAATGTAAAGAAAGCTTCATCTATGTGAGATGAATAAACATAGGAAAAGCAGATTCACAGAAAGCTTCTTTCCAGTTTTTATCTGAAGATATTTCCTTTTTCACCATAGTCCAGAATGTGCTCCCAAAGGTCCCTTCGTGGATCCATCCATGACAGTTTCCAGGCTGTGTAATGCAAAGAAAGCTTTAAATAGGTGAGATGATTACTCATATCACAGCATATTTTCCTAGATATCTTCTTTCCGGTTTCTGTCTGAGGCTCTTCCCCTTTTCACCATCGGGATCAACATGCTCCACAACATCACGTGGTACCGGTTTCTCCAAAAGGGTTTCCCCGATGCTCTTTGAGAAGAGAGGTATAACACTGTGACTGGAATGCACAAGTCACAAAGAAGTTCCTTGGAAGCTTCTCTCCAGTTTCGGTCTGAACATATTTCCTTTTTCACCGTTAGCCTCAAAGTGCTCGCGAATATCACATCTCACGCTAAGCACACACAGGGCTAGAAAACGGCTCAACGAAAAGAGAGGCTTATCTGAGTTAGAGGAATTAAGACGACACAGAGCAGTTTCACAGAATGCTTCCTTCTGGATTTTGCCTGAGGATATTTCTTTCTCCATATTCTAAGGATCGTTCCCAAATGTCCTTCCTCAGATTCCACAAAAACAGTGATTTCAAGCTGCTCAATCCAAAGAATGGTTTAACCCTAGGAGACGAATACACACATTGCAAAGGAGTTGCTCAGAACGTTTCTCTGCCAGTTTCATCGAAAGACATTTCCTTGCTCACCACAAGCCTCCGAGGGTCACTAAATATCCCTTCACATATTCTTCAAAGACAGTTTCGTAACTGGGCAACATATAGTAAGCATTAACTCTCTGAAGTGAATGCACATATCAGAGAGCAGATTCTAGGAACGCTTCTTCCTTGATTTTATTTCTGTATATTTCACTATTCGCCATAGTCCTCAATGCGTTCTGAAATATCACTTTTTTGGTTTCACAGGAACAGTGTTCAAACACTACCTTGTGAGAAAAGAGGTATAACTCCCTGAGTGGAATGCATACATCACAAAGGAGTTTCTCAGAAAGCTTCTATTTAGTTTTTATCTGAAGATCTCTCCTCTGTCACCATAGGGCTGAATGTGCTCCCGAACGTCCCTTCGCGGATCTGTGCATGGTGGAGTTTCCAAACTACGTAATATAACTAAAGTTTTAACAATACGAGATGAATAAATATATCTAACACAAAGCATTTTCATAGAAATCTTCTTTCCGGTTTTTGTCTGAGGATATTTCCTGTTTCACCACAGCCTTCCCTATACTCCCGAATGTCTGTTTTGTAGCTTTTCCTCCAAAAGGGATTCCGGAATCCTCTAGGAGAAGAAAGGTATATTTCTGTGAGTGGAATGCACACGTCACAAAGCAGCTCCTCAGAAAGCTTCTCTCCAGTTTCTATCTGAAGACGTTTCCTTTCTCACCATAAGCCTCAAAGCCCTCCAGAATATCCCTTGGCAGACTAAACAACAACAGTGATATGATACACCTCAATGAAAAGAGAAGCTTAATTCTGAGAGTGGAATTCATGTGACTCAGAGCAGTTTCACAGGAAGCTTCCTTCTGGTTTCTCTATGAGGTTATTTCTTTTTCAGGATATTCTAAAAAGTGTTTCCAAATGTACTTTCTCAGATTCGACAGAGACAGTGATTACAAACTACCGAATCCAAACAATGATTTAACTCTATGACTTGCATACAAACATCACAAAAGAGTTGCGCAGAAAACTTCTCTCCGATTTTCGATGGAAAACATTTCTTTGCCTCTTACAGGCCTCTGGTTGCCACTTACTATCCTGTTGCAGAAACCTCGAAGACCGACGTTCAAACTGGGAAATGGAGAGTAAGCTTTAACCCTGTGAAAACAATGGACATGTCAGAGAGCACTTTCTTCGAGTGCTTCTTTCTTTTTTTCATTGGACGTTATTTCACTTTTTGCCATAGTCTTCAATATGCTCTGAATATCACCCTTTTGGATTACAGGAACAGTGTTCAAACTGTTCCTTATGAGAAGAAAGTTGTTTCTCCGTGAGTGGAATGCTCACATCGCCAAGCAGTTTCTCAAAAAGCTTCTCTCCAGTTTTTATCTGACTATATTTCCTATTTCATCATAGGCCCAAATGTGATTCCAAATATCCCTTCGCGGATCCATCCATGAGGGAATTTTCAAGCTGCATAATGTAAAGAAAGCTTCATCTATGTGAGATGAATAAACATGGCAAAAAGCAGATTCACAGAAAGCTTCTTTCCAGTTTTTATCTGAAGATATTTCCTTTTTCACCATAGTCCAGAATGTGATCCCGAAAGTCCCTTCGTAGGTCCGTCCATGAGAGTTTCCAAGCTGCATAATGCAAAGAAAGCTTTATCTATGTGAGATGATTACACATATCACAGAGTAGTTTCCTAGAAAGCTTCTTTTCAGTTTTTGTCTGAGGCTATTTCCCTTTTCCCATCGGCATCAACATGCTCTTGAATGTCACTTGGTACCTGTTTCTCCAAAAGGGTTTCCCCGACGCTGTAAGAGAATAGAGGTATCACACTGTGACTGGAATGCACATGTCACAAAGCAGTTCCTTGGAAAGCTTCTCTCCAGTTTCGGTCTGAACATATTTCCTTTTACACCGTTAGACTCAAAGTCCTCCTGAATATCCCATCACAGGCTAAACATACACCGGGCTAGAAAACTGCTCCATCAAAACAGAGGCTGAACGCAGTGAGAGTAATTAAGACGACACAGAGCAGTTTCACAGAAAACTTCCTACTGGATTTCTCCTGGGGATTTTTCTTTCTCCATATTCTAAGGATCATTCCCAAATGTCCTTCCTCAGATTCCTCAAAAACAATGATTTCAAGCTGCTCAATGCAAAGAATGTTTTAACTCTAGGAGTCGAATACACACATTGCAAAGCAGTTGCTCAGAACGTTTCTCTGCAGGTTTCATTGGAAGACGTTTCCTCGCTCACCACAGTCCTCCAGGGGTCACTAAATATCCCTTCACAGATTCTTCAAAGACAGAGTTTCGAAACTGGGCAACATAGAGGAAGCATTAATTATGTGAAGTGAATGCATATATCAGAGAGCAGATTCTTGGAACTCTTCTTCCTCGATTTTATTTCAGTGTATTTCACTACTCGCCATAGTCCTAAATGCGTTCCAAAATATCACTTTTTTGGATTCACAGGAACTGTGTTCGAACACAGCCTTGTGAGAAAATAGGTGAAACTCCCTGGGTGGAATGCATACATCACAAAGTAGTTTCTCAGAATGCTTCTATCCAGTTTTTATCTGAATATATCACCTCTTTCACCGTAGGCATGAATGTGCTCCCGAATCTCCCTTCACGGATCTGTGCATGATGGAGTTTCCAAACTGCATAATATAATTAAAGTTTTAACAATACGAGATTAATTAATATATCTAACACAAAGCATTTTCACAGAAATCTTCTTTCCGGTTTTTGTCTGAGGATATTTCCTGTTTCACCACAGCCTTCCCTATACTCCCGAATGCCTGTTTTGTAGCTTTTTCTCCAAAAGGGATTCTGGAATCCTCTGGGAGAAGAAAGGTATATTTCTGTGAGTGGAATGCACACGTCACAAAGCAGCTCCTCAGAAAGCTTCTCTCCAGTTTCTATCTGAAGACGTTTCCTTTCTCTCCATAAGCCTCAAAGCCCTTCAGAGTATCCCTTCGCAGACTAAACAACAACTGTTATATGATACAGCTCAATGAAAAGAGAAGATTAACTGTGTGAGCAGAATTCACGTGACACAGAGCAGTTTCACAGAAAGCTTCCTTCTGGTTTCTCTCTGGGGTTATTTCTTTTTCAGGATATTCTAAACAGCCTCTCCAAATGTCCTTTCTCAGATTCCACAGAAACAGTGACTTCAAACTGCTAAAACCAAAGTATGATTTAACTCTATGAGAGGAATACAAACCTCACAAAAGAATTGTGCAGAAAACTTCTCTCCGATTTTCGATGAAAGACATTTCCTTCCCTCACACAGGCCTCCGGTTGCCACTTACGATCCCCTCTCTCAACCCTTAAACACCGACTTTCAAACTGGGAAATGCAGAATAAGCTTTAACCCTGTGAAACGAATGGACATATCAGAGAGCAGTTTCTTCGAGTGCTTCTTTCTGTTTTTTATTGGATGTCATTTCACTTTTTGCCATAATTTTCAATGTGCTCCGAATATCACTCTTTTGGTTTTACAGGAACCGTGTTCAAACTGTGCCTTATGAGAAGAAAGTTCTAACCCTCTGAGTGGAATGCACACATCACCAAGCAGTTTCTCAGAAAGATTATCTGCAGTTTTCGTCTGACTATATTTCCTATTTCACCATAGGCCTGAATGTGATCTTAAATATCGCTTTGCGGATCCATCCATGAGGGAGTTTCCAAGCTGTGTAATGTAAAGAAAGCATCACCTCTGTGAGATGAATAAACATAGCAAAAAGCAGATTCACAGAAAGTTTCTTTCCAGTTTTTTCTGAAGATATTTCCTTTATCATCATAGTCCAGAATGTGCTCCCGAAGGTCCCCTCTTGGATCCGTCCATGACAGTTTCCAAGCTGCGCAATATAAAGAAAGCTTTATCTATGTGAGATGATTACACATATCACAGAGTAGTTTCCTAGAAAGCTTCTTACCAGTTTTTGTTTGAGGCTATTTCCCTTTTCACCATCAGCATAAACATTCTCCCGAATGTCCCTTGGTACCTGTGTCTCCAAAAGGGTTTCCCCAATGCTGTATGAGAAGAGAGGTATAACACTGTGAGTGGAATGAACACGTCACAAAGCACTTCCTCAGAAAGCCTCTCTCCACTTTCCGTCTGAAAGTATTTCCTTTTTCACCTTTAGCCTGAAAGTGCTCCTGAATATCCCTTCACACGCTAAGCATACACAGGGCTAGAAAACTGTTCAATGAAAAGAGAGGCTTATCTGAGTGAGAAAAATTAAGACGACACAGAGCTGTTTCACAGAAAGCTTCCTTCTGGATTTTACCTGAGGAGATTTCTTTCTCCATATAATAAGGATCGTTCCTAAATGTACTTCCTCAGATTCACCAAAAACAGTGATTTCAAGCTCCTCAATCCAAAGAATGGTTTAACTCGAGGAGTCGAATACAACCATCGCAAAGCAGTTTCTCAGAACGAATCTCTTGAGGTTTCATCGGAAGATGTTTCCTCGCTCACCACAAGCCTCCAAGTGAAACTAAATATCACTTCACAGTTTCTTCAGAGACAAAATTTCAAAACGGCACAACAGAGAGTAAGCATTAACTATGTGAAGTGAATGCACATATCAGAGAGCAGATTCTTGGAACGCTTCTTCCTCGATTTTATTTCAGAATATTTCACTATTCGCCATAGTCCACAATGCATTCCGAAATATCACTTTTTCTGTTTCACAGGAACAGTGTTCAAACACAGCCTTGCAAGAAAAGAGGTATAACACCCTGAGTGGAATGCATACATCACAAAGTAGTTTCTCAGAAAGCTTCTATCCAGTTTTTATCTGAAGATATCTCCTCTTTCACCGTAGGCCTGAATGTGCTCCTGAAAGTCCCTTCACGCATCTGTGCGTGACGGAGTTTCCAAACTGCATAATATAATTAAAGTTTTAACTATGCTAGATGACAAAATATATCTAACACAAAGCAGTTTCACAGAAATCTTCTTTCCAGTTTTTGTCTAAGGATATTTCCCTTTTCACCATAGACATCACTATACTCCCGAATATCTCTTGGAAGCTTTTACTCCAAAGGGATTCCGGAATCCTCTAGGAGAAGAAAGGTATATTTCTGTGAGTGGAATGCACATGTCACAAAGCAGCTTCTCAGAAAGCTTCTCTCCAGTTTCTATCTGAAGAATTTTCCTTTCTAACCATAAGCCTCAAAGCCCTGCAGAATATCCCTTTGCAGACTAAGCAAAAACAGTGTTATGATACAGCTCAATGAAATGAGAAGATTCACTGTGTGAGCGGAATTCACGTGACACAGTGCAGTTTCACAGGAAGCTTCCTTCTGGTTTCTCTCTGACGTTATTTCTTTTTCAGGATATTCTAAAGAGTGTTTCCAAATGTCCTGTCTCAGATTCCACAGAAACTGTGATTTCAAACTGCTCAATCCAAAGAATGATTTAACTCTATGAGATGAATACAATCATCAGAAAAGATTAGCGCAGAAAGCTTCTCTCCGATTTTCCATGAAGGCAATTCCTTGCCTCACTCAGGCCTCTGGTCGCCACTTACGATACCTTCGCAGAAACCTCAAAGACTGACTTGCAAACTGGGAAATGTAGAGTAAGCTTTAACCCTATGAAAAGAATGGACATGTCAGAGAGCAGTTTCTTTGAGTTCTTCTTTCTTTTTTTTATTGGACGCCATTTCACTTTTTGCCATAGTCTTCAAAGTGGTCGAATATCACTCTTTTGGTTTCACTGGAACAGTGTTCAAACTGTGCCTCATGAGAAGAAAGTTATAACTCCCTCAGTGGAACGCACACATCACCAACCAGTTTCTCAGAAAGCTTCCCTCCAGTTTTTATCTGTGTATATTCGTTATTTCACCGTAGGCCCGAATGTGATCCTAAATATCCCTTCATGGATCCATCGATGAGGGAGTTTCCAAACTGCGTGATGTAAAGAAAGCTTCATCTATGTGAGATGAATAAACATAGCAAAAAGCGGATTCACAGAAAGCTTCTTTCCAGTTTTTATCTGAAGATATTTCCTTTTTCACCATAGTCCTGAATGTGCTCCCCAAGGTCCCTTCGTAGATCTGTCCATGACAGTTTCCAAACTGCGTAAAGAAAGCTTTATCAATGTGAGATGATTACACGTATCATAGAGATGTTTCATAGAAAGCTAATTTCCAGTTTCTGTCTGACGCTATTTCCCTGTTCACCATCGGCATCAACATTCTCCCGACTATCACTTGGTACTTGTTTCTCCAAAAGGGTTTCCCGACGCTGTATGAGAAGAGAGGAATAACACTGTGACTGGAATGCACACGTCACAAAGCAGTTCTTAGGAAAGCTTCTCCCCAGTTTCGGTCTGTACATACTTGCTTTTTCACCGTTAGTCTCAAAGTACTCCCGAATATCCCATCACATGCTAAACATACACAGGGCTAGAAAAGTGCTCAATGATAAGAGAGGCTTTTCTGTGTGAGAGGAATTAAGACGACACAGAGCAGTTTCACAGAAAGCTTCCTTCTGGATTTTACCAGAGGATATTTCTTTCTCCATATTCTAAGGATCGCTCCCAAATGTTCTTCCTCAGATTCCACAAAAACAGTGATTTCAAGCTGCTCAATACAGATAATGGTATAAACTTATGAGACGAATACACATATCGCAAAGCATTTGCTCAGAACGTTTCTCTGCAGGATTCATCAGAAGGCGTTTCCTTATTCACCAAAAGCCTCCACGCGTCACTAAATATCCCTTCACAGATTCTTCAAAGACAGAGTTTCAAAACTGGGCAACATAGAGTAAGCATTAACGCTGTGAAGTGAATGCACATATTGGAGATCAGACTCTTGGAACGCTTCTTCCTCGATTTTATTTCACTATATTTCACTATTCGCCATAGTCCTCAATGTGCCCTGAAATATCACTTTTTCGGTTTCACAGGAACACTGTTCTAACACTGCCTTGTGAGAAAAGAGGTATAAGTCCCTGAGTGGAATGCATACACCACAAAGTAGTTTCTCAGAAAGCTACTATCCAGCATTTATCTGAAGATATCTCCTCTTTCACCATAGGCCTGAATGTGCTCCCGAATGTCACTTTGCGGATCCATTCATGACAGAGTTTCCAAACTGCGTAATATAAGAAAAGTTTAACTATGCGAGATGAATAAGTATATCTAACACAAAGCAGTTTTACAGAAATCTTCTTTCCAGTTTTTGTCTGAGGATATTTTCTTTTTCACCATATCCGTCCCTATACTCCCGAATGTCTCTTGGTAGCTTTTACTCCAAAAGGAATTTCGGAATCCTCTATGATAAGACACGTATATTTCTGTGAGTGGAATGTACATGTCACAAGGCAGTTCCACAGAGAGCTTCTCTCAATTTTCTATCTGAAGACGTTTCCTTTCTCAACGTAATAGTCAAATCCCTCCGGAGTATCTTTTCGCAGACTAAGCAAAACAGTGTTATGATACAACTCAATGAAAAGAGAAACTTAACTCTGTGAGTGGAATTCATGTCACACAGAGCAGTTTCACAGAAAGCTTTTTTCTGGTTTCTCTCTGAGGTTATTACTTTTTCAGTATTCTATAAAGAGCGTTTCCAAATGACCTTTCTCAGATTCCACAGAAACAGTGATTGGAAACTGCTCCATCCAAAGAATGATTTAACGTTATGAGATGAATGCAAACATCAAAAAAGAGTTACGCAGAAAGCTTCTCTCCGATTTTTGATGGAAGACATTTCCTTGTCTCACACAGGTCTCTGGTCTCCACTTACTATCCCTTCGCAGAACTGTCAAAGTCTGACTTTCACACAGGGAAATGTAGAGTAAGCTTTAACCCTGTGAAAAGAATGGATATTTGAGAGCAGTTTCTTCGAGTGCTTCTTTCTGTTTTTTATTGGACACCATTTCACTTTTTGCCATAGTCTTCAAAGTGCTCCGAAAATCACTCTTTTGGTTCCACAGGAACAGTGTTCAAACTGTGCCTTATGAGAAGAAAGTTATAACTCCCTGAGTGGAATGCAGACATCACCAAGTAGTTTCTCAGAAAGCTTCTCTCCAGTTTTTATCTGACTATATTTCCTCTTTCACCATATCCCCAAATGTGATCCCAAATATTGCTTCGCTGATCCATCCACGAGGGAGTTTCCAAGGTGAGTAATGTAAAGAAATCTTCACCCATGTGAGATGAATAAACATAGCAAAAAGCAGATTCACAGAAAGCTTCTTTCCAGTTTTTATCTGAAGATATTTTCTTTCTCAACATACTCAAGAATGTGCTCCCGAAGGTCCCATTGTGGATCCGTCCATGACAGTTTCCAGCTGAGTAATGTAAAGAAAGCTTTATCTATGTGAGATGATTACACATATCACAGAGTAGTTTCCTAGAAAACTTCTTTCCAGTTTTTGTCTGAGGCTATTTCCCTTTTCACCATCAGCATTAACATGCTCCCGAATGTCCCTTGGTTTCTGTTTCTCCAAAAGGGTTTCCCCGACGCTGTATGAGAAGAGAGGTACAACACTGTGAGTGGAATGAATACGTAAAAAAGCATTTCCTCGGAAAGCTTTTCTCCAGTTTCGGTCTGAACATACTTCCTTTTTCACCGTTAGCCTGAAAGTGCTCCCGAATATCCCATCACTCGCTAAACATACAGATGGCTAGAAAACTGCTCAATGAAAAGAGAGGCGTATCTGAGTGAGAGGAATTAGGATGACACAGAGCAGTTTCACAGAAAGCTTCCTTCTGGATTTTACCCTAGGAGATTTCTTTCTCCATATAATAAGGATCGTTCCTAAATGTCCTTCCTCAGATTCACCAAAAACAGTGATTTCAACCTGCTCAATCGAAAGAATGGTTTAACTCTAGGAGACGAATACAACCATTGCAAAGCAGTGGCTCTGAACGTTTCTCTGTAGGATTCATCGAAAGACGTTTCCTCACTCACCACAAGCCTCCGGGTGTCACTAAATATCCCTTCACAGTTTCTTCAAAGACAGAGTTCCAAAACTGGGCAACATAGAGTAAGCATTAACTCTGTGAAGTGAATGCACATATCAGAGAGCAGATTCTTTGAACGCTTCTTCCTCGATTTTATTTCAGAATATTTCAATATTCACCATAGTCCTCAATGCATTTCGAAATATCACTTTTTCTGTTTCACAGGAACAGTGTTCAAACACTGCCTTGTGAGAAAAGAGGTATAAATCCCTGAATGGAATGCATACATCACAAAGTAGTTTTTCAGAAAGCTTCTATCCAGTTTTTATCTGAAGATATCTCCTCTTTCACTGTACGCCTGAATGTGCTCCCGAACGTCCCTTCACGCATCTGTGCGTGACGGAGTTTCCAAACTGCGTAATATAATTAAAGTTTTAACCATGCGAGATGAATCAATATATCTAACACAAAGCAGTTTCACAGAAATCTTCTTTCCAGTTTTTGTCAGAGGATATTTCCTTTTTCACCATAGTCATCACTATACTCCTGAATATATGTTGGTAGCTTTTTCTACAAAATGGATTCCAGAACCCACTAAGAGAAGAAAGGTGTATTTCTGTGAGTCTAATGCACACGTCACAAAGCAGCTCCTCAGAAAGCTTCTCTCCATTTTCTATCTGAGGACGTTTCCTTTCTCACCGTAAGCCTCAAAGCCCTCCAGATTATCCCTTCCCAGACTAAACAAAAACAGTGTTATGATACAGCTCAATGAAAAGAGAAGCTAACTGTGTGAGTGGAATTCACGTGACACAGAGCAGTTTCACAGACAGCTTCCTTCTGGTTTCTCTCTGAGGTTATTTCTTTTTCAGGATTTTCTAAAGAGCGTTTCCAAATGTCCTTTTTCAAATTATACAGAAACAGTGATTTCAAACTGTTCATTCCAAAGAGCCATTTAACGCTAGGAGATGAACACAAGCATCACAAAAGACTTGCGCAGAAAGCTTCTCTCCAATTTTCGATGGAGGACGTTTTCTTGCTAGACACAGGCGTCCAGATGTCACTTACTATCTTTTCTCAGAACCCTCAAAGACCGACTTTCAAACAGGGAAATGTAGAGTATGCTTTCACCCTGCAAAAAGAATGGACATTTGACAGCAGTTTCTTCGAGTGCTTCTTTCTGCTTTTGATTGGACGCCATTTCACTTTTTGCCATAGTCTTCAATGTGCTCCAAATATCACTCTTTTGGTTTCACAGGAACAGTGTTCAAACTGTGTCCTTATGAGAAGAAAGTTATACCTCCCTGAGTGGAATGCACACATCACCAAGCAGTATCTCAGAAAGCTTCTCTCCAGTTTTTATCTCACTATATTTCCTCTTTCACCACAGGCCCAGATGTGATCCCAAATATCGCTTCCCTGATCCACCCATGAGGGAGTCTCCAAGCTGTGTAATATAAAGAAAGCTTCATCTATGTGAGATGAATAAACATAGCAGAACGCAGATTCACAGAAACCTTCCTTCCATTTTTTATCTGAAGATATTTCCTTTTTTACCATAGTCCAGAATGTGCTCCCAAAGGTCCCTTTGTGGATCCGTCCATGACAGTTTCCAAGCTGCGAAATATAAAGAAAGCTTTTTCTATGTGAGATGATTACACATATCATAGAGAAGTTTCCTAGAAAGCTTCTTTCCAGTTTTTGTCTGAGGCTATCTCCCTTTTCACCATTGGCATCAACATGCTCTCGAATATCTCTTGGTACCTGTTTCTCCAAAAGGGTTTCCCCGACGCTGTATGAGAAGAGAGGTATAACACTGTGAGTGGAATGCACACGTCACAAACCAGTTCCTTGGAAAGCTTCTCTCCAGTTTCGGTCTGAACACATTTCCTTTTTCACCGTTAGCCTCAAAGTCCTCCCGAATATCCCATCACATGCTAAATATACACAGGGATAGAAAACTGCTCAATGAAACGAGAGACTTAACTGAGTGAGAGTAATTAAGAAGACACAGAGCAGTTTCCCAGTAACCTTCCTACTGGATTTCTCCTGAGGATATTTCTTCCTCAATATCCTAAGGATTGCTCACAAATGTTCTTCCTCAGATTCCACAAAAAAAAAAAATGATTTCAAGCTGCTCAATCCAAAGAACAGTTTAACTCTAGGAGACGAATACACACATCACAAAGCAGTTGCTCAGAACGTTTCTCTGCAGGTTTCATCGGAAGACGTTTCTTTGCTCACCACAGGCCTCCGGACATCACTAAATATCCCTTCACAGATTCTTCAAAGACAGAGTTTCGAAACTGGGCAACATAGAGGAAGTATTAACTCTGGGAAGTGAATGCACATATCCAAGAGCAGATTCTTGGAATGCTTCTTCCTCGATTTTATTTCAGTGTAATTCACTACTCGCCATAGTCTTCAATGCGTTCCGAAATATCACTTTTTCGGTTTCACAGAAACAGTGTTCAAACACAGCCTTGTGAGAAAAGAGGTGAAACTCCCTGGGTGGAATGCCTACATCACAAAGTAGTTCCTCAGAAAGATTCTATCCAGTTTTTATCTGAAGATATCTCCTCTTTCACCGTAGGGCTGAATGTGCTCCTGAATCTCCCTTCACAGATCTGTGCATGATGGAGTTTCCAAACTGTGTAATATATTTAAAGTTTTAACTATGTGAGTTGAATAAATACATATAACATAAGGCAGTTTCACAGAAATGTTCTTTCCAGGTTTACTCTGAGGATATTTCCTTTTCACCAGAGTCATCGCTATTCTCCCGAAAAACTCTTAGTAGCTTTTTTCTCCAAAAGGGATTCCAGAACCCTCTAGGAGAAGAAAGGTATATTTCTGTGAGTGGAATGCACACATCACAAAGCAGCTTCTCAGAAAGCTTCTCTCCAGTTTCTATCTGAAGAAGTTTCCTTTCTCACTGTAAGCCTCCAAGCCCTCCAGAATATCTCTTTGCAGACTAAACAAAAACAGTGTTATGATACAGCTCAATGAAAAGAGAAGCTTAACTTGGTGAACAGAATTTACTGTGACACAGAGCAGTTTCACAGAAAGCTTCCTTCTGGTTTCTCTCTGAGGTTATTTCTTTTTCAGGATATTCTAAAGAGCGTTTCCAAATGTCCTACCTCAGATTCCACAGAAACAGTGATTTAAAAGTGCTCAATCCAAAGAATGATTTAACTCTATGACATCAATACAAATAGCACAAAAGAGTTGTGCAGAAAGCTTCTCTCCGATTTTCGATGGAAGACATTTCCTCGCCTCACACAGGCCTCCGGTCGCCACTTACTATCCCTTCGCAGAACCCTCAATGACCGACTTTGAAACTGGGAAATGTAGAGTAAGATTTAACCCTGTGAAAAGAACAGGCATGTCAGAGAGAGGTTTCTTCGAGTGCTTCTTTCTGTTTTTTATTGGATGACATTTCACATTTTGCCATAGTCTTCAATGGGCTCGGAATATCATTCTTTTGGTTTTACAGGAACAGTGTTCAAACGGTACCTTACAAGAAGAAAGTTATAACCCTCTGTGTAGAATGCACACATCACCAAGCAGTTTCTCAGAAAGCTTCTCTCCACTTTTTATCTGATTATACTTCCTCTTTCACCATAGGCCCAAATGTCATCCCAAATATCCCTTCGCAGATCCATCCACGAGAGAGTTTCCAAGCTGCGTAATGTAAACAAAGCAATAAACACAGCAAAAAACAGATTCACCGAAAGCTTCTTTCCAGTTTTTATCTGAAGATATTTCCTTTTTCACCATAGTCCAGAATGTACTCCCGAAGGTCTCTTCGTGGATCTGTCCATGACAGTTTCCAAGCTGCGTAATATAAAGAAAGCTTTATCTATGTGAGATGGTTACACATATCGCAGAGTAGTTTCCTAGAAAGCTTCTTTCCACTTTTTGTCTGAGGCTATTTACCTTTTCACCATCGGCATGGACATGCTCCCGAATATCACTTGCTACCTGTTTCTCCAAAAGGGTTTCCCCGAAGCTGTATGAGAAGAGAGGTATAACACTGGGACTGGAATTCACACGTCATAAAGCCATTCCTTGGTAAGCTTCTCTCCAGTTTCGATCTGAACATAATCCCTTTTTCATCGTTAGCCTCAAAGTGCACCCGAATATCCCATCACACGCTAAACATACACAGCTCTGGAAAACTGCTTAATGAAAAGAGAGGCTTACCTGAGCGAGAGGAATTAAGACAACACAGAGCAGTTTCACAGAAAGCTTCCTTCTGGATTTTACCTCCGGATATTTCTTTCTCCATATTCTAAGGATCATTCCCAAATGTCCATCCTCAGATTCCACAAAAACAGTGATTTCAAGCTGCTCAATCCAAAGAATGGTTTAACCCTATGAGACGAATACACACATGGCAAAGCAGTTGTTCAGAACGTTTCTCGGCAGGTTTTATCAGAAGACATTTCCTCGCTCACCACAAGCCTCTGGGAGTCACTAAGTATCCCTTCACAGATTCTTCAAAGACAGAGTTTCGTAACTGGGCAACATAGAGTAAGCATTAACTCTCTGAAGTGAATGCACATATCAGAGAGCAGATTCTTGGAACGCTTCTTGCTCGATTTTATTTCAGTATATTTCACTATTCGCCATAGTCCTCAATGCGTTATGAAATATTACTTTTTCGGTTTCACAGGAACAGTGTTCAAACACTGCCTCGTGAGAAAAGAGGTAAACTCCCTGAGTGGAATGCATACATCAGAAAGTAGTTACTGAGAAAGCTTCTATTCAGTTTTTAACTGAAGATATGTCCTCTTTCACCATAGGCCTGAATGTACTCCCGAACGTCCCTTCGCAGATCTGTGCATGACAGAGTTTCCAAACTGCGTAATATAATTAAAGTTTTAACTATATGAGATTAATAAATATATGTACACAAAGCATTTTCACAGAAATATTCTTTCCTGTTTCTTTCTGAGGATATTTCCTGTTTCACAGTAGCCTTTCTTATACTCCTGAATGTCTGTTTTGTAGATTTTTCTCCAAAACGGATTCCGGAATCCTCTAGGAAAAGAAAGGTATATGTCTCTGAGTGGAATCCACACGTCACAAAGCAGCTCCTCAGAAAGCATCTCTCCAGTTTCTATCTGAAGACGTTTCCTTTCTCACAGTAAGCCTCAAAGCCCTCCAGAATATCACTTCACAGACTAAACAAAAACAGTGATACGATACAGCTCAATGAAAAGAGAAGCTTTATTCT
This sequence comes from Rhinopithecus roxellana, assembly GCF_007565055.1. NCBI lineage: Eukaryota > Metazoa > Chordata > Mammalia > Primates > Cercopithecidae > Rhinopithecus > Rhinopithecus roxellana. The sequence continues at coordinate 37,492,319 of NC_044567.1, forward strand.
GTGAGCAGAATTCACGAGACACAGAGCAGTTTCACAGAAAGCTTCCTTCTCGTTTCTCTCTGAGGTTATTTCTTTTTCAGGATATTCTAAAGAGAGTTTCCAAATGTCCTTTCTCAGATTCCACAGAAACAGTGATTTCAAACTGCTCAAACCAAAGAATGATTTGACTCTATGAGATGAATACAAACATCACAAAAGAGTTGCACAGAAAGCTTCTCTCTGATTTTCGATGGAAGATATTTCCTTGCCTCACAGAGACCTCCGGTCGCCACATACTATCCCTTCGCAGAGCCCTCAAAGACTGACTTCCAAACTGGGAAATGTAAAGTAAGCTTTAACCCTGTAAAAATAATGGACATATCAGAGAGCAGCTTCTTCAAGTGTTGCTTTCTGTTTTTTCTTGGACGACATTTCACTTTTAGCCATAGTCTTCAATGTGTTCTGAATATCACTCTTTTGATTTTACAGGAACAGTGTTCACAATGTGCCTTATGAGAAGAAAGTTATAACCCCTGAGTGGAATTCACACATCACCAAGGAGTTTCTCAAAAAGCTTCTCTCTACTTTTTATCGGACTGTATTTCCTATTTCACCGTAGGCCCGAAGGTGATCCCAAATATCCCTTTGCGGATCCATCCACAAGGGAGTTTACAATCTGCGTAATGTAAAGAAATCTTCAAATATGTGAGATGAATAAACATAGCAAAAAGCAGATTCACAGAAAGCTTCTTTCCAGTTTTTATGTGAAGATATTTCTTTTTTCACCATAGTCCAGAATGTGCTCCCGAAGGTCCCTTTGTGGATCCGTCCCTGAGAGTTTCCAAGCCGCATAATGTAGAGAAAGCTTTATCTATGTGAGATGATTACATATATCACAGAGTAGTTTCCTAGATAGCTTATTTCCAGTTTCTGTCTGAGGCTATTTGCCTTTTCTCCATCAGCATAAACGTGCTTCCGAATATCACTTGGTACCTGTTCCTCCAAAAGGGTTTCTTGAACGCTGTATGAGAAGAGACGTATAACACTGTGACTGGAATGCACACGTCACAAAGCAGTTCCTCGGAAAGCTTCTCTACAGTTTCGGTCTCATCATATTTCCCTTTTCACTGTAAGCCTCAAAGTGCTCCTGAATATCACAACACACGCTAAACATACACATTGCTAGAAAACTGCTCATTGAAAAGAGAGGCTTAATTGAGTGAGAGGAATTAAGACGACACATAGCAGTTTCACAGAAAGGTTCCTTCTGGATTTTATCTGAGGATATTTCTTTCTGCATATTCTAAGGGTTGTTCCCAAATGTCCTTCCTCAGATTCCACAAAAACAGTGATTTCAAGCTGCTCAATCCAAAGAACGGTTTGACTCTAGGAAACGAATACACACTTCATAAAGCAGTTGCTCAGAACGTTTCTCTGCAGGTTTCATCGGAAGACGTTTCCTCACTCACCACAAGCCTCCGGGCGTCACTAAATATCCCTTCACGGATTCTTTAAAGACAGAGTTTCGAAACTGGTCAACATGCAGTAGGCATTAGCTCTGTGAATTGAATGCACATATCAGAGTGCAGATTCTTGGAACGATTCTTCCTCGATTTTATTTCAGTATGTTTCACTATTCCCCAGAGTCATCAATGCGTTCCGAAATATCACTTTTTCGGTTTCACAGGAACAGTGTTCAAACGCTGCCTTGTGAGAAAATAGGTATAACTCCCTGAATGGAATGCATACATCACAAAGTAGTTTCTCAGAGAGCTTCTATAAAGTTTTTGCCTGAAGAGATCTCCTCTTTCACCATAGGCCTGAATGTGCTCCCGAATCTCCCTTCGCAATTCTGTGCATTGCGGAGCTTCCAAACTGCATAATATAATTAACGTTTTAAGTATGCGAGATGAATAAATATATCTAAAACAAAGCAGTTTCACAGAAATCTTCTTTCCAGTTTTTGTCTGAGAATATTTCCTTTTTCACCTTAGTCGTCGCTATACTCCCAAATATCTCTTGGTAGCTTTTTGTCCAAAAGGGATTCCGGAATCCTCTAGGAGAAGAAAGGTATATTTCTGTGAGTGGAATGCACACACCACAAAGCAGCTCCTCAGAAAGATTCTGTCCAGTTTCTATCTGAAGACGTTTCTTTCTCACCGTAAGCCTCAAAACCCTCCAGAATATCACTTCGCAGGCTAAACAAAAACAGTGTTATGATACAGCTCAATGAAAGGAGAAGCTTAATTCTGTGAGTGGAATTCACGTGCCACAGAGCAGTTTCACAGGAAGCTACCTTCTGGTTTCTCTCTGAGGTTATTTCTTTTTCAGGATATTCTAAAGAGCGTTTCCAAATGTCCTTTCTCAGATTCCGCAGAAACAGTGATTTCAATCTGCTCAATGCAAAGAATGATTTAATTCCATGAAATGAATACAAACATCACAAAAGAGTTGCGCAGAAAGCTTCTCTCCGATTTTCGATGGAAGACATTTCCTTGCCTCACACAGGCCTTCCGGTCACCACTTACTGTCCCTTCGCATAACCCTCAAAGTCCGACTTTCAAACAGGGAAGTGCAGAGTAAGCTTTAATCCTGTGAAAAGAATGGACATTTGAGAGAAGTTTCTTCGAGTGCTTCTTTCTGTTTTTTATTGGACGCCATTTCACTTTTTGCCATAGTCTTCAAAGTGCTCCGATTATCACTCTTTTGGTTTCACAGGAACAGTGTTCAAACTGTGCCTTATGAGAAGAATGTTACAACTCCCTGAGTGGAATGCACACATCACCAAGCAGTTTCTCAGAAACCTTCTCTCCAGTTTTTATCTGACTATATTTCCTTTTTTTCCATAGGCCCGAATGTGATCCCACATATTGCTTCACTGATCCATCCATGAGGGAGTTTCCAAGCTGTGTAATGTACAGAAAGCTTCATCCATGTGAGATGAATAAACATAGAAAGAAGCAGATTCACGGAAAGCTTCTTTCCAGTTTTTATCTGAAGATATTTCCTTTTTCACCATAGTCCTGAATGTGCTCCCGAGGGTCCCTTCATGGATTCGTCCATGACAGTTTTCCAGCTACGTAATATAAGGAAAGCTATATCTATGTGAGATGATTACACATTTCACAGAGTAGTTTTCTAGAAAGCTTCTTTCCAGTTTTTGTCTGAGGCTATTTCCCTTTTCACCATCGGGATCAACTTGCTCCTGAATATCACTTGGTACCTGTTTCTCCAAAACGGTTTCCCCACCGCTCTATGAGAGGAGAGGTATAACACTGTGAGTGGAATGCACACATCACAAAGCAGTTCCTCGGAAAGCTTCTCTCCATTTTCGGTCTCGACTTATTCCTTTTTAACCGTTAGCCTCAAAGTGCTCCTGAATATCCCATCACACGCTAAACATACACAGATCTAGAAAACTGCTCAATGAAAAGTGAGCCTTATCTGAGTGAGAGGAATTAAGATGACACAGAGCAGTTTCACAGAAAGCTTCCTTCGGGATTCTATCTGAGGATATTTCTTTCTCCATTTTCTAAGGATTATTCCCAAATGGCCTTCCTCACATTCCACAAAAACAATGATTTCAAGCTGCTCAATCCAAAGAATGGTTTAACACTATGAGACGAATACACACATTGCAAAGCAGTTGCGCAGAACGTTTCTCTGCAGGTTTCATTGGAAGATGTTTCCTCGCTCACCACAAGCCTCCAAGCGACCCTAAATATCCCTTCACAGATTCTTCAAAGACAGAGTGTCTAAACTGGGAAACATAGAGTAAGCATAAATTCTGTGAACTGAATGCACATATCAGAGTTCAGATTCTAGGAACGCTTCTTCCTCGATTTTATTTCATTATATTTCACTATTTGCCATAGTCTTCAATGCGTTCTGAAATATCACTTTTTCGGTTTCACTGGAACAGTTTTTAAACACTGCCTTGTGAGAAAAGAGGTATAACTCCCTGAGTGGAATTCATACATCACAAAGTAGTTTCTCAGAAAGCTTCTATCCAGTTTTTATCGGAAGATATCTCCTCTTTCACCGTAGGGCTGGATGTGCTCCCGAATGTCCCTTCGCGGAACTGTGCTGAACGGAGTTTCCAAATTCTGTAATATAATTAAAATTTTAAGTATGCGAGACAAATAAATATATCTAACACAAAGCAGTTTCACAGAAACCTTCTTTCCAGTTTTTGTCTGAGGATATTTCCTTCTTCATCATAGTCGTTGTTATACTCCCGAATATCTCTTGGTAGCTTTTTCTCCAAAAGGGATTCCAGAATGCTCTAGGAGAAGAAAGGTATAGTTCTTTGAGTGGAAAGCAAACGTCACAGAGCAGCTCTTCAGAAAGCTTCTCCCCAGTTTCTTTCTGAAGATGTTTCCTTTCTCAACAGAAGCCTCAAAGCCCTCCAGAATATCCTTTCACAGAATAAACAAAAACAGTGTTATGATACAGCTCAATGAAAAGAGAAGCTTAACTGTGTGAGCGGAATTCTCGTGACACAGAGCAGATTCACAGAAAGCTTCCTTCTGGTTTCTCTCTGTGGTTATTTCTTTTTCAGGATATTCTAAAGAGCGTTTCCAAATGTCCTTTTTCAGATTATACAGAAAGAGTGATTTAAAACTGCTCATTCCAAAGAATCATATAACGCTATGAGATGAATACAATCATCACAAAAGTGTTGCCCAGAAAGCTTCTTTCCAATTTTCGATGGAGGACATTTCCTTGCTAGACACAGGCCTCCCGTCACCACTTACTATCCCGTCGCAGAAACGTCGAAGACCAACTTTCAAACTGGGAAATGTAGAGTAAGCTTTAACCCTGTGAAAAGAATGGACATGTCAAAGAGCAGTTTCTTCGAGTGCTTCTTTCTGTTTTTTATTGAACGCCATTTCACTTTTTGCCATAGTCTTCAATATACTCCGAATATCACTCTAGTGGTTTTAAAGAAACAGTGTTCCAACTGTGCCTTATGAGAAGAAAGTTATAACTACCTGAGTGGAATGCACACATCACCAAGCAGTGTCTCAGAAAGCTTCCATCCAGTTTTTATCTGACTGTATTTCCTCTTCCACCATAAGCCCGAAGGTGGTCCCAAATATTCCTTCGTAGATCCATCCACGAGGGAGCTTCCAAGCTGTGTAATATAAAGAAAGCTTCATCTATGTGAGATGAGTAAACATAGCAAAAAGCAGATTCACAGAAAGCTTCTTTCCAGTTTTTATCTGAAGATATTTCCTTTTTCACCAAAGTCCAGTATGTGCTCCCGAAGGTCCCTTCGAGGATCCGTCCATGACAGTTTCCAAGCTGTGTAATGTAAAGAAAGCTTTATCTATGTGAGATGATTACAGATATCACAGAGTAGTTTCCTAGAAAGCTTCTTTCCAGTTTTTGTCTGAGGCAATTTCCCTTTTTACCATCGGCATCAACGTGCTCCTGAATATCACTTGGTGGCTGTTTCTCCAAAAGGGTTTCCCCGACACTGTATGAGAAGAGAGGAATAACACTTTGACTGGAATGCACACGTCACAAAGCAGTTCCTTGGAAAGCTACTCTCCAGTTTCGGTCTGAACATATTTCCTTTTTCACCATTAGCCTCAAAGTTCTCCCGAATATCCCATCACACGCTCAACATACACAGGGCTGGAAAACTGCTGAATGAAAAGAGAGGCCAATCGGAGAGAGAGGAATGAAGACGACACAGAGAAGTTTCACAGAAAGCTTTTCTGGATTTTATCTGAGGATATTTCTTTCTTCATATCCTAGGGATCGTTCCCAAATGTCCCTCCTCAGATTCCACAAAAACAGTGATTTCAAGCTGCTCAATCCAAAGAATGGTTTAACTCTATGAGATGAATACACACATTGCAAAGCAGTTACTCAGAACGTTTCTCTGCAGGTTTCATTGGAAGACGTTTCCTCACTCACCAGAAGGTTCCGGGCATCACTAAATATCCCTTCACAGATTCTTCAAAGAGAGAGTTTCGAAACTGGGCAACACCGAGTAAGCATCAACTCTGTGAAGTGAATGCACATATCAGAGAGCAGATTCTTGTAAAGCTTCTTCCTCGATTTTATTTCAGTATATTTCACCATTCGCCATAGTCCTCAATGCATTCCGAAATATCGCTTTTTCGGTTTCACAGGAACAGTGCTCAAACATTGCCTTGTGAGAAAAGAGGTATAACTCCCTGAGTGGAATACATACATCACAAAGTAGTTTCTCAGAAAGCTTCTATCCACTTTTCATCTGAAGATATCTCCTCATTCACCATAGGGCTGAATGTACTCCCGAATGTCACTTCACGGAACTGTGCATGACGGAGTTTCAAAACTGCATAATATAACTAAAGTTTTAACTATCTGAGATGAACAAACATATCTAACACAAAGCAGTTTCACAGATATATTCTTTCCAGTTTTAGTCTGAAGATATTTCCTTTTTCACCACAGTCGTGTCTATTCTCCCGAATATCTCTTGATAGCTTTTTCTCTAAAATGGATTCCAGAATCCTCTAGGAGAAGTAAGGTATATTTCTGTGAGTGGAATTCACACGTCACAAAGCAGCTCCTCAGAAAGCTTCTCTCCAGTTTCTATCGGAAGACGTTTCTTTTCTCACCATAAGCCTCAAAGCCATCCAGAATATCCCTTCTCAGACTAAACAAAGACAGTGTTATGATACAGCTCAATGAAAAGAGAAGCTTAAGTGTGTGAGTGGAATTCACGTGACGCAGAACAGTTTCACAGAAAACTTCCTTCTGGTTTCTCTCTGAGGTTATTTCTTTTTCAGGATATTCTAAAGAGCGTTTCCAAATGTCCTTTCTGAGATTCCTCAGAAACAGTGATTTCAAACTGCTCAATCCAAGTAATCATTTAACTCTATGAGATCAATACAAACATAACAAAAGAGTTGCGCAGAAAGCTTCTCCCGATTTTCGATTTAAGACATTTCCTTGCCTCGCACAGGCCTCCGGTCACCACTTACTATCCTGTAGCAGAAACCTCAAACACCGACTTTCAAACTGGGAAATGTATAGTAATCTTTAACCCTGTGAAAAGAACGGACTTGTCAGAGAGCTGTTTCTTTGAGTGCTTTTTCTGTTTTTTATTGGATGACATTTCACTTTTTGCCATAGTCTTCAATGTGCTCCAAATATCACTCTTTCGGTTTAACAGGAACAGTGGTAAAACTGTGCCTTATGAGAAGAAAGTTATAACTCCCTGAGTGGAATGCACACATCACCAAGCAGTTTCTTAGAAAGCTTCCTTCCAGTTTTTATCTGAGTATATTTCCTCTTTCACCATAGGCCCAAAGGTGATCTCAAATATCCCTTCGTGGACACATCCACGAGAGAGGATCCAAGCTGCGTAATGTAAAGAAAGCTTCATCAATGTGTGATGAATAAACATATAAAAAGCAGATTCACAGAAAGCTTTTTTCCAGTTTTTATCTGAAGACATTTCCTTTTTCACCATAGTAGGCAATGTGCTCCCAAAGATTCCTTGGTGGTCCGTCCAGGACAGTTTCCAAGCTTCGTAATGTAAACAAAACTTTATCTATGTGAGATGATTACACATATCACAGAGTAGTTTCCCAGAAAGTTTCTTTCCAGTTTTTGTCTGAGGCTATTGCCCTTTTCACCATCGGCATCAACATGCTCCTGAATACCACCTGGTACGTGTTTCTCCAAAAGGGTTTCCCCGATGCTGTACGAGAAGAGAGGTATAACACTGTGACTGAAATGCACACGTCACAAAGCAGCTCCTCGGAAAACTTCTCTCCAGTTTCGGTCTGACCATATTTCCTTTTTCACCGTTAGCCTCAAAGTGCTCCTGAATATCCCATCACACGTTCAACAAACACAGGACTACAAAACTGCTCAATGAAAAGAGAGGCTTATGTGAGAGAGAGGAATTAAGATGACACAGAGCAGTTTCACAAGAAGCTTCCTTCTGGATTTTACCTGAGGATATTTCTTTCTCCATACTCTATGGATCGATCCCAAATGTCCTTCCTCAGATTCCACAAAAACAGTGATTTCAAGCTGCTCAATCCAAAGAATGGTTTAACTCTAGGAGAAGAATACACACATTGCAAAGCAGTAGCTCAAAACGTTTCTCTGCAGACTTCATTGGAAAACGTTTCCTCACTCACTACAAGCCTCTGGACGTCACTAAATATCCCTTAACAGATTCTTAAAAGACAGAGTTTCAAAACTGGGCAACATAGAGTAAGCATTAACTCTGAGACATGAATGCACATATCAGAGAGCAGATTCTTGGAACACTTCATCCTCGATTTTATTTCAGTATATTTCACTATTTGCCATAGTCCTCAATGTGCCCGGAAATATCACTTTTTCGGTTTCACAGGAACAGTGTTCTAACACTCCCTTGTGAGAAAAGAGGTATAAGTCCCTGAGTGGAATGCATACACCACAAAGTAGTTTCTCAGAAAGCTTCTATCCAGTATTTATCTGAAGATATCTCCTCTTTCACCATAGCCTGAATGTGCTCCCGAATGTCCCTTCGCGGATCTGTGCATGACGGAGTTTCCAAACTGCGTAATATACCTAAAGTTTGAACTATGCTAAACGAATAAGTGCATGTAACACAAAGGAGTTTCACAGAAATCTTCTTTCCAGTTTTTTTCTGAGGATATTTCCTTTTTCACCATAATCGTGTCTACACTCCCGAATATCTTTTGGTAGCTTTTTCTCCAAAATGGATTCTGAAATCCTCTAGGAGAAGAAAGGTATATTTCTGTGAGTGGAATGCACACGTTACAAAGCAGCTCCTCAGAAAGCTTCTCTCCAGTTTCTATCTGAAGACGTTTATTCTCTCACCGTAAGCCTCAAAGCCCTCCAGAATATCCCTTCGCAGAGTAAACAAAAACAGTGTTATCATACAGCTCGATTAAAAGAGAAGTTTAACTGTGTGCACGTAATTCACATGACACAGAGCATTTTCACAGAAAGCTTCCTTCTGGTTTCTCTCTGAGGTTATTTCTTTTTCAGGATATTCTAAACAGAGGTTCCAGATGCCCTTTCTCAGATTCCACAGAAACAGTGATTTCAAACTGCTCAATCCAAAGAATGATTTAACTCTATGATATGAATACAAACATCAAAATAGTTGCGCAGAAAGCTTCTCTCCGATTTTCGATGGAAGACATTTCCTTGCCTCACACAGTCCTCTGATTGCCACTTACTATCCCTTCACAGAACCCTCAAAGACCGACTTTCAAACTGGGAAATGTAGAGTAAGCTTTAACCCTGTGAAAAGAATGGACAAATGAGAGCAGTTTCTTCGAGTGCTTCTTTCTGTTTTTTATTGGACGCCATTTCACTTTTTGCCATAGTCTTGAAAGTGGTCGAATATCACGCTTTTGGTTTCACTGGAAAAGTGTTCAAACTGTGCCTTATGAGAAGAATGTTATAACTCCCTGAGTGGAAAGCACACATCACCTAGCAGTTTCTCAGAAAGATTCCCTCCAGTTTTTATCTGACTATATTTGTTATTTCACAATAGGCCCAAAAGTGATCCCAAATATCCCTTCACGGATACATCCATGAGGGAGTTTCCAAACTGCGTAATGTAAAGAAAGCTTCATCTATGTGAGATGAATAAACATAGCAAAAAGCAGATTCACAGAAAGCTTCTTTCTAGTTTTTATCTGAAGATATTTCCTTTTTCACCATAGTCCTGAATGTGCTACACAAGGTCCCTTCGTAGATCTGTCCATGACAGTTTCCAAGCTGCGTAATGCAAACAAAGCTTTATCTATGTGAGACAATTTCACATATCACAGAGTAGTTTCCTAGAAAGCTTCTTTCCAATTTTTGTCTGAGGCTATTTCCCTTTTCACCATCGGCATCAACATGCTCCCGAATATCACTTGGTACCTGTTTCTCCAAAAGGGTTTCCCCGACGCTGTATGAGAAGACACGTATAACACTCTGACTGGAATGCACATGTCACAAAGCAGTTCCTCGGAAATCTTCTCCCCATTTTCATTCTGAACATATTTCCTTTCTCACCGTTAGCCTCAAAGTGCTCCCGAATATCCCATAACACGCTAACCATACACAGGGCTAGAGAACTGCTCAATGAAAAGAAAGCCTTATCTGAGTGAGGGGAATTAAGACGATACAGAGCAGTTTAACAGAAAGCTTTCTTCTGTGTTTTACCTGAGGATATTTCTTTCTCCATATTCTAAGGATCGTTCCCAAATGTCCTTCCTCAGATCCACAAAAACAATGATTTCAAGCTTTTCAATTCAAAGAAGGGTTTAACACTATGAGACGAATACACACATCACAAAGCAGTAGCTCAAAACGATTCTCTGCAGGTTTCATCGGAAGACGTTTCCTCGCTCACCACAAGCCTCCAAGTGTCACTAAATATCCCTTCATGGATTCTTGAAAGACAGAGTTTCGAAACTGGGCAACATAGGGTAAGCATTAACTCTGTGAAGTCAATGCACATATCAGAGAGCAGATTCTTGGAACGCTTCTTCTTCGATTTTATTTTAGTATATTTCACTATTCGCCATAGTCCTTCATGCGTTCTGAAATATTACTTTTCTGATTTCACAGGAACAGTGTTCAAACACTGCCTTGTGAGAAAAGAGGTAGAACTCCCTGAGTGGAATGCATACATCACAAAGGAGTTCCTCAGAAAACTTCTATCCAGTTTTTATCTGAAGACGTCTTTTCTTTCACCATAGGACTGAATGTGCTCCCAAAGGTCCCTTCCGGATCTATGCATGACAAAGTTTCCATGCTGCGTAATATAATTAAAATTTTAACTATGCGAGATGAATAAATATATCTAACACAAAGCAGTTTCACAGAAATCTTCTTTTCAGTTTTTGTCTCAGGATATTGCTTTTTTCATCATAGTCGTCGCTATACTCCCGGATATCTCTTTGTAGCTTTTTCTGCAAAAGGGTTCCAGAATCCTCTAGGAGAAGAAAGGCATATTTCTGTGAGTGGAATGCATACGTCACAAAGCAGCTCCTCAGAAAGCTCTTCTCCAGTCTCTATCTGAAGACGTATCCTTTCTCACTGTAATCCTCAAATCCCTCCAGAATATCCCTTCTCAGACTAAACAAAAACAGTGTTATGATACAGCTCAATGAAAAGAGAAGCTTAACTGTGTGAGCAGAATTCATGGGACACAGAGCAGTTTCACAGAAAGCTTCCTTCTCTTTTCTCTCTGAGGTTATTCCTTTTTCAGGATATTCTAAAGAGTGTTTCCAAATGTCCTTTCTCAGATTTCACAGAAACAGTGATTTCAAACTGCACAATCCAAAGAATTATTTAATGCTATGAGATGAATACAAACATCACAAAAGCGGTGCGCAGAAAACTTCTCTCTGATTTTCGATTCAAGACAATTCCTTGCCTCACACAGGTCTCTGATTGCCACTTCCTATCCTTTCGCAGAACCCTCAAAGACCGACTTTCAAACTGGGAAGTGTACAGTAAGGTTTAACCCTGTGAAAAGAATGGACATGTCAGAGATCAGTTTCTTCGAGTGCTTCTTTCTGTTTTTTATTGGACGACATTTCACTTTTTGCCATAGTCTTCAATGTGCTCCAAATATCACTCTTTTGGTTTTACAGGAACAGTGTTCAAACTGTGCGTTCTGAGAAGAAAGTTATAACTCCTGGAGTAGAATGCACACATCACCAAGCAGTTTCTCAGAAAGCTTCTCTCCAATTTTTATCTGACTATATTGCCTATTTCACCATATGCCTGAAGGTGATCCCAAATATCCCTGTGCGGATCCATCCACGAGGGAGTTTCCAAGCTGCCTAATGTAAAGAAAGCTTCATCTATGTGAGATGAATAAACATAGCAAAAAGCAGATTCACAGAAAGCTTCTTTTCAGTTTTTTCTGAAGATATCTCCTTTTTCACCATAGTTAAGAATGTGTCCCCGAAGGTCCCTTCGTGGATCCGTCCATGAGAGTTTCCAAGCTCTGTAATGTAAAGAAAGCTTTATCTATGTTAGATGATTACACATATCACAGAGTAGTTTCCTAGAAAGCTTCTTTCCAGTTTTTTTTTTTTTGAGGCTATTTCCCTTTTCACCATCGGCATCAACATGCTCCTGAATATCACTTGCTACCTGTTCCTCCAAAAGGGTTTCCCCGACACTGTATGAGAAGAGAGGCATAACACTGTGAAAGGAATGCACACGTCACAAAGCAGTTCCTCGGAAAGCTTCTCTCCATTTCGTTCTGAACATATTTCCTTTTTCACTGTTAGCCTCAAAGTGCTCCTGAATATCCCATCACACGCTAAACATGCACAGGGCTAGAGAACTGATCAATGAAAAGAGAGCCTTAGCTGAGTGAGACGAATTAAGACGACACAGAGCAGTTTCACAGAAAGCTTCCATCTGGATTTTACCTGAGGATATTTATTTCTCTATATTCTAAGGATCGATCCCAAATGTCCTTCCTCAGATTCCAGGAAAACAGTGATTTCAAGCTGTTCAATATAAAGAATGGTTTAACTGTAGGAGATGAATACACACATCGTAAAGCAGTTGCTCAGAAGGTTTCTCTGCAGGTATTTTCGGAAGGCGTTACCTCGCTCACCACAAGCATCCGGGCGTCACTAAATATCCCTTCACAGATTCTTCAAAGACAGAGTTTCGAAACTGGGCAACATACAGTAAGCATTAACTCAATGAAGCGAATGCACATATCAGATAGCAGATTCTTGGAATGCTTCTTCCTCAATTTTATATCAGTATATTTCACTATTCGCCATAGTACTCAATGCGTTCTGAAATATCACTTTTTCGGTTTCACAGGAACAGTGTTCAAACTCCGCCTTGTGAGAAAAGAGGTATAACACCCTGAGTAGAATGCATACATTGCAAATAGTTTCTCAGAAAGCTTCTATCCAAATTTTATATGAAATTATATCCTCTTTCACTGTAGGGCTGAATATCCTCCCAAATGTGCCTTCACGGATCTGTGTTGATGGAGTTTCCAAACTGTGTAATATAATTAAAATTTTGACTAATCGAGATGAATAAATATATCTAGCACAAGCAGTTTCACAAAAATCTTCTTTCCAGTTTTTTTCTGAGGATGTTTCCTTCTTCATCATAGTCATCCCTATACTCCCGAATATCTCTTGGTAGTTTTTTCTCCAAAAGGGATTCCGGAATCCTCTAGGAGAAGAAATGTATATCTTTGTGAGTGGGATGCACACATCACAAACCAGCTCCTCTGAAAATTTCTCTCCAGTTTCTATCTGAATACGTTTCCTTTCGCACCGTAAACCTCAAAGCCCTCCAGAGTATCCCTTCGCAGACTAAACAAAAACAGTGTTATGATACAGCTCAATGAAAAGAGAAGCTTAACTGTGTGAATGGAATTCATGTGACACAGAGCAGTTTCACAGAAAGCTTCCTTCTGGTTTCTCTCTGAGGTTATTTCCTTTTCAGGATACTTTAAAGACCGTTTCCAAATGTTCTTTCTCAGATTCCACAGAAACAGTGATTTCAAATTGCTCAATCCAAAGAAAGATTTAACGCTATGAGATGAATACAAACATCACAAAAGAGGTGTGCAGAATCCTTCTCTCTGATTTTCGATGGAAGACATTTCCTTCCCTCACACAAGCCTCCAGTCGCCACTTACTATCCCTTTGCAGAACCCTCAGAGACTGAATTTCAAACTGGGAAGTGTACAGAAAGGTTTAACCCTGTGAAAAGAATAGACATGTCAGAGAGCAGTTTCTTCGAGTGCTTCTTTCCGTTTTTTATTGGACGACATTTCACTTTTTGCCATAGTCTTCTAATTGCTCTGAGTATCACTCTTTTGGTTTTACAGGACAGTGTTCAATCTGTGCCTTATGAGAAGAAAATTAAAACTCCCTGAGTGGAATGCACACATCACCAAGCAGTTTCTCAGAAAGCTTCTCTCTAGGTTTTAATTGACTATATTTCCTATTTCACCATAGGCTCGAAGGTGATCCCAATATCTCTTCGCGGATCCATCCACGAGTGAGTTTCCAAGCTTCGTATTGTAAAGAAAGCTCCATCTATGTGAGATGAGTAAACATAGCAAAAAGCAGGTTCACAGTAAGCCTCTTTTCAGTTTTTATCTGAAGATATTTCCATTTTCACCATAGTCCAGAATGTCCTCCCGAGGTCCCCGCGTGGATCCGTCCATGACAGTTTCCAAGCAGCGTAATGTAAAGAAAGCTTTATCTATGTGAGATGATTACAGATATCACAGAGCAGTTTCCTAGAAATCTTCTTTCCTGATTTTGTCTGAGGCTATTTCCCTTTTCACCATCGTCATCAACATGCTCCCAGATATCATTTGGTACCTGTTTCTCCAAAAGGGTTTCCCCGACGCTGTATGAGAAGAGAGGTATAATACGGTGACTGGAATGCACACGTCACAAAGCAGTTCCTCGGAAAACTTCTCTCCAGTTCCAGCCTGAAAATACTTCGTTTTTCACCGTTTGCCTCAAAGTGCTCCCGAATACCCCATTACACGCTAAACATACACAGGGCTAGAAAACTGCTCAATGCAAAGAGAGGCTTATCTAGTGAGAGGAATTAAGACGACACAGAGGAGTTTCACAGAAAGCTTCCTTCTGGATTTTACCTGAGGATATTTCTTTCTCCATATTCTAAGGATCATTCCAAAATGTCCTTCCTCAGATTCCACAAAAACAGTGATTTCAAGTTGCTCAATCCAAATAATGGTTTAACTAAAGAGAAGAATACACACATCACAAAGCAGTTGAACAGAACGTTTCACTGCAGGTTTTATCAGAAGACGTTTCCTCGCACACCACAAGCCTCCGGGCGTCACTAAATATACCTTCACAGATTCTTCAAAGACAGAGTTTCGAAACTGGGCATCACAAAGTAAGCGTTAACTCTGTGAAGTGAATGCACATATCAGAGAGCAGATTCTTGGAACGCTTCTTCCTCGATTTTATTTAGTATATTTCGCTATTCGCCATAGTTCTCAATGCGTTCCGAAATATCACTTTTTTGGTTTCACAGAAACAGTGTTCAAACACTGCCTTGAGAGAAAAGAGGTATAACTCCCTGAGTGAAATTCATACATCACAAAGTAGTTTTTCAGAAAGCTTCTATCCCGTTTTTATCTGAAGATATCTCCTCTTTCACCATAGGACTGATGAGCTGCCGAACGTCCCTTCGCAGATCTGTGCATGACGGAGTTTCTAAACTGTGTAATATAATTAAAGTTTTAACTATGTGAGATGAGTAAATATATCTAACACAAAGCAGTTTCACAGAAATCTTCTTTCCAGTTTTTGTCTAAGGATATTTCCTTTTTTACAATAGTCCACTCCAGAATATCTCTTGGTAGCTTTTTCTCCAAAAGGGATTCCGGAATCCTCTGGGAGAAGAAAGGTATATATCTGTGAGTGGAATGCACACGTCACACAGCAGCTCCTCAGAAAGCTTCTCTCCAGTTTCTATCTGAAGACGTTTCCTTGCTCACCATGAGCCTTGAAGCTCTCCAGAGTATCCCATCACAGACTAAACAAAAACAGTGTTATGATACAGCTCAATGAAAAGAGAAGTTTAACTGTGTGAGCGGAATTCATGTGACACAGAGCAGTTTCACAGAAAGCTTCCTTCTGGTTTCTCTCTGAGGCTACTTCTTTTCAGGATATTCTAAGGAGCGTTTCCAAATGTCCTTTTTCAGATTCCACAGAAGCAATGAGTTCAAACAGCCAAATCCAAAGAATGATTTAACTCTATGGGATGAATACAAACATCACAAAAGAATTGCGCAGAAACTTCTCTCCAATTTTCGATGGAAGACATTTCCTTGACTCTCACAGGCCTCTGGTCCCCACTCACTATCCCATCGCAGAACCCTCAAAGACCGACTTTCAAACTGGGAAATGCAGAGTAAACTTTTACCCTGTGAAAAGAATGGACATGTCAGAGAGCAGTTTCTTCGAGTGCTTCTTTCTGTTTCTTATTGGACGTCATTTCACTTTTTGCCATAGTTTGCAATGTGCTCTGAATATCACTCTTTTGGTTTTACAGGTACCGTGTTCAAACTCTGCCTTATGAGAAGAAAGTTATAATTCTGAGTGGAATGCACGCATCACTAAGCAGTTTCTCAGAAAGATTCTCTGAAGTTTTCGTCTGACTATATTTCCTATTTCACCATATTTCCGAATGTGATCCCAAATATCCCTTTGCAGATCCATCCACGAGGGAGTTTCCTGGCTGCATAATGTAAAGAAAGCATCATCTCTGTGAGATGAATAAACATAGCAAAAATCAGATTCACAGAAAGCTTCTTTCCAGTTTTTATCTGAAGATATTTCCTTTTTCATCATAGTCCAGAAAGTGCTCCCGAAGGTCCCCTCGTGGATCCGTCCATGACAGTTTCCAAGGTGCGTAATGTAAAGAAAGATTTATCTATGTGATATGATAACACATATCACCGAGTAGTTTCCTAGAAAGCTTCTTTCCAGTTTTTGTTTGAGGTTATTTCCCTTTTCACCATCAGCATCAACATGCTCCCGAATGTCCCTTGGTACCTGTTTCTCTAGAAGGGTTTCCCTGACGGTGTATGAGAAGAGAGGTATAACACTGTGAGTGGAATGAACACGTCACAAAGCAGTGCCTCGGAAAGCTTCTCTCCAGTTTCCGTCTGAACATATTTCCTTTTTCACCGTTGGCCTGAAAGTACCCCCGAATATCCCATCACACGCTACACATACAAAGGGCTAGAAAACTGCTCAATGAAAAGAGAGGCTTATCTGAGTGAGAGAAATTAAGATGACACAGAGCAGCTTCACAGAAAGCTTCCTTCTGGATTTTACCTGAGGAGATTTCTTTCTCCATATAATAAGGATCGTTCCTAAATGTCCTTCCTCAGATTCACCAAAAACAGTGATTTCAACCTGCTCAATCGAAAGAATGGTTTAACTCTAGGAGACGAATACACACATCGCAAAGCAGTGGCTCTGAACGTTTCTCTGCAGGATTCATCGGAAGACGTTTCCTCGCTCACCACAAGACTCCAGGTGTCACTAAATATCCCTGCACAGTTTCTTCAAAGACAGAGTTTCAAAACTTGGCAACAGAGAGTAAGCATTAACTTTGTGAAGTGAATGCACATATCAGAGAGCAGATTCTTGGAACGTTTCTTCCTCTATTTTATTTCAGAATATTTCACTATTCACCGTAGTCCTCAATGCGTTCCGAAATATCACTCTTTCGGTTTCACAGGAAGAGTGTTCAAACACAGCCTTGTGAGAAAAGAGGTATAACTGCCTGAGTGGAATGCATACATCACAAATAGTTTCTCAGAAAGCTTCTATCCAGTTTTTATCTGAAGATATCTCCTCTTTCACCGTAGGCCTGAATGTGCTCCTGAACTTCCCTTCGTACATCTGTGCATGACGGAGTTTTCGAACTGCGTAATATAAGTTAAGTTTTAACTATGCAAGACGAAAAAATATATCTAACACAAAGCAGTTTCACAGAAATCTTCATTCCAGTTTTTGTCTGAGGATATTTCCCTTTTCACCATAGTCTTCGGTATACTCCCGTATATCTCTTGGTAGCTTTTTCTCCAAAAGTGAGTCTGGAATCCTCTAGGAGAAGAAAGGCATATTTCTGTGAGTGGAATGCACACGTCACAAAGCAACTCCTCAGAAAGCTCCTCTCCAGTTTCTCTCTGAAGACTTTTCCTTTCTAACCGTAAGCCTCAAAGCCCTGCAGAATATCCCTTCGCAGACTATGCAAAAACAGTGTTATGATACAGCTTAATGAAAAGAGAAGCTTAACTGTGTGAGCGGAATTCACCTGACACAGTGCAGTTTCACAGGAAGCTTCCTTCCGGTTTCTCTCTGACGGTATTTCTTTTACAGGATATTCTAAAGAGCGTTTGGAAATGTCCTTTCTCAGATTGTACAGAAACAGTGATTTCAAACTGCGCAATGCAAAGAATGATTTAACTCTATGAGATAAATACAAACATCATGAAAGAGTAGCGCAGAAAGCGTCTCTCTGATTTTTAATGGAAGACATTTCCTGCGTCACTCAGGCCTCCGGTTGCCACTTACTGTCCCTTCGCAGAACACTCAAAATCCGACTTTCAAACTGGGAAATGTAGACTAAGCTTTAACAGTGTGAAAAGAATGGACATGTCAGAGAGCAGTTTCTTCGAGTGCTTCTTTCTGTTTTTTATTAGACGCCATTTCACTTTTTGCCATAGTCTTCAAAATGCTCCGAATATCACTCTTTTGGTTTCACTGGAACTGTATTCAAACTGTGCCTTATGAGAAGAAAGTTATAACTCCCTGAGTGGAATGCACACATCACCAAGCAGTGTCTCAGAAAGCTTCCCTCCAGTTTTTAAATGATTATATTTGTTATTCCACAATAGGCTCGAATGTGATCTCAAATATACCTTCACGGATCCATCCACGAGGGAGATTCCAAACCGCGCAATGTAAAGAAAGCTTCATCTATGTGAGATGAATAAACATAGCGAAAAGAAGATTCACAGAATGCTTCTTTCCAGTTATATTCTGAAGATATTTCCTATTTCACCATTATCCAGAATGTGCTCACGAAGTTCCCTTCGTGGATCTGTACATGACAGTTTCCAAGCTGCGTAATGCAAAGAAAGCTTTATCCATGTGAGATGATTTCCCATATCACAAAGTAGTTTCCTAGAAAGCCTCTTTCCAATTTTTGTCTGAGGCTATTTCCCTTTTCACCATCGGCATCAACATGCTCCCGAATATCACTTGGTAACTGTTTCTCCAAAAGGGTTTCTCCGACTCTGTATGAGAAGAGAGGAATAACACTGTGACTGGAATGCACACGTCACAAAGCAGTTCCTTGGAAAGCTTCTCTCGACTTTCAGTCTGAACATATTTCCTTTTTCACCTTAGCCTCAAAGTGCTCCCGAATATCCCATCACATGCTGAACATACACAGGGCTAGAAAACTGCTCAATGAAAAGAGAGGCTTATCTGAGTGAGAGGAATTAGGACAACACAGGGCAGTTTCACAGAGAGCTTCCTTCGGGATTTTACCTGAGGATATTTCTTTCTGCATATTCTAAGGATCGTTCCAAATGTCCTCCCTAGGATTCCAAAAAAACAGTGATTTCAAGCTACTCAATCCAAAGAATGGTTTAACTCTAGGAGAGGAATACACACATTGCAAAGCCGTTGGTCAGAACGTTTCTCTGCAGGTTTCATCTGAAGACGTTTCCTTGCTCACCACAAGCCTCCGGGCGTCACTAAATATTCCTTCACAGATTCTTCAAAGACAGAGTTTCGAAACTGGGCAACATAGAGTAAACATTAACTCTGTGAAGTGAATGCACATATCAGAGAGCAGATTCTTGGAACGCTTCTTCCCCGATTTTGTTTCAGTATATTTCACTACTCGCCATAGTCCTCAATGCATTCCGAAATATCACCTTTTCCATTTCACAGGAACAGTGTTCAAACACTGCCTTGTGAGAAAAGAGGTATAACTCCCTGAGTGGAATGCATACATCACAAAGTGGTTTCTCAGAAACCTTCCATCCAGTTTTTATCTGTAGATAACTTCTCTTTCACCTTTGGCCTCAATATGCTCCCTAATGTCCCTTCGCTGATCTCTGCATGATGGTGTTTCCAAACTGCGTAATATAATTGAAGTTTTAAGTATGAGAGACGAATAAATATATCTAACACAAAGCAGTTTCACAGAAATCTTCTTTGCAGTTTTTGTCTGAGGATATTTCCTTTTTCACAAAAGTCATCACTCTACTCCCGAATATCCCTTGGTAGTTTTTTCTCCATAAGGGATTCCGGAATCCTCTAGGTGAAGAAAGGTATATTTCTGTGAGTGGAATGCACAGGTCACAATGCAGCTCCTCAGAAAGCTTCTTTCCAGGTTCTATCTGAATTCGTTTCCTATCTCACCGTAAGCTTCAAAGCATTCCTGTATATCACTTCGCAGACTAAACAAAAACAGTGTTATGATACAGCTCAATGAAAAGAGAAGCTTAACTGTGTGAGTGGAATTCACGTGACACAGAACAGTTTCACGGAAAGCTTCCCTCTGGTTTATCTCTGAGGTTATTTCTTTTCCAGGATATTCTAAAGAGCGTTTCCAAATGTCCTTTCTCAGATCCCACAGAAACAGTGATTTCAAACTGTTCAATCCAAAGAATGATTTAACTCTATGAGATGAATACAAACCTCTCAAAAGTGTTGCACAGAAAGCTTCTCTCCGATTTTCAATGAAAGACATTTCTTTCCCTCCCACAGGCCTCCGGATGCCACTTACGATCCCCTCTCTCAACCATTAAACACCGACTTTCAAACTGGGAAATGTAGAGAAAGCTTTAACCCTGTGAAAGGAATGGACATGTCAGAGAGCAGTTTCTTCAAGTGCTTCTTTCTGTTTTTTATTGGACGACATTTCACTTTTTGCCATAGTCTTCAATGTGCTCCGAATATCACTCATTTGGTTTTACAGGAACAGTGTTCAAACTGTGCCTTATGAGAAGAAAGTTGTAACTCCCTGAGTGGAATGCACACATCACCAAGCAGTTCCTCAGAAAGCTTCTCTCCAGTTTTTATCTCCCTATAGTTCCCATTTCACCATAGACTCGAATATGATCACAAATATCCCTTCGTGGATCCATCTATGAGGGAGTTTACAAGCTGCGTATTGTAAAGAAAGCTGCATCTATGTGAAATGAATAAACATAGCAAAAAGCACGTTCACAGAAATCTTCTTTCCAGTTTTTCTCTAAAGATATTTCCTTTTTCACCGTCGTCCAGAATGTGCTCCCAAAGGTCCCTTCATGGATCCGTCCATGACAGCTTCCAAGCTGCCTAATGTAAAGAAAGATTTATCTATGTGAGATGATTACACATATCACAGATTAGTTTCCTAGAAAGCTTCTTTCCAGTTTTTTTCTGAAGCTATTTCCCTTTACACCTTCGGCATCAACATGCTCCCGAATGTCACTTGCTATTCGTTTCTTCAAAGGTGTTTCCCCGATGCTGTATGAAAAGAGAGGTATCACACTGTGACTGGAATACACACGTCATAAAGCAATTCCTGGGAAAGCTTCTCTCCAATTTCGGTCTGAACATATTTCCTTTTTCACTGTTATCCTCAAAGTGCTCCCGAGTATCCCATCACACGCTAAAGATACACAGGGCTAGAAAACTGCTCAATGAAAGGAGCAGCTTATCTGTGTGAGAGGAATTCAGATGACACAGTGCAGTTTCACAGAAAGCTTCCTTCCGGATTTTACCTGAGGATATTTCTTTCTCCATATTCTAAAGATCGTTCCCAAATGTCCTACTTCAGATTCCACAAAAACAGTGATTTCAAGCTGTTCCATCCAAAGAATGGTTTAACTCTATGAGAGGAATACACACATCTCATAGCCGTTCCTCAGAGCGTTTCTCTGCTGGTTTCATCGGAAGACGTTTCCTCGCTCACCGGAAGCCTCTGGGCGTCACTAAATATCATTTCACAGATTCTTCAAAGACAGAGTTTTGAAACTGGGCAACATAGAGTAAGCATTAACCCTGTGAAGAGAATGCACATATCAGAGAGCAGACTCTTGGAACGCTTCTTCCTCGATTTTATTTCAGTATATTTCACTATTCGCCATAGTCCTCAATGCGTTCCAATATATCACTTTTTCGGTTTCACTGGAACAGTGTTCAAACACTGCCTTGTGAGAAAAGAGGTACAACTCTCTGAGTGGACTGCACACATCACAAAGCAGTTTCTCAGAAAGCTTCTATCCAGTTTTTACCTGAAGATATCTTCTCTTTCACCATAGGCCTGAATGTGCTCCCGAAAGTCCCTTCGCAGATCTGTGCTTGACAGAGTTTCCAAACTGCGTAATATAATTAAAGCTTTAACAATGCAAGAAGAATAAATATATCTAACACAAAGCAGTTTCACAAAAATCTTATTTTCAGTTTTTGTCTGAGGATATTTCCTTTTTCACCATAGCGTTCCTTATAGTCCTGAATGTCTGTTTTATCGCTTTTCTCCAAGAGAGATTCCAGAATCCTCCAGGAGAAGAAAGTTATATTTCTGTGAGTGGAAAGCACACGTCACAAACAACTCCTCAGAAAGCTTCTCTCCAGTTTCTATCTGAAGACGTTTACTTTCTCACCATAAGCCTCAAAGCCCTCCAGAATATCCCTGCACAGACTAAACAAAAACAGGGTTATCATACAGCTAAATGAAAAGAGAAGCTTAACTCTGTGAGCAGAATTCACATGACACAGAGCAGTTTCACAGAAAGCTTCCTTCTGGTTTCTCTCTGAGGTTATTTCTTTTTCAGGATATTCTAAACAGTGTTTCCAAATGCCCTTTCTCAGATTCCAGAGAAACAGTGATTTCAAACTGCTCAATGCAAAGATGATTTAACTCTATGATATGAATAAAACATCACAAAAGAGTTGCGCAGAAAGGTTCTGTCTGATTTTCGATGGAAGACATTTCCTTGCCTCACACAGATGTCCGTTCGCCACTTACTATCCCTTCGCAGAACCCTCAAAGCCCGACTTTCAAACTGGGAAATGTAGAGTAAGCTTTAACCCTGTGAAAAGAATGGACGTGTCAGAGAGCAGTTTCTTCGAGTGCTTCTTTCTGTTTTTTATTGGACGACATTTCACTGTTTGCCATAGTCTTAATAGCGCTCCGAATATCGTTCTTTTGTTTTTCCAGGAACAGTGTTCAAACTGTGCCTTATGAGAAGACATTTATAAGTCCCTGAGTGGAATGCACACATCACCAAGCAGTTTCTCCGAAAGATTCTCTGCAGTTTTCGTCTGACCATATTAGTTGCTCCACAATAGGCACGAATGTGATCTCAAATATCCCTTCACGGATCCATCCACGAGGAAGTTTCCAAACTGCGCAATGTAAAGAAAGCTTCATCTATGTGAGATAAATAAACAAGGCAAAAAGCAGATTCACAGTAAGCTTCTTTCCAGGTATAATCTGAAGATATTTCCTTTTTCACCATAGTCCAGAATGTGCTCCCGAAGGTCCCTTTGTGGATTCATCCATGACAGTTTCCAAGCTGCGTAATGTAAAGAAAGCTTTATCTATGTGAGATGATTTCCCATATCACCGAGTAGTTTCCTAGAAAGCTTCTTTCCAATTTTTGTTTGAGGCCATTTCCTTTTTCACCATCGGCATCAACATGCTTCGGAATATCACTTGGTAACTGTTTCTCCAAAAGTGTTTCCTGGATGCTGTATGAGAAGAGAGGTATAACACTGTGACTGGAATGCATACGTCACAAAGCAGTTCCTCAGAAAGCTTCTCTCCACTTTCGGTCTGAACATATTACCCTTTTCACTGTTAGCCTCACAGTCATCCCGAATATCCCATCACATGCTGAACATACACAGGGCTAGAAAATTGCTCAATGAAAAGAGAGGCTTAATGGGGCGAGAGTAATTAACAACACAGAAGAGTTTCACAGAAAGCTTAATTCTGGATTTTACCTGATGATATTTCTTTCTCCATTTTCTAAGGATCGTTCCCAAATGTCCTTCCTCAGATTCCACAAAAACAGTGATTTCAAGCTGCTTCCAAAGAATGGTTTAACTCTAGGAGATGAATACACACATCACAAAGCAGTTGTTCAGAACGTTTCTCTGCTGGTTTCATCTGAAGACGTTTCCTCGTGGAATGCACACATCACCAAGCAGTTTCTCAGAAAGTTTCTCTCCAGTTTTTTCTCACTATATTTCCCTTTTCACCATAGGCTCGAATATGATGGCAAATATCCCTTCTTGGATCCATCTACGAGGGTGTTTCCAAGCTGCGAATTGTAAGGAAAGCTTCATATATGTGAGATGAATAAACATAGCAAAAAGGAGGTGCACAGAAAGCATCTTTCCCATTTTTCTCTGAAGATATTTCCTTTTTCACCATAGTCCAGAATCTGCTCCCGAAGGTCCCTTCGTGTATCCGTCCATGACAGTTTCCAAGCTGCCTAATGTGAAGAAAGATTTATCTATGTGAGATGATTACACATATCACAGATTAGTTCCCTAGAAAGTTTCTTTCCTGTTCTTTTCTGAAGCTATTTCCCTTTTCACATTCAGCATCAACACGCTCCCGAATGTCACTTGGTACCTGTTTCTTCAAAAGTGTTTCCCCGACACTGTTTGAAAAGAGAGGTATGACACTGTGACTGGAATACACACGTGACAAAGCAGTTCCTCAGAAAGCTTCTCTCCAGTTTTGGTCTGAACATATTTCCTTTTTGACCATAAGCCTCAAAGTGCTCCCGAATATCCCATCATACGCTAAACATACACCGGGCTGGAAAACTGCTCAATGAAAAGAGAGGCTTAATGGGGCAAGAGTAATTAAGATGACACAGAGCAGTTTCACAGAAACCTTCCTACTGGATTTCTCCTGAGGATATTTCTTTCTCCATATTCTTAGGATCATTCCCAAATGTACTTCCAAAGATTCCAAAAAAAAAAAAAAAATGATTTCAAGCTGCTCCATCCAAAGAACGGTTT
Organism: Rhinopithecus roxellana; assembly: GCF_007565055.1. Taxonomy (NCBI): domain Eukaryota; kingdom Metazoa; phylum Chordata; class Mammalia; order Primates; family Cercopithecidae; genus Rhinopithecus; species Rhinopithecus roxellana. The sequence continues at coordinate 37,516,882 of NC_044567.1, forward strand.
AACTCTAGGAGACAAATACACACATCACAAAGCCCTTGCTCAGAACGTTTCTCTGCAGGTTTCATCAGAAGACGTTTCCTCGCTCACTACAGGCCTCCAGGGAGTCACCAAATATCCCTTCACAGATACTTCAAAGACAGAGTTTCGAAACTGGGCAACATAGAGTAAGCATTAACTCTGTGAAGTGAATGCACATATCAGAGAGCAGATTCTTGGAATGCTTCTTCCTCGATTTTATTTCAGTTTATTTCACTCTTTGCCATACTCATCAATGCATTCCAAAATATCACTTTTTCGTTTTCACAGGAACAGTGTTCAAACACTGCCTTGTGAGAACGGAGGTATAATTCCCTGAGTGGAATGCATACATCAAAAAGTAGTTTCTCAGAAAGCTTCTATCCAATTTTTATCTGAAGATGTCTCCTCTTTCACCGTAGGCCTGAATGTGCTCTCAAATGTCCCTTCTCGGATCAGTGCATGAAAGTGTTTCCAAACAGCACAATAAAAGAAACTTTCTAACTCTGTGAGATTAATAAATATATCTAACACAAAGTGGTTTCACAGAAATATTTTTCCAGTTTTTGTCTGAGGATATTTTGTTCTTCATTGGAGCCGTCCCTATACTCTTGAATGTCTCTTGGTAGCTTTTTCTCCGAAAGGAATTCCAGAATCCTCTAGGAGAAGAAAGGTATAATTCTGTGAGTGGAATGCACACGTCACAAAGCAGCTTCTCAGAAAGCTTTTTTCCAGTTTCTATCTGAAGACGTTTCCTTTCACACCATGCATCTCAAAGCACTCCTGAATATCCCTTCTCAGACTAAACACAAACAGTGTTATGATACTACTCAATGAAAAGAGAAGCTTAACTGTGTGAGTGGAATTCACGTGCCACAGAGCAGTTTCAGAAAAAGCTTCCTTCTGGTTTCTCTCTGAGGTTATTTCTTTTCCAGGATATTCTAAAGAGCGTTTCCAAAGGTCCTTTCTCAGATTCCACAGAAACAGTTATTTGAATCTGCTCAATCCAAAGAATTATTTAACTCTATGAGATGAATACAAACATCACAAAAGAGTTGTGCAGAAAGGTTCTCTCCAATTGTCGATGGAAGACATTTCCTTGCTCGACACATGCCTACGGTTACCAATTACTATCCTTTCGCAGAACCCTCAAAGATCGACTTTCAAACTGGGAAATGTACAATAAGCTTTAACCCTGTGAAAAGCATGGATATGACAGAAAGCAGTTTCTTCGAGTCCTTCTTTCTGTTTTCTATTAGACGACATTTCACTTTTTGCCATAGTCTTCAATGTGCTCTGAATATCACTCTTTTGGTTTTACAATGTTCAAAATGTGCCTTATGAGAAGAAAGTTAAAACTCCCTGATTGGAATGCTCACATCACCAATCAGTTTTACAGAAAGCTTCTCTCCAGCTTATATGTGATGATATTTCCTCTTTCACCACAGACCCGAATGTGATTCCAAATATCCTTTCACTGATCCATCCACGAGGGAGTTTTCAAGCTGTGTAATGTAAAGAAAGCTTCATCTATGTGAGATGAATAAACATGGCAAAAAGCAGATTCACAGAAAGCTTCTTATCAGTTTTTATCAGAAGATATTTCCTTTTTCTCGATTGTCGTGAATGTGCTCACGAAGGTCCCTTCGTGGATCCGTCCATGGCAGTTTCCAAGCTGCGTAATGTAAAGAAAGCTTTATCTATGTGAGCTGATTACACATATCACAGAGTAGTTTCCTAGAAAGCATCCTTCCAGATTTTGTCTGAGGCTATTTCCCTTTTAACCATCAGCATCAACATGCTCCCGATTATCACTTGGTACCTGTTTCTCCAAACGTTTTCCCTGACGCTGTATGAGAAGAGAGGTATAACACTGTGAGTGGAATGCACACCTCACAAAACAGTTCCTCTGAAAGCTTCTCTCCAGTTTCGGTCAGAACATATTTCCTTTTTCACCATAAGCCTCTAAGTGCTCCCAAATATCCCATCACACGCTAAACATACAGAGGGTTAGAAAACTGCTCAATGAAAAGAGAGGCTTAACTGAACGATAGGAATTAGGATGACGCAGAACAGTTTCACAGAAAGCTTCCTACTGGATGTTTCCTGAGGATATTTCTCTCTCCATTATCTAAGGATCTTTCCCAAATGTCCTTCCTCAGATTCCACAAAAACAGTGATTTCAAGCTGCTCAATCCAAAGAATGGTTTAACTCTAGGAGACGAATACACACATCACAAAGCAGTTGCTCAGAACGTTTCTCTGCAGGTTTCCTCGGTAGATGTTTCCTCACTCACCACAAGCCTCCGGGCGTCACTAAATATCCCTTCACAGATTATTCAAAGACAGAGTTTCGAAACTGGGCAACGCATAGTAAACATTAACTCTGTGAAGTGAATGCACATATAAAAAGCAGATTGCTGGAACGCTTCTTCCACGATTTTATTTCTGTATATTTCACTATTCGCCATAGTCCTCAATGCATTCAAAATATCACACTTTCGGTTTCACAGGAACAGTGTTCAAAGAGTACCTTGTGAGAAAAGAGGTATAACTCCCTCAGTGGAGTGCATACATAACAAAGGAGTTTATCAGAAAGCTTCTATCCAGTTTTTATCTGAAGATATCTCCTCTTTAACCATAGGCCTGAATGTGCTCCTGAATGTCCTTTCGTTGACCTGTGCATGACGTAGTTTCCAAACTGTGTAATATATTTAAAGGTTTAAATAGGCAAGATGAATAAATATATCTGACACAAAGCGGTTTCACAGAAATCTTCTTTCCAGTTTCTGTCTGAGGATATTTCCTTTTTCATCATAGTCGTCACTATACTTCTGAATATCACTTGGTAGCTTTTCCTCCAAAAGGGATTCCAAAATACTCTAGGAGAAGAAATGTATATTTCTGTGAGTGAAATGCACACGTCACTAAGCAGGTCCTCAGAAAGTTTCTCTCCAGTTTCTATCTGAGGATGTTTCCTTTCTCACCGTAAGCCTCAAAGCCCTCCAGACTATTCCTTCGCAGACTAAACAAAAACAGTGTTATGACAGAGCTGAATGAAAAGAGAAGCTTAACTGTGTGTGCGGAATTCAAGGGACACAGAGAAGTTTCACAGAAAGTTTCCTTCTGGTTTCTCTCTTAGGTTATTTCTTTTTCAGGATATTCTAAAGAGCATTTCCAAATGTCCTTTCTCAGATTCCACAGAAACAGTGAATTCAAACTGCTCAATGCAGAGAGTTTCCAATCTGTGTAATGCAAAGAAAGCTTTATCTATGTGAGATGATTACACATGTCACAGAGTAGTTTCCTAGAAAGCGTCCTTCCAGTTTTTGTCTGAGGCTATTTCCCTTTTAATCATCGGTATCAACATACTCCCGATTATCACTTGGTACCTGTTTCTCCAAAAGTTTTCCATGACGCTGTATGAGAAGAGAGGTATAACACTGTGAGTGGAATGCACACGTCACAAAACACTTCCTCCGAAATCTCCTCTCCAGTTTCAGCCAGAATATATTTGCTTTTTCACCATAAGCCTCAAAGTGCTCCTGAATATCCCATCACACGCTAAACATACACAGGGTTATAAAACTGCTCAATGAAAATTGAGGCTTAACTGAGCGATAGGAATTAAGATGATGCAGAGCAGTTTCACAGAAACCTTCCTACTGGATGTTACCTGAGGATATTTCTTTCTCCATAATCTAAGGATCGTTGCCAAATGTCCTTTTACAGATTCCACAAAAATAGTGACTTCAAGCTGCTCAATCAAAATAATGGTTTAACTCTATGAGACGAATACACAAATCACAAAGCAGTGGCTCAGAAAGTTTCTCTACAGGATTCATTGGAAGATGTTTCCTCACTCACCAGACGCCTCCGGGCGTCACTAAATATCCCTTCCCTGATCCGTCAAGGACAGAGATTCGAAGCTGGACAACATTAATTCTATGAAGTGAATACACATATCAGAGAGCAGATTCTTGGAACGCTTCTTCCTCTATTTTATTTCAGTACATTTCATTATTCACCGTAGTCCTCAATGCACTCTGAAATATCACCTTTTCGGTTTCACCAGAACAATGTTCAAACGCTGCCTTGTGAAAAAAAGAGGTATAACTCCCTGAGTGGAATGCGTATATCACAAAGTAATTTCTCAGAAAGCTTTCATCCAGTTGTATCTGAATATATCTTCTCTTTCACCGTAGGCCTGAATGTTCTCCCGAATGTCCCTTTGCGAATGCTTGCATGACGGAATTTACAAACTGCATAATATAAGAAAAGTTTTAACTATGCGAGATTGATAAATATATCTAACACAAAGCCGTTTCACAGAAACTTCTTTCCAGGGTTTGTCTGAGGATATTTCCTTTTTCACCATAGCCCTCCCTATACATCCGAACGTCTCTTTGTAGCTCTTTCTCCAAAAGGGATTCCAGAATCCTATAGGAGAAGAAAGGTATATGTCTGAGAGTGGAATGCACAAATCACAAAGCAGCTCCTCAGAAAGCTTCTCTCCAGTTTCAATCTGAAGACGTTTCCTTTCTCATGTAAGCCTCAAAGCGCTCCTGAATATCCCTTCACAGACTAAACAAAATCAGTGTTATGATACAGCTCAATGAAAAGAGAAGCTTAACTGTGTGAGCGGAATTCACGTGACACAGCAGTTTCACAGAAAGCTCCCTTCTGGTTTCTCTCTGTGGTTATTCCTTTTTCTGAATATTCCACAGAGCGTTTCCAAATGTCCTTTCTCAGATTGCACAGAAACAGTGATTTCAAACTGCTCAATCAAAAGAATGATTTAACTCTCTGAGATGAATGCAAACATCACAAAAGAGTTGCACAGAAAGTTTCTCTCCAATTTTCGATGGAAGACATTTTCTTGCTAGACCCAGGCCTCCGGTTGTCACTTCCTATCCCTTCTCAGAACCCTCAAAGACAGAATTTCATACTAGGAAATATAGAGTAAGCTTTAACCCTGTGAAAAGAATGCACACATAAGAAAGCAGATTCTTGGAACGCTTCTTCCTCGATTTTATTTCAGTGTATTTCACTATTCGCCATAGTCCACAATGCTTTCCAAAATATCACTTTTTCGGTTTCTCAGAAACAGTGTTCAAACAGTGCCTTGTGAGAAAAGAGGTATAACTCCCTGAGCGGAATGCATACATCACAAAGTAGCTTCTCAGAAAGTTTTCTATCCAGTTTTCATCTGAAGATATCTCCTCTTTCACCAGAGGCGTGAATGTGCTCCTGAATGTCTTTCACAGATCTGTGCATGACGGAGTTTCCAAAGTGCGTAATACAATTAACATTTTAACTATGTGAGATGAATAAATGTATCCAACACAAAGCAGTTACAGAGAAATCTTCTTTCCAGTATTTGTCTGAGGATATTTCCTTTTTCACCAGTTGTAGCTAAAGTCCCGAATATCTCTTAGTAGCTTTTTCTCCAAAAGGGATTCCAGAATCCTCTAGTAGAAGAAAGGTATATTTCCATGAGTGGAATGCACAAGTCACAAAGCAGCTCCTGAGAAAGCTTCTCTCCAGTCTCTATCTGAAGACGTTTCCTTTCTCACTGTAAGCCTCAAAGCCCTCCAGAATATCCCTTCACAGACTAAACAAAAACAGTGTTATGATACAGCTCAATTGAAAAGAAGCTTAAGTCTGTGAGCAGATTTCAGGTGACACACAGCAGTTTCACAGAAAGCTTCCTTCCAGTTTCTCTCTGAGGTTATTTCTTTTTCAGGGTATTCTAAAGAGCGTTTTCAAATGTCCTTTCGCAGATTCTACAGAAACAGTGATTTCAAACTGCTAAATCCAAATAATGATTTAATGCTATGACAGGAATACAAACATCATGAAAGAGGTGCACAGAAAGCTTCTCTCCGATTTTCGATGGAAGACATTTCCTTGCCTCACACAGGCCTCCGGTCTCCACCTACTCTCCCTTTGCAGAACCCTCAAAGACTGACTTTCAAACTCGGAAATGTAGAGTAAGCTTTAACCCTGTGAAAGGAATGGACATGTCAGAGAGGAGTTACTTCGAGTGCTTCTTTCTGTTTTTCATTGCACGATATTTCACTTTTTGCAATACTCTTCAATGTGCTCCGAATGTCACTCTTTTGGTTTTACAGGAACAGTGTTCAAACTGGGCCCTTTAAGAAGAAAGTTATAACTCCCTGGGTGTAATGCACACATCGCCAAGCAGTTTCTCAGAGACCTTCCTTCCAGTTTTCATCTGACTGTATTTCCTCTTTCACCATAGGCCCGATGGTGATCCCATATATCCCTCCACGGATCCATCCACGAGGGAGTTTCCAAGCTGCGTAATGTAAAGAAAGCTTCATCTATGTGAGATGAATAAACACAGCAAAAAGCAGATTCACAGAAAGCTTCTTTCCAGTTATAATCTGAAGATATTTCCTTTTTCACCATAGTCCAGAATGTGCTCCCGAAGGTCCCTTCGTGGATACGTCCATGACAGTTTCCAAGCTACATAATGTGAAGAAAGCTTTATCTATGTGAGACGATTACACATATCACAGAGTAGTTTCCTAGATAGCTTCTTTCCAGTTTTTGTCTGATTCTTTTTCCCTTTACACCATCGGGATCAACATGCTCCCGAATATCACTTGGTACCTGTTTCTCCAAAAGGGTTTCCCGGACACTGTATAAGAAGAGAGGTATAACACTGTGACTGGAATGCACACGTCACAAAGCAGTTCCTCGGAAAGCTTCTTTTCAGTTTCGTCTGAACATATTTTCTTTTTCACCATTAGCCCCAAAGTGCTCCCGAATATCTCATTACACTCTAAACATACAGAGGGCTAGAAAACTGCTCAATTAAAAGGGAGGCTTATCTGAGAGGAATTAAGGTGACTTAGAGCAGTTTCACAGAAAGCTTCCTTCTGGATTTTACCTGAGGATACTTTTTGCTCCATATTCTAAGGATCGTTCCCAAATATCCTTCCTCAGATACTACAGAAACAGTGATTTCAAGCTGCTCAATCCAAAGAACGGTTTAACTCTAGGAGACGAATACACACATTGCAAAGTAGTTGCTCAGAACATTTCTGTGCAGGTTACATCGGAAGACATTTACCCGCTTACCCCAAGCATCCGGGCTTCACTAAATATCCCTTCACAGATACTTTAAAGACAGAGTTTCGAAACTGGACAACATAGAGTAAGCATTAACACTCTGAAGTGAATGCACATATCAGAGAGCAGACTCTTGAAACGCTTCTTCCTCGATTTTATCTCAGTATATCTCACTATTTGCCATAGTCCTCAATGCATTCCAAAATATCACTTTTTTGGTTTCACAGGAACAGTGTTCAAACACTGCCTTGTGAGAAAAGAGGTATAACTCCCTGAGTAGAATGCGTACATCACAAAGTAGTTTGTCAGAAAGCTTCTATCCAGTTTTTATCTGAAGATATCTCCTCTTTCACTGTAGGCCTGAATGTGCTCCCGAACGTCCCTTTGCACGTCTGTGCATGACGGAGTTTACAAACTGCGTAATATAAATAAAGTTTTAAGTAAGCGAGACGAATAAATCTACCTAACACAAAGCAGTTTCACAGAAATCTTCTTTCCATTTTTTGTCTGAGGATATATCCTTTTTCACCATAGTCTTCCCTATACTCCCGAATGTCTTTTTCGTAGCTTTTTCCCCAAAAGGGATTCCGGAATCCTCTAGGAGTAGAAAGGTATATTTCTGTGAGTGGAGTGCACATGTCACAAAGCAGCTCCTCAGAAAGCTTCTCTCCGGTTCCTATCTGAAGGCGTTTCCTTTTGCATTGTAAGCCTCCAAGCCCTCCAGAATATCCCTTCACCGACTAAACAAAAACAGTGTTATGATACAGCTCAATGAAAAGAGAAGCTTAACTTGGTGAGCGGAATTCATGTGACACTGAACAGTTTCACAGAAAGCTTCCTTCTGGTTTCTCTCTGAGGTTATTTCTTTTTCAGGATATTCTAAAGAGAATTTCCAAATATCCTTTCTCAGATTCCACAGAAACCGTGATTTCAAACTGCACAATCCAAAGAATGGTTTAACTCTATGTGATGAATACAAACATCACAAAAGAGTTGTGCAGAAACCTTCTCTCCGATTTTCGATGGAAGATATTCCCTTGCCTCACTCAGTCCTCTGGTTACCACTTACAATCTCTTCTCAGAAACCTCAAAGACAGACTTTCAAACTCGGAAATGTAGAGTAAGTTTTAACCCAGTGAAAGAATGGACATGTCAGAGAGCAGTTTCTTAGAGTGCTTCTTTGAGTTTTTCATTGGATGACATTTCACTTTTTGCCATAGTCTTCAACGTGCTCTGAATATCACTCTTCTGGTTTTACAGGAACCGTTTTCAAACTGTGCCTTATGAGAAGAAAGTTATAACTCCCTGAGTTGAATGCACACGACACCTAGCAGTTTCTCAGAAAGCTTCTCTCCATTTTTTTTCTGACTATATTTCCTATTTCACCATAGGCCCGAATGAGATCCCAAATATCCTTATGAGGATCCATTCACGAGGGAGTTTCCAAGCTGCGTAATGTGAAGAAAGCTTCATCTATGTGAGATGAATAAACATAGCAAAAAGCAGACACACAGAAAGCTTCTTTCCAGTTTTTATCTGAAGATATTTCCTTTTTCAGCATAGTCCAGAAAGTGCTCCCGAAGCTCCCATCATGGATCCGTCCATGACAGTTTCCAAGCTGTGTAATGCAAAGAAAGCTTTATCTATGTTAGATGATTACACATACCACAGAGTAGTTTCCTAGAAAGCTTCTTTCCAGTTTTTGTCTGAGGCTATTTCCCTTTTCAACATCGGCATCAACATGCTCCTGAATATCACTTGGTACCTGTTTCTCCGAAAGGGTTTTCGTGACGCTGTATGAGAAGAGAGGTATAACACTGTGACTGGAATGCACACGTCAGAAAGCAGTTCCTCTGAAAGCTTCTCTCCAGTTTCGGTCTGAACATATTTCCTTTTTCACCGATAGAGTCAAAGTGCTCTGGAATATCCCATTAAATGCTAAACATACACAGGGTTAGAAAACTGCTCAATGAAAAGAGAGGCTTAACTGAGCAAGACGAATTAAGACGATGCAGGGTAGTTTCAGAGAAAGCTTCCTTCTGGATTTTAACTGACGATATTTCTTTCTCCGTATTCTAAGGATCGTTCCCAAATGTCCTCCCTCAGATGCCACAAAAACAGTGATTTCAAGCTGATCAATACAAAGACTGGTAAAATTTTATGAGACGAATACTCACATCACAAAGCAGTTGCTCAGAACGTTTCTCTGCAGGATTCATCAGATGGTGCTTCCTTATTCACCACAAGCCTCCGGGCATCACTAAATATCCCTTCACAGACTCTTCAAAGACAGAGTTTCGAAACTGGGCAACATAGAGTAAGCATTAATGCTGTGAAGTGAATGCACATATCGGAGAGCAGATTCGTGGAACGCTTCTTCCTCGATTTTATTTCAGTGTATTTCACTATTCTCCATAGTCCTCAATGTGCCCCGAAACATCACTTTTTCGGTTTCACAGGAACAGTGTTCTAACACTGCCTTGTGAGAAAAGAGGTATAAGTCTCTGAGTGGAATGCATCCACCTCAAAGTAGCTTCTCTGAAAGCTTCTATCCAGTTTTTATCTGAAAATATCTCCTCTTTCAATATAGGCCTGAATGTGCTCCCGAATGTCACTTTGCAGATCCATTCATGACGGAGTTTCCACACTGCATAATGTAAGAAAAGTTTAACTATGCGAGATGAATAAGTATATCTAACATGAAGCAGTTTCACAGAAATCTTCCTTCAAGTTTTTGTCTGAGGATATTTCTTTTTTCACTATATCCATCCCTATACTCCAGAATGTCTCTTGGTAGCTTTTACTCCAAAATGAATTTCGCAATCCTCTATGATAAGAAAAGTATATTTCTGTGAGTGGAATGCACATGTCACAAGGCAGCTGCACAGGAAGGTTCTCGCAATTTTGTATGTGAAGACGTATCCTTCCTCACCGTAATCCTCAAATCCCTCCAGAGTATCCCTTTGCAGACAAAGCAAAAACAGTGTTATGATACAGCTCAATGAAAAGAGAAGCTTAACTCTGTGAGCGGATTTCAGGTGACACAGAGCAGTTTCACAGAAAGCTTCCATCTGGTTTCTCTCTGAGGTTATTACTTTTTCAGTATACTCTAAAGAGCGTTTCCAAATGTCCTTTCTCAGATTCCACAGAAACAGTGATTTCAACCTGCTCCATCCAACGAATGATTTAACGTTATGAGATGAATGCAAACATCACAAAACTGTTGCGCAGAAAGCTTCTCTCCGATTTTCGATGGAAGACATTTCCTTGCCTCACACAGGCCTCCGGTCTTCACTTACTATCCCTTGACAGAACCCTCAAAGACTGACTTCCAAACTGGGAAATGTGGAGTAAGCTTTAACCCTGTGAAAAGAATAGACATGTCAGAGAGCAGTTTCTTCGAGCGCTTCTTTCTGTTTTTTATGGTCGACATTTCACTTTTTGCCACAGTCTTCATTGTGCTCCGAATATCACTCTTTGGGTTTTACAGGAACAGTGTTCATACTGTGCCTTATGAGAAGAAATGTGTAACTCCCTGAGTGGAATGCACAGATCACCAAGCAGTTTCTCAGAAAGCTTCTCTCCATTTTTTATCTGACTATATTTCCTCCTTCACCATAGGTCCGAATTTGATCCCAAATATCCCTTTGTGGATCCATCCACGAGGGAGTTTCCAAGCTGCATAGTGCAAAGAAAGCTTCATCTATGTGAGATGACTAAACATAACAAAAAGCAGATTCACAGGATGATTCTTTCCAGTTTTTATCTGAAGATATTTCCTTTTTCAACATAGTCCTGAATGTGCTCCCGAAGGTCCCTTCGTGGATCCGTCCATGACAGTTTTCAAGCTGCGTAATGTGAGGAAAGCGTTGTCTACGTGAAATGATAACACATATCACAGAGTAGTTTCCTAGAAAGCTTCTTTCCAGTTTTTGTCTGAGGCTATTTCCCTTTTCACCATTGGCATCAACATGCTCCCTAATATCACTTGGTACCTGATTCTCCAAAAGGGTTTCCCCAACGCTGTATGAGAAGAGAGGTATAACACTGTGAGTGGAATGCACACATTGCAAAGCAGTTCCTCGGAAAGCTTCTCTCCAGTTTCGGTCTGAACATATTTCCTTTTTCACCGTAACCCTCAAGGTGCTACGGAATATCCCATCACACACTAAACATACACAGGGTTAGAAAACTGCTTAATGAAAAGAGAGGCTTAACTGAGCGATAGGAATTAAGATGACGCAGAGCAGTTTCATGAAAGCTTCCTACTGGATGTTTCCTGAGGATATTTCTTTCTCCATAATCTAAAGATCGTTCCCAAATGTCCTTCTTCATATTCCACAAAAACAGTGATTTCAAGCTGCTCAATCTAAAGAATGGTTTAACTCTTGGAGACGAATACACACATCGCAAAGCAGTTGCTCAGAACGTTTCTCTGCAGGTTTCATCGGAAGACGTTTCCTCGCTCACCACAAACCTCTGGGCGTCACTAAATATCCCTTCACAGATTCTTCAAAACAGAGTTTCGAAACTGGGCAACAGAGAGTAAGCATTAACTCTGTGAAGTGAATGCACATATCAGAGAGCAGATTCCTGGAACGCTTCTTCCTCGATATTATTTCAGTATATTTCACTACTCGCCACAGTCTTCACTGCATTCCGAAATATCACTTTTTCAGTTTCACAGAAACAGTGTTGAAACACTGTCTTATGAGAAAAGAGGTACAACTCCCTGAGTGGAATGTATACATCACAAAGTGACTTCTCAGAAAGTTTTCTATCCAGTTTTTATCTGAAGATATCTCCTCTTTCACCGTAGAGCTGAATGTGCTCCCGAATGTCCCTTTGCGGATCTGAGCATGATGTAGATTCCAAACTGCGTAACATAATTAAAGTTTTATCTATGCGAGATGAACAAATATATCTAACACAAAGCAGTTTCACAGAAATCTTCTTTCCAGTATTTGTCTGAGCATATTTCCTTTTTCACCGTATTAATCACTATACTCCTAAATATCTCCTGGTAGCTTTTTCTCCAAAAGGGATTCCGGAATCCTCTAGGAGAAGAAAGGTATATTTCTGTGAGTGGAAAGCACACGTCACAAAGCAGCTCCTCAGAAAGCTTCTCTCCAGTTTCTATCTGAAGATGTTTCCTTTCCCAGCGAAAGCCTTGAAACCATCCCTAATATCCCTTCACAGACTAAACAATAACAGTGTTATGATACAGCTCAATGAAAAGAGAAGCTGAACTGTGTGAGCGGAATTCATGTGACACAGAGCAGTTTCACTGAAAGCTTCTTTCTGGTTTCTCTCTGAGGTTATTTCTTTTTCAGGATATTCTAAAGAGCGTTTCCAAATGTCCTTTCTCAGATTCCACAGAAACAGTGATTTCAAACTGCTCAATCCAAAGAATGATTTAACTCTGTGGGATGAATAAAAACATCACAAAAGAGTTGGGCAGAAAGCATCTCTCCGATTTTCAATTTAAGACATTTCCTTGCCTCACAGAGGACTCCGGTCGCCATTTGCTATCCCATCCCAGAAAACTCAAAGACCGACTTTTAAACTGGGAAATGTAGAGTAAGCTTTAACCCAGTGAAAAGAATCCACATGTCAGAGAGCTGTTTCTTGGAGTGCTTCTTTCTGTTTTTTGTTGGACGTCATTTCACTTTTTGCCATAGTCTTCAATGTACTCTGAATATCACCATTTTGGATTACAGGAACAGTGTTCAAACTGTGCCTTATGATAAGAAAGTTATAACTCCCTGAGTAGAATGCACACGACAACAAGCAGTTTCTCAGAAAGCTTCTCTCCAGTTTTTATTTGACTATATTTTCTATTTCACTATAGGCCAGAATGTGATCCCAAATATCCCTTCGCGGATCCATCCACGAGGGAGTTTCCAAGCTGCATAATGTGAAGAAAACTTCATCTATGTGAGATGAATAAACATAGCAAAAATCAGATTCACAGAAAGCTTCTTTCCAGTTTTTATCTGAAGATATTTCCTTTTTCAGCATAGTCCAGAATGTGCTCCCGGAGGTCCCGTCCTCGAACAGTCCATGACAGTTTCCAAGCTGTGTAATATAAAGAAAGCTTTATCTATGTGAGATGATTACACATACCACAGAGCAGTTTCCTAGAAAGCTACTTTCCAGTTTTTCTCTGATTCTATTTCCCTTTTCACCATCGGCATCAACATGAAGCCTAATATTGCTTGATACCAGTTTCCCCAAAAGGGTTTCCCCGACGCTGTATGAGAAGAGAGGTATAACACTGTGACTGGAATGCACACGGCACAAAGCAGTTCCTCGGAAAGCTTCTCTCCAGTTTCAGTCTGAAAATATTTCCTTTTTCACCGTTGGCCTCAAAGTGCTTCCGAATATCTCATCACACACTAAACATGCACAGGTCTACAAAACTGCTCAGTGAAAAGAGAGGCTTATCTGAGTGAGAGGAATTAAGATGACACAGAGCAGTTACACAGAAAGCTTCCTTCTGGATTTTACCTGAGGATATTTCTTTCTCCATATTCTAAGGATCGTTCCCAAATGTCCTTCCTCAGATTCCACAAAAACAGTGATTTCAAGCTGCCCAATACAAATAATGGTATAACTTTATGAGACAAATACACACATCGCAAAGTAGTTGCTCAGAACGTTTCTCCGCAGGTTTCATCAGAAGACGTTTCCTCGCTCACCACAAGCCTCCGGGCATCACTAAATATCCCTACACAGATTCTTCAGAGACAGAGTTTCCAAACTGGACATAGTGTAAGCATTAACACTGTGAATTGAATGCACATATCAGAGAGCAGATTCTTGGAACGCTTGTTCCTCGGTTTTATTTCAGTATATTTCACTATTCGCCATAGTCCTCAATGCATTGCAAAATATCACATTTTCGGTTTCACAGGAAGAGTGTTCAAACACTGCCTTGTGAGAAAAGAGGCATAACTCCCTGAGTGGAATGCATACATCACAAAGTAGTTTCTCAGAAAGCTTCTATCCAGTTTTTACCTGAAGATAACTCCTCTTTCACCCTAGGCCTGAATGTGCTCCCGAACCTCCCTTCGCGGATCTGTGCATGACGGAGTTTCCAAACTGCGCAATATAATTAAAGTTTTATCTATGTGAGACGAATAAATACACATAACACATAGTAGTTTCACGGACATCTTCTTTCCAGTTTTTGTCTGAGGAGAGTTCCTTTTTCACCATAGTCCTCCCTATATTCCCGAATATCTCTTGGTAGCTTTTTCTCCGAAAGGGTTTCCGGAATCCTGTAGAAGAAAAATATACTTCTGTGAGTGGAATGCACACGTCACAAAGCAGCTCCTCAGAAAGCTTCTCTCCAGTTTCTCTCTGAAGACGTTTCCTTTCTCACCGGAAGCGTCAAAGCCCTCCAGAATATCCCTTCGCAGACTAAACAAAAACAGTGTTATGATACTGCTCAATGAAAACAGAGTGTGAGCGGAATTCAAGTGACACAGAATAGTTTCACAGAAAGCTTCCTTCTGGTTTCTTTCTGAGGTTATTTCTTTTTCAGGATATTCTAAAGAGCGTTTCCAAATGTCCCTTCTCAGATTATGCAGAAACAGTGACTTGAAACTACCCCATCCAAAGAATGATTTAACGTTATGAGATGAATGCAAACATCAAAAAAGAGTTACGCAGAAAGCTTCTCTCCGATTTTTGATGGAAGACATTTCCTTGCCTCACACAGGTCTCTGGTCTCCACTTACTATCCCTTCACAGAACTGTCAAAGTCTGACTTTCAAACAGGGAATTGTAGAGTAAGCTTTAACCCTGTGAAAAGAATGGACATTTGAGAGCAGTTTCTTCGAGTGCTTCTTTCTGTTTTTTATTGGATGACATTTCACTTTTTGCCATAGCCATCAAAGTGCTCCGAATATCACCCTTTTCGTTTCACAGGAACAGTGTTCAAACTGTGCCTTATGAGAAGAAAGTTATAACTCCCTGAGTGGAATGCACACATCACCAAGCAGTTTCTCAGAAAGCTTCATTCCATTTTTTATCTGATTATATTTACTCTTTCACCATATCCCCGAATGTGATCCCAAATTTCGCTTCGCTGATCCATCCACGAGGGAGTTTCCAAGCTGTGTAATATAAAGAAAGCTTCATCTATGTGAGATGAATAAAGATAGCAAAAAGGAGATTCACAGAAATCTTCTTTCCAGTTTTTATCTGAAGATATTTCCTTTTTCACCATAGTCCTGAATGTGCTCCCGAATGTCCCTTCGTGGATCTGTCCATGACAGTTTTCAAGCCCCGTAATATAAAGAAAACTTTACCTACTTCAGATGATTACACATATCACAGAGGAGTTTCCCAGAAAGCTTCTTTCCAGTTTTTGTCTGAGGATATTTCCCTGTTCACCATCGGCATCAACATGCTCCCGAATATCACTTGTTACCTGTTTCTCCAAAAGGGTTTCCCCGACGCTGTATGAGAAGAGAGGTATAACACTGTGACTGGAATGCACACATCACAAAGCAGTTCGTCTGAAAGCTTCTCTCCAGTTTTGGTCTGAACATATTTCCTTTATCACCGATAGCCTCAAAGTGCTCCAGAATATCCCATCAAAGGCTAAACATACACAGGGTTAGAAAACTGCTCAGTGAAAAGGGAGGCTTACCTGAGCGAGAGGAATTAAGACAACACAGAGTAGTTTCAGAGAAAGTTTCCTTCTGGATTTTAACTGACGATGTTTCTTTCTCTGTGTTCTAAGAATCGTTCCCAAATGTCCTTCCTCAGATGCCACAAAAACAGTGATTTCAAGCTGATCAATACAAAGAATGGTATAATTTTAGGAGACGAATACACACATCGCACAGCAGTTGCTCAGAAAGTTTCTCTGCAGGATTCATTGGAGGACGTTTCGTTATTCACCACAAGCCTCCGGCCAGTCACTAAATATCCCTTCACAGATACTTCATAGACAGAGTTTCGAAACTGGGCAACATAGAGTAAGCATTAACTCTGTGAAGTGAATGCACATATCAGAGAGCAGATTCTTGGAACACTTTTTCCTCAAATTTATTTCAGTATATTTCACTATTCGCCATAGTTCTCAATATGAACTGAATATCACTTTTTCGGTTTCACAGGAACAGTGTTCAAACGCTGCCTTGTGAGAAAAGAGGTATAACTCCCTGAGTGGAATGCATACAACACAAAGTAGTTTCTCAGAAGGCTTCTATCCAGTTTTAATCTGAAGAGATCTCCTCTTTCACTGTAGACCTGAATGTGCTCCCAAATGTCCCTTCGTGGTTCTGTGCATGATGGGGTTTCCAAACTGCGTAATATAATTAAACTTTTAAGTATGTGAGATGAATAAATATATCTAGCACATAGCAGTTTCACAGAAATCTTCTTTCAAGTTTGTCTGAGGATATTTCCTTTTTCACCATAGTCGTCGCTATACTCCCGAATATCTCTTGATTGCTTTTTCTTTTTCTCCAAAAGGGATTCCAGAATCCTCTAGGAGAAGAAACGTATATTTCTCAGAGTATAATGCACATGTCACAAAGTAGCTTCTCAGAAAGCTTCTCTCCAGTTTCTATCTGAAGACCTTTCCTTTCTCCCATAAGCCTCAAAGCCCTCCAGAATATCCCTTTGCAGACTAAACAAAAATAATGTTATGATACAGCTCAATGAAAAGAGAAGCTTAACTCTGTGAACAGAATTGACGTGACAAAGAGCAGTTTCACAGAAAGCTTCCTTCTGGTTTCTCTCTGAGGTGATATCTTTTTCAGGATATTCTAAAGAGCGTTTCCAAATGTCCTTTCTCACATTCCACAGAAACAGTGATTTCAAACTCCTCAATCCAAAGAATGATTTAACTCTATGGGATGAATACAAACATCACAAAAGAATTGCGCAGAAAGCTTCTTTCCGATTTTCAATTTAAGACATTTCCTTGCATCACACAGGTCTCCGGTCTTCACTTACTATCTCCTCGCAGCAACCTCAAGGACTGACTTACAAACCGGGAAATGTAGAGTAAGCTTTAACCCTGTGAAATGAATGGACATATCAGAGAGCAGTTTCTTCGAGTGCTTCTTTCTGTGTTTTATTGGATGACATTTCACTTTTTGCCATAGTCTTCAATGTGCTCCAAATATCACTCTTTTGGTTTTAAAGGAACAGTGCTCAAACTGTGCCTTACGAGAACAAAGTTATAACCCCCTGAGTGGAATGTACACATCACCAAGCAGTTTCTCAGAAAACTGTCTTTCAGTTTCTATCTGACAGTATTTCCTCTTTCAACATAGTCCCGAAGGTAATCCCAAATATCCCTTCACGGATTCATCCACGAGGGAGTATCCAAGCTGCGAAATGTAAAGAAAGCTGCATCTATGTGAGATGAGTAAACAGAGCAAAAAGCAGATTCACAGAAAGCTTCTTTCCAGTTTTTATCTGAAGATATTTCCTTTTTCACCATAGTTCAGAATGTGCTTCCGAAGGTCCCTTCGTGGATACATCCATGACAGTTTCCAAGCTGCGTAATGTAAAGAAAGCTTTATCTATCAGAGATGATTACACATATCACAGAGTAGTTTCCTAGAAAGCTTCTTTCCAGTTTTTGTATGAGGCTATTTCCCTTGTCACCATCGGCATCAACATGCTCCCGAATATCACCTGTTACCTTTTTCTCCAAAATGGTTTCCCTGATGCTGTATGAGAGGAGAGGTATAACACTGGGACTGGAATTCACACGTCACAAAGCAGTTCCTCAGAAAGCTTCTCTCCAGTTTCGGTCTGAACATATTTCCTTTTTCACCTTAGCCTCAAAGTGCTCCCAAATATCCCATCACACGATAAACACACACAGGGCGAGAAAACTGCTCAATGAAAAGAGCAGCTTAGCTGAGTGAGAGGAATTCAGATGACATAGAGCAGTTTCACAGAAAGCTTCCTTCTGGATTTTACCTGAGGATATTTCTTTCTCCATATTCTAAGATTCGATCCCAAATGTCCTAGTTCAGATTCCAAAATAACAGTGATTTCAAGCTGTTCAATCCAAAGAATGGTTTAACTCTATAGGAGGAATACACACATCGCAAAGCAGTTGCTCAGAACGTTTCTCTTCTGGTTTCATTGGAAGATGTTTCCTCGCTCACCACAAGCCTCCGGGCGTCACTAAATATCCCTTCACAGATTCTTCAAAGACAGAGATTCCAAACTGGGCAACAAAGAGTAAGCCTTAACTCTGTGAAGTGAATGCACATATCAGAGAGCAGATTCTTGGAACGCTTCTTCCTCGATTTTATTTCACTATATTTCACTATTCGCCATAGTCCTCAATGCGTTGCAAAATATCACTTTTTCGGTTTCACAGGAACACTGTTCAAACACTGCCTTGGGTGAAAAGAGGTATAACACCTTGAATGCAATGCATACATCACAAAGTGGTTTCTCAGAAAGTTTCTATCCAGTTTTTACCTGAAGATATCTCCTGTTTCGCCATATGCCTGAATGTGTTCCCGAATGTCCCTTCGTGGATCAGTGCATGACGCAGCTTCCAAACTGCGGAATATAATTATGATTTTAAGTACGTGGGATGAATGAATATATCTAACACAAAGCATTTTCACAGAAATCTTCTTTCCAGTTTTTGTCTAAGGATATTTCCCTTTTCACCATAGTCGTCACTATACTCCCGAATATCTCTTGGAAGCTTTTACTCCAAAGGGATTCCGGAATCCTCTAGGAGAAGAAAGGTATATTTCTGTGAGTGGAATGCACACGTCACAAAGCAGCTCCTCAGAGAGCTACTCTCCAGTCTCTATCTGGAAAAGTTTCCTTTATTACTGTCAGCCTCAGCACCCTCCAGAATATTCCTTAGCAGAATAAACAAAAACAGTGTTATGATACAGCTCAATGGAAGGAGAAGCATAAATATGTGAGCAGAATTCACGTGACAAAGAGCAGTTTCACTGAAAGCTTCCTTCTGGTTTCTCTCTGTGGTTGTTTCTTTTTCAGGATATTCTAAAGAGCATTTCCCAATGTCCTTTTTCAGATTATACAGAAACAGTGATTTCAAACTACTCATTCCAAAGAATAGTTTAACGCTATGAGATGAATACAAACATCACAAAAGAGTTGCCCAGAAAGCTTCTCTCCAATTTTCGATGGAGGACATTTTCTGGCTAGACACACGCGTCCGGTCACCACTTACTATCCCGTCGCAGAACAGTCAAAGACCGACTTTCAAACTGGGAAATGTATAGTAAGATTTAACCCTGTGAAAAGAATGGACATGTCAGAGAGCAGTTTCTTCGAGTGCTTCTTTCTGTTTTTTTATTGTACAACATTTCACGTTTTGCCATAGTCCTCAATGTGCTCCAAATATCATTCTTTTGGTTTAAAGGAACAGTGGTCACACTGTGCCTTATGTGCCTTATAACTCCCTGAGTGGAATGCACACATCACCAAGCAGTTTCTTAGAAAGCTTCCTTCCAGTTATTACCTGACTGTATTTCCTCTTTCACGATAGGCCTGAAGTTGATCTCAAATGTCCCTTCGTGGATCCATCCACGGGAGAGATTTAAAACTGCGTAATTAAAAGAAAGCTTCATCTTTGTGTGTTGAATAAACATAGCAAAAAGCAGATTCACAGAAAGCTTCTTTACAATTTTTATCTGAAGACATTTCCTATTTCAGGATATTCTGCAATGTGCTCCCGACGTTCCATTCGTGGATGCATCCAGGACAGTTTCCAAGCTACGTAATGTAAAGAAAGCTTTATCTATGTGAGATGATTACACATATCGCACAGTAGTTTCCTAGAAAGCTTCTTTGCAGTTTTTCTCTGAGACTATTTCCCTTTTCACCTTCGGCATCAACATGCTCCCGAATATCACTTGGTAGCTGTTTCTCCTAAAGGGTTTCCCCGACGCTGTATGAGAAGAGAGGTATAACGCTGTGACTGGAATTCACACGTCACAAAGCAGTTCCTCAGAAAGCTTCTCTCCAGTTTCAGTCTGAACATATTTCCTTTTTCACCGTAAGCCTCAAAGTGCTCCCGAATATCCCATCACACGCTAAACATACACAGGGCTAGAAAACTGCTCAATGAAAAGAAAGGCTTATCTGTGTGAGAGGAATTAAGACGAACACAGCAGTTTCACAGAAAGCTGCATTCAGAATATTACCTGATGATATTTCATTCTCCATATTCTAAGGATCGTTCCCAAATGTCCTTCCTCAGATTCCACAAAAACAGTGATTTCAAGCTACTCAATCCAAAGAATGGTTTGACTCTCTGAGACGAACATACACATCACAAAGCAGTTGCTCAGAACGTTTCTCTGCAGGTTTCATCGGAAGATGTTTCCTCGCTCACCACAAGCGTCCGGGCTTCACTAAATATCCCTTTACAGATTATTCAAAAACAGAGTTTTGAAGCTGTGCAACATAGAGTAAGCATTAACTCTGTGAAGTGAATGCACATATCAGAGTGCAGATTCTTGGAACACTTCTTCCTCGATTTTATTTCAGTATATTTCACTATTTGCCATAGTCATCAATGCGTTTCAAAATGTCACCTTTTTGGTTTCACAGGAACAGTGTTCAAACACTGCTTTGTGAGAAAAGAGGTAAAGTTCCCTAAGTGGAATGCATACATCACAAAGTAGTTTCTCAGAAAGCTTCTATCCAGTTTTTATCTAAAGATATCTCCTCTTTCACCATAGGCCTGCATGTGTTGCTGAATGTCCCTTCGCGGATCTGTGCATGATGGACTTTCCAAACTGCGTAATATAATTAAAGTTTTTACTATGTGAAATGAATCAATATATCTAACACAAACCAGTTTCACAGAAATCTTCTTTCTAGTTTTTGTCTGAGGATATTTTCTTTTTCACCATAGTCGTCACTATACTCCCGAATATCCCTTGGTAGCTTTTACTTGAAAAGTGGTTCCGGAATCCCCTAGAAGAAGAGAGGTATATATCAGTGTGTGGAATGCACGTGTCACAAAGCCGCTCCACAGAAAGCTTCTCTCCAGTTTCTATCTGAAGACATTTCTTGTCTCACTGTAAACCTCAAACCCTCCATAATATCCCTTCACATACTAAACATATACAGTGTTTTGATACAGCTCAGTGAAAAGAGAAGCTTAACTGTGTGAGTGGAATTCACGTGACACAGAACAGTTTCACAGAAAGCTTCCTTCTGGTTTCACTCAGTGGTTATTTCTTTTTCAGGATACTCTAAAGAGCGTTTCCAAATGTCCTTTCTCAGATTCCACAGAAAGAGTGATTTCAAACTGCTCAATCCAAAGAATGATTTAACTCTATGAGATCAATACTAACATCACAAAAGAGTTGGGCAGAAAGCTTCTCTCCGATTTTCGATGGAAGACATTTCCTTGCCTCACACAGATCTCCGGTCACCACTTGCTATCCCTTTCACACAACTCTCAAAGACCGACTTTGAAGCTGCGAAATGTAGAGTAACGTTTCACGCTGTGAAAAGAAGGGACATGTCAGTGAATAGTTTGTTCGAGTGTTTCTTTCTGTTTTTTATTTGACAACATTTCATTTTTTGCCATAGTCTTCAATGTGCTCTGAATATCACTCTTTTGGTTTTACAAGAACAGTGTTCAAACTGTGCCTTATGAGAAGAAAGTTAAAACTCCCTGAGTGGAATGCACACGTCACCAAACAGTTTCTCAGAAAACTTCTCTCCACTATTTATCTGACTATATTTCCTATTTCACCATAGGCCCGAATGTGATCCCAAATATCCCTTCGAGGATGCATCCACGAGGGAGTTTCCAAGCTGCGTAATGTAAAGAAAGCTTCATCTATGTGAGATGAATAAACATAGCAAAAGCAGACTCACAGAAAGCTTCTTTCCAGTTTTTATCTGAAGATATTTCCTTTTTCACCATAGTCCAGAATGTGCTCCCGAAGGTCCCTTTGGGCACCCTCCATGACAGTTTCCAAGCTGCGTAGTGTAAAGAAAGCTTTATCTATCTGTGATTATTACACATATTACAGAGCTGTTTCCTAGAAATCTTTCCAGTTTCTGTCTGAGGCTATTTCCCTTTTCACCATCGGCATCAACATGTTCCTGAATATCACTTGGTACCTGTTTCTCGAAAAGGGTTTCCTCGATGCTCTATGAGAAGAGAGGTGTAACACTGTGACTAAAATGCACATGTCACAAAGCAGTTTCTCGGAAAGGTACTCTCAAGTTTCGGTGTGAACATACTTCCTTTTTTATCACTAGCCTCAAAGTGCTCCCGAACATCTCATCACACGCTAAACACACACAGGTCTGAAAAACTGCTCAATGAAAGGAGAGGATAATCTGCTGAGGAATTAAGATGACACAGAGCAGTTTCACAGAAAGTTTTTCTGGATTTTACCTGAGGATATTTCTTTCTCCATATTCTAAGGATCGTTCTCAAATTTCCTTCCTCAGATTCCACAAAAACAGTGATTTCAAGCTGCTCAATCCAAAGAATGGTTTGACTCTCTGAGACGAAAATACACATCACAAAGCAGTTGCTCAGAACGTTTCTCTGCAGGTTTCAATGGAAGTCGTTTCCTCGCTCACCACAAGTCGCCGGAAGACACTAAATATACCTTCACAGATTCTTTAAAGACAGAGTTTCGAAACTGGTCAACATAGAGAAAGCATTAACTCTGTGACGTGAATGCACATTGCAGAGAGCAGATTCTTGGAACGCTTCTTCCTCGATTTTTTTTCCTGTATGTTTCACTATTCGCCATAGTCCTCAATGCATTCCGAAATATCACTTTTTCTGTTTCACAGGAACAGTGTTCAAACTCTGCCTTGTGAGAAAAGAGGTATAACTCCCTGAGTGGAATGCATACATCACAAATGAGTTTCTCAGAAAGCATCTATCAAGTTTTTATCTGAAGACATCTCGTCTTTCACCATAGGCCTAAATGTGCTCCCGAATGTCTTTTCGCAGTTCTGTGCATGATGGAGTTTCCAAACTTCATAATATAATTAAAGTTTTAAGTATGCTAGACGAATAAATATATCTAACAGAAAGCAGTTTCACAGAAATCTTCTCTCCAGTTTTTGTCTGAGCATAGTTCCTTTTTCACAATAGTCCACTCCCGAATATCTCTTGGTAGCTTTTTCTCCAAAAGGGATTCCGGAATTCCCTAGGAGAAGAAAGGTATATTTCTGTGAGTGGAATGCACACGTCACAAAGCAGCTCCTCAGAAAGCTTCTCTCCAGTTTCTATCTGAAGACGTTTCCTTTCTGATCGTAAGCCTCAAAGCCCTCCAGAGTATCTCTTTGCAGACTAAACAAAAACAGTGTTATCATACAGCTGAGTGAAAACAGAAGTTTAACTGTGTAAGCGGAATTCGCGTGACACAGAGCAGTTTCACAGAAAGCTTCCTTCTGGTTTCTCTCTGAGGTTATTTCTTTTTCAGGATATTCTAAAGAGCATTTCCAAATGTCCTGTCTCAGATTCCACAGAAGCAGTGATTTCAAATTGCTTAATCCAAAGAATGATCTAACTCTATGAGATGAATACAAACATCAGAAAAGATTTGCGCAGAAAGCTTCTCTCTGATTTTCGATGGAAGACATTTCCTTGCCTCACACAGGCCTCCGGTCACCACTTACGATCCCTTCGCAGAAGCCTCACAGACTGACTTGCAAACTGGGAAATGTAGAGTAAGCTTTAACACTGTGAAAAGAATGGAAATGTCAGAGAGCAGTTTCTTCGCATGCCTCCTTTCTATTTTTTATTGGATGCCATTTCACTTTTTTTTTATTATTATTATACTTTAAGTTCTAGGGTACATGTGCATAACGTGCAGGTTTGTTACATATGTATACTTATGCCATGTTGGTGTGCTGCACCCATCAACTCGTCAGCACCCATCAATTCATCATTTATATCATGTATAACTCCCCAATGCAATCCCTCCCTCCTCGACCCTCCCCCCTCCCCATGATAGGCCCCAGTGCGTGATGTTCCCCTTCCCGAGTCCAAGTGATCTCATTGTTCAGTTCCCACCTATGAGTGAGAACATGCGGTGTTTGGTTTTCTGTTCTTGTGATAGTTTGCTAAGAATGATGGTTTCCAGCTGCATCCATGTCCCTACAAAGGACGCAAACTCATCCTTTTTTATGGCTGCATAGTATTCCATGGTGTATATATGCCACATTTTCTTAATCCAGTCTGTCACAGATGGACATTTGGGTTGATTCCAAGTCTTTGCTACTCTGAAAT
Organism: Rhinopithecus roxellana; assembly: GCF_007565055.1. NCBI lineage: Eukaryota > Metazoa > Chordata > Mammalia > Primates > Cercopithecidae > Rhinopithecus > Rhinopithecus roxellana. The sequence continues at coordinate 37,541,261 of NC_044567.1, forward strand.
GTGCCGCAATAAACATACGTGTACATGTGTCTTTGTAGTAGAATAATTTATAATCCTTTGGGTATATACCCAGTAGTGGGATGGCTGGGTCATATGGTACATCTAGTTCTAGATCCTTGAGGAATTGCCATACTGTTTTCCATAATGGTTGAACTAGTTTACAATCCCACCAACAGTGTAAAAGTGTTCCTATTTCTCCACATCCTCTCCAACACCTGTTGTTTCCTGACTTCTTAATGATTGCCATTCTAACTGGTGTGAGATGGTATCTCAATGTGGTTTTGATTTGCATTTCTCTGATGGCGAGTGACGATGAGCATTTTTTCATGTGTCTGTTGGCTGTATGAATATCTTCTTTTGAGAAATGTCTGTTCATATCCTTTCCCCACTTTTTGATGGGGTTGTTTGTTTTTTTCTCGTATATTTGTTTGAGTTCTTTGTAGATTCTGGATATTAGCCCTTTGTCAGATGAGCAGGTTGCAAAAATTTTCTCCCATTCTGTAGGTTGCCTGTTCACTCTGATGGTAGTTTCTTTTGCTGTGCAAAAGCTCTTTAGTTTAATTAGATCCCATTTGTCAATTTTGGCTTTTGCTGCCGTTGCTTTTGGTGTTTTAGACATGAAGTCCTTGCCCATGCCTATGTCCTGAATGGTACTACCTAGGTTTTCTTCTAGGGTTTTTATGGTATTAGGTCTAACATTTAAGTCTCTAATCCATCTTGAATTAATCTTCATATAAGGGGTAAGGAAAGATCCAGTTTCAGCTTTCTACTTATGGCTAGCCAATTTTCCCAGCACCATTTATTAAATAGGGAATCCTTTCCCCATTTCTTGTTTCTCTCAGGTTTGTCAAAGATCAGATGGCTGTAGATGTGCGGTATTATTTCTGAGGACTCTGTTCTGTTCCACTGGTCTATATCTCTGTTTTGGTACCAGTACCATGCTGTATTGGTTACTGTAGCCTTGTAGTATAGATTGAAGTCAGGTAGCGTGACGCCTCCAGCTTTGTCCTTTTGACTTAGGATTGTCTTGGCAATGCGGGCTCTTTTTTGGTTCCATATGAACTTTAAAGCAGTTTTTTCGAATTCTGTGAAGAAACTCATAGGTAGCTTCATGGGGATGGCATTGAATCTATAAATAACCTTGGGGAGTATGGCCATTTTCACGATATTGATTCTTCCTATCCATGAGCATGGTATGTTCTTCCATTTGTTTGTGTCCTCTTTTATTTCACTGAGCAGTGGTTTGTAGTTCTCCTTGAAGAGGTCCTTTACATCCCTTGTAAGCTGGATTCCTAGGTATTTTATTCTCTTTGAAGCAATTGTGAATGGAAGTTCATTCCTGATTTGGCTCTCTGTTTGTCTGTTACTGGTGTATAAGAATGCTTGTGATTTTTGCACATTAAATTTGTATCCTGAGACTTTGCTGAAGTTGCTTATCAGCTTAAGGAGATTTTGGGCTGAGACGATGGGGTTTTCTAAATATACAATCATGTCATCTGCAAACAGGGACAATTTGACTTCTTCTTTTCCTAACTGGATACCCTTGATTTCTTTCTCTTGCCTGATTGCCCTAGCCAGAACTTCCAACACTATGTTGAATAGGAGTGGTGAGAGAGGGCATCCCTGTCTTGTGCCAGTTTTCAAAGGGAATTTTTCCAGTTTTTGCCCATTCAGTATGATGTTGGCTGTGGGTTTGTCATAAATAGCTCTTATTATTTTGAGGTACGTTCCATCAATACCGAATTTATTGAGCGTTTTTAGCATGAAGGGCTGTTGAATTTTGTCAAAAGCCTTTTCTGCATCTATTGAGACAATCATGTGGTTCTTGTCTTTGGTTCTGTTTATATGCTGGATTACGTTTATTGATTTGCGAATGTTGAACCAGCCTTGCATCCCAGGGATGAAGCCCACTTGATCATGGTGGATAAGCTTTTTGATGTGCTGCTGAATCCGGTTTGCCAGTATTTTATTGAGAATTTTTGCATCGATGTTCATCAGGGATATTGGTCTGAAATTCTCTTTTTATGTTGTGTCTCTGCCAGGCTTTGGTATCAGGATGATGTTGGCCTCATAAAAAAATGAGTTAGGGAGGATTCCCTCTTTTTCTATTGATTGGAAGAGTTTCAGAAGGAATGGTACCAGCTCCTCCTTATACCTCTGGTAGAATTCAGCTGTGAATCCATCTGGTCCTGGACTTTTTTTGGTGGGTAGGCTATTAATTGTTGCCTCAATTTCAGAGCCTGCTATTGGTCTATTCAGGGATTCAACTTCTTCCTGGTGTAGCCTTGGGAGAGTGTAAGTGTCCAGGAAAATATCCATTTCTTCTAGATTTTCTAGTTGATTTGCGTAGAGGCGTTTATAGTATTCTCTGATGGTAGTTTGTATTTCTGTGGGGTCAGTGGTGATATCCCCTTTATCATTTTTTATTGCATCTATTTGATTCCTCTCTCTTTTCTTCTTTATTAGCCTTGCTAGCGGTCTGTCAAATTTGTTGATCTTTTCAAAAAACCAACTCCTGGATTCATTGATTTTTTGGAGGGTTTTTTGTGTCTCTATCTCCTTCAGTTCGGCTCTGATCTTAGTTATTTCTTGCCTTCTGCTAGCTTTTGAATGTGTTTGCTCTTGCCTCTCTAGTTCTTTTAATTGTGATGTTAGAGTGTCCATTTTAGATCTTTCCTGCTTTCTCTTGTGGGCATTTAGTGCTATAAATTTCCCTCTACACACTGCTTTAAATGTGTCCCAGAGATTCTGGTATGTTGTATCTTTGTTCTCATTGGTTTCAAAGAACATCTTTATTTCTGCTTTCATTTCGTTATGTACCCAGTAGTCATTCAGGAGCAGGTTGTTCAGTTTCCATGTAGTTGAGTGGTTTTGATTGAGTTTCTTAGTCCTGAGTTCTAGTTTGATTGCACTGTGGTCTGAGAGACAGTTTGTTATAATTTCTGTTCTTTTACGTTTGCTGAGGAATGCTTTACTTCCAATTATGTGGTCAATTTTGGAATAAGTGCGATGTGGTGCTGAGAAGAATGTATATTCTGTTGATTTGGGGTGGAGAGGTCTATAGATGTCTATTAGGTCCTCTTGGTGCAGAGATGAGTTCAATTCCTGGATATCCTTGTTAACTTTCTGTCTCGTTGATCTGTCTAATGTTGACAGTGGAGTGTTGAAGTCTCCCATTATTATTGTGTGGGAGTCTAAGTCTTTTTGTAATTCTCTAAGGACTTGCTTTATGAATCTGGGTGCTCCTGTATTGGGTGCATATATATTTAGGAGAGTTAGCTCTTCCTGTTGAGTTTATCCCTTTACCATTATATAATGGCCTTCTTTGTCTCTTTTGATCTTTGATGGTTTAAAGTCTGTTTTATCAGAGACAAGGATTGCAACCCCTGCTCTTTTTTTGTTCTCCATTTGCTTGGTAGATCTTCCTCCATCCCTTTATTTTGAGCCTATGTATGTCTCTGCATGTGAGATGGGTCTCCTGAATACAGCAGACTGATGGGTCTTGACTCTTTATCCAGTTTGCCAGTCTGTGTCTTTTAATTGGAGCATTTAGTCCATTAATATTTAAGGTTAATATTGTTATGTGTGAAATTGATCCTGTCATTATGATATTAACTGGTTATTTTGCTCGTTAGTTGATGCAGTTTCTTCCTAGCCTCGATGGTCTTTACATTTTGGCATGTTTTTGCGATGGCTGGTACCGGTTGTTCCTTTCCATGTTTAGGGCTTCCTTCAGGGTCTCTTGTAAGGCAGGCCTGGTGGTGACAAAATCTCTAAGCATTTGCTTATCTGTAAAGGATTTTATTTCTCCTTCACTTATGAAACTTAGTTTGGCTGGATATGAAATTCTGGGTTTAAAATTCTTTTCTTTAAGAACGTTGAATATTGGCCCCAACTCTCTTCTGGCTTGTAGAGTTTCTGCCGAGAGATCTGCTGTTAGTCTGATGGGCTTCCCTTTGTGGGTAACCCGACCTTTCTCTCTGGCTGCCCTTAAGATTTTTTCCTTCATTTCAACTTTGGTGAATCTGGCAATGATGTGTCTTGGAGTTGCTCTTCTGGAGGAGTATCTTTGTGGTGTTCTCTGTATTTCCTGAATTTGAATGTTGGCCTGCCCTACTAGGTTGGGGAAGTTCTCCTGGATGAAATCCTGAAGAGTGTTTTCCAACTTGGTTCCATTTTCCCCCTCACTTTCAGGCACCCCAATCAGACGTAGATTTGGTCTTTTTACATAATCCCATACTTCTTGCAGGCTTTGCTCATTTCTTTTTCTTCTTTTTTCTTTTGGTTTCTCTTCTCGCTGCATTTCATTCATTTGATCTTCAATCGCTGATATTCTTTCTTCCAGTTGATCGAGTCAGTTACTGAAGCTTGTGCATTTGTCACTTATTTCTCGTGTCATGGTTTTCATCTCTGTCATTTCGTTTATGATCTTCTCTGCATTAATTAGTCTAGCTGTCAATTCTTCCACTCTTTTTTCAAGATTTTTAGTTTCTGTGCGCTGGGTACGTAATTCCTCCTTTAGCTCTGATAAGTTTGATGGACTGAAGCCTTCTTCTCTCCTCTCGTCCAAGTCATTCTCTGACCAGCTTTGATCCGTTGCTGGCGATGGGCTGCACTCCTTTGCAGGGGGAGATGCGCTCTTATTTTTTGAATTTCCAGCTTTTCTGCCCTGCTTCTTCCCCATCTTTGTGGTTTTATCTGTCTCTGGTCTTTGATGGTGGTGACGTACTGATGGGGTTTTGGTATAGGTGTCCTTCCTGTTTGATAGTTTTCCTTCTGACAGTCAGAAGGACTGTCTGTTGGTCTGTTGGAGATTGCTTGAGGTCCACTCCAGACCCTGTTTGCCTGGGTATCAGCAGCAGAGGTTGCCGAAGATAGAATATTGCTGAACAGCGAGTGTACCTGTCTGATTCTTCCTTTGGAAGTTTCCTCTCAGGGGTGTACTCCACCCTGTGAGGTGTGGGGTGTCAGACTGCCCCTAGTGGGGGATTTCTCCCAGCTAGGCTACTCAGGGGTCAGGGACACACCTGAGCAGGCTATCTGTCCGTTCTCAGATCTCAACCTCTGCGTTGGGAGATCCACGGCTCTCCCCAAAGCTGTCAGACAGAGTCGTTCGCGTCTGCACCGGCTGCCGCTTCTTCCCCTGTTGGTCTTCAGCTGTGCGCTGTCCCCAGAGGTGGAGACTACAGAGACAGGCAGGCTTCCCTGAGCTGCTGTGAGCTCCACCCAGTTCGTGCTTCCCAGCGTCTTTGTTTACCTACTTAAGCCTCAGCAATGGCGGGCGCCCCTCCCCCAGCCTCGCTGCTGCCTTGTGGATAGATCGCGGCAGACTGCTGTGTTAGCAGTGAGGGAGGCTTCCTGGGCGTGGGACCCTCCCGGCCAGGTGTGGGATATATTCTCCTGGTGTGCCTGTATGCTTACAGCACAGTATTGGGGTGGGAGTTACCCAATTTTCCAGGTGTTGTGTGTCTCAGTTCCCCTGGCTAGGAAAACGGATCCCCTTCCCCCTTGCACTTCCAGGTGAGGCGATGCCTCGCCCCGCTGCAGCTCTCGCTGGTCAGGCTGCAGCAGCTGACCAGCACCAATTGTCCGGCACTCCCTAGTGAGATGACCCCAGTACCTCAGTTGAAAATGCAGAAATCACCGGTCTTCTGTGTCGCTCGCGCTGGGAGTCGGAGACTGGAGCTGTTCCTATTCGGCCATCTTGCTCCGCCCCGCCATTTCACTTTTTGCATAGTCTTCAAAGTGCTCCGAATATCACTCTTTTGGATTCACTGGAACAGTGTTCAAACTGGGCCTTATGAGAAGAAAGTTATAACTCCCTGAGTGGAATGCACACATCACCAAGCAGTTTCTCAGAAAGCTTCTCTCCAGTTTTTATCTGACTATATTTCCTCTTTCACCGTAGATCCGAATGTGATCCCAAGTATCCCTTTGCAGATCCATCAATGAGGGAGTTTCCAAACTGCATAATGTTAAGAAAGCTTCATCTATGTGAGATAAATAAACATAGCAAAAACAGGTTCACAGAAAGCTTCTTTCCAGTTTTTATCTGAAGATATTTCCTTTTTCTCCATAGTTTTGAATGTGCTCCCCAAGGTCCCTTCGTAGATCTGTCTATGACAGTTTCCAAACTGCGTAATGTAAAGAAAGCTTTATCTATGTGATATGATTACACATATCACAGAGTTGTTTCATAAAGAGCTAATTTCCAGTTTCTGCCTGAGGCTATTTCCCTGTTCACCATCGGCATCAACATGCTCCCGAATATCACTTGTTACCTGTTTCTCCAAAAGGGTTTCCCCGACGCTGTATGAGAAGAGAGGTATAACACTGTGACTGGAATGCACACGGCACAAAGCAGTTCCTCAGAAAGCTTCTCCCCAGTTTCATTCTGTACGTACTTCCTTTTTCACCGTTACTCTCAAAGTGCTCCCAAATATCCCATCACACACTAAACATACACAGGGCTAGAAAACTGCTCAGTGATAAGAGAGGCTTACCTGTGTCAGAGGAATTAAGACAAAACAGAGCAATTTCACAGAAAGCTTTCTTATGCATTTTACATGAGGATATTTCTTTCTCCATATTCTAATGATCGTTCCCAAATGTCCTTCCCCAGATTCCACAAAAACAGTGATGTCAAGCTGCTCAATACAAATAATGGTATAAATTTATGAGACGAATACACACATTGTAAAGCAGTTGCTCCGAACATTTCTCCTCAGGATTCATCGGAAGGCGTTTCCTTGTTCACCACATACCTCTGGGTGTCACTAAACATCCCTTCACAGATCCTTCAAAGACAGAGTTTCGAAACTGGGTAACATAGAGTAAACATTATCGCTCTGAAGTGAAAGCAGATATCGGAGAGCAGATTCTTGGAATGCTTCTTTCTCGATTTTATTTCAGTATATTTCACTATTCGCCATAGTCCTCAATGTGCCCGGAAATATCACTTTTTCGGTTTCACAGGAACAGTGTTCTAACACTGCCTTGTGAGAAAAGAGGTATAAGTCCCTGAGTGGAATGCATTCACCACAAAGTAGTTTCTCAAAAAGCTTCTATCCAGTTTTTATCTGGAGATATCTCCTCTTTCACCATAGGCCTGAATGTGCTCCCGAATGTCACTTTGCTGATCTATTCATGATGGAGTTTCCAAACTGGGTAATATAAGAAAAGTTTAACTATGCGAGATGAATAAGCATATCTAACACAAAACAGTTTCACAGAAATCTTCTTTCCAGTTTTTGTCTGAGGATATATCCTTTTTCACCTTATCCGTCCCTATCCTCCCGAATGTCTCTTGGCAGCTTTTCTCCAAAAGGAATTTCGGAATCCTCTATGATAAGAAACACATATTTCTGTGAGTGGAATGCACATGTCACAAGGCAGCTCCACAGAAAGCTTCTCTCAATTTTCTATCTGAAGACGTTTCCTTTCTCACCGTAATAGTCAAATCCTCTAGAGTATCCCTTCGCAGACTAAGCAAAAAGGGTGTTATGATACAGCTCAAAGAAAAGAGAAGCTGAACTCTGTGAGTGGAATTCACGTGACACAGAGCAGTTTTACAGAAAGGTTCCTTCTGGATTCTCTCTGAGGTTATTACTTTTTCAGTATATGCTAAAGAGCGTTTCCAAATGTTCTTTCTCAGATTCCACAGAAACAGTGATTTGAAACTGCTCAATCCAAAGAATGATTTAACTCTATGAGATCAATATAAACATCACAAAAGAGTTGGGCAGAAAGCTTCTCTCCGATTTTTGATGGAAGACATTTCCTTGCCTCACACAGACCTCTGGTCGCCACTTGCTATCCCTTCGCAGAACTCTCAAGGACCGACTTTGAAACTGGGAAATGTAGAGTAAGATTTAACGCTGTGAAAAGAAGGGACATGTCAGTGAACAGTTTCTTCGAGTGTTTCTTTCTGTTTCTTATTGGACGTCATTTCAGCTTCTCTCCGATTTTCAATGGAAGACATTTCCTTACCTCACACAGGCCTCTGGTCTCCAGTTACTATCCCTTCGCAGAACCGTCAAAGTCCGACTTTCAAAAAGGGAAGTTTAGAGTAAGTTTTAACTCTGTGAAAAGAATGGACTTTTGAGAGCAGTTTATTCAAATGCTTCTTTCTGTTTTTTATTGGCCACCATTTCACTTTTTGCCATAGTCTTCAAACTGCTCTGAATATCACTCTTTTGGTTTCACATGAAGAGTGGTCAAACTGTGCCTTATGAGAAGAAAGTTATAACTCCCTGAGTGGAATGCACACATTACCAAGCAGTTTCTCAGAAAGCTTCTCTCCAGTTTTTATCTGACTATTTTTCCTATTTCACCATATCCCCAAATGTGATAACAAATATTGCTTCACTGATCCATCCACGAGGGAGTTTCCAAGCTGTGTAATATAAAGAAAGTTTCATCTATGGGAGATGAATAAACATAGCAAAAAGCAGATTCACAGAAAAATTCTTTCCAGGTTTTATCTGAAGATATTTCCTTTTTCACCATAGTCCTGAATGTGCTCCCGAAGGTCCCTTCGTGGATCCGTCCATGACAGATTTCAAGCTGTGTAATATAAAGAAAACTTTATCTACTTCAGATGATTACACATATCACAGAAGAGTTTCCCAAAAAGCTTCTTTCAATTTTTTGTCTGAGACTATTTCCCTTTTCACCATTGGCATCAACATGCTCCTGAATATCACTTGGTACCTGTTTCTCCAAAAGGGTTTCCCCAAAGCTGTATGAGAAGAGAGGTATAACTCTGTGACTGGAACGCACATGGCACGAAGCAGTTCCTCGGAAAGCTTCTCTCCAGTTTCGGTCTGAACATATTTCCTTTTTCACCGTTAGCCTCAAAGTGTTCCCAAATATCCCATCACACGCTAAACATACACAGGGCTAGAAAACCCCTCAATGAAAAGAGAGCCTTATCTGAGTGAGAGGAATTAAGATGACACAGAGCAGTTTCACAGAAAGCTTCCTTCCGGATTTTACCTCCGGATATTTCTTTCTCCATATTCTAAGGATCATTCCCAAATGTCTTTCCTCACATTACACAAAAACAGTGATATCAAGCTGCTCAATCCAAAGAATGGTTTAACTGTAGGAGATGAATAACCACATCGCAGAGCAGTTGCTGAGAACGTTTCTCTGCATGTTTCATCAGAAGACGTTTCCTAGCTCATGACAAGTCTCTGGGCGTCACTAAATATCCCTTCACAGATCCTTCAAGACAGAGTTTCCAAACTGGGCAACAAAGTGTAAGCATTCACTCTGTGAATTGAATGCACATATCAGAGATCCGATTCTTGGAACGCTTCTTCCTCGATTTTATTTCAGTATATTTCACTATTCGCCATAGTCCTCTATGCGTTCTGAAACATCACTTTTTCAGTTTCACAGGAACAGTGTTCAAACACTGCCTTGTGAGAAAAGAGGTATAACACCCTGAGTGGAATGCATACATCACAAAGTAGTTTCTCAGACAGCTTTTATCCAGTTTTTATCTGAAGATATGTCCTCTTTCACCATAGGGCTGAATGTGCTCCCAAATGTCCCTTCGCAGAACTGTGCATGATGGAGTTTCCAAACTGCGTAATATAATTAAAGTTTAACTACGTGATACGAATAAATATATCTAACACAGAGCAGTTTCACAGAAATCTTCTTTATAATTTTTGTCTGAGGATATTTCCTTCATCATAGTCGTTGCTATACTCCAGAATAGCTCTTGGTAACTTTTTCTCCAAAAGGGATACTGGAATCCTCTAGGAGAAGAAAGGTATATTTCTGTGAGTGGAATGCACACGTCACAAAGCAGCTCCTCAGAAAGCTTCTCTCCAGTTTCTTTCTGAAGACGTTTCCTTTCTCACCGTAAGCCTCAAAGTGCTCCAGAATATCCCTTCTCAGACTAAACAAAGACAGTGTTATGATACAGCTCAATGAAAAGAGAAGCGTAACTGTGTGAGCAGAATTCACGTGACACAGAGCAGTTTCACAGAAAGCTTCCTTCAGGTTTCTCTCTGAGGTTATTTCTTTTTCAGGATATTCTAAAGAGCATTCCCAAATGTCCTCTCTCAGATTCCACAGAAACAGTGATTTGAAACTGCTCAATCCAAAGAATGATTTAAATCTATCAGAGGAATACAAACATCACAAAGAGTTGGGCAGAAAGCTACTCTCTGATATTCGATGGAAGACATTTCCTTACCCCACAGAGTCCACAGGTTGCCACTTACTATCCCTTAGCAGAAAACTCAAAGACCACCCTTCAAACTTGGAAATGTAAAGTAAGCTTTAACCCTGTGGAAAGAATGGACATGTCAGGGAGCAGCTTCATCGAGTGCTTCTTTTTGTTTTTTATTGGATGCCATTTCACTTTTTGCCATTGTCTTCAATATGCTCCAAATATCACTCTTTTGGTTTCACAGAAACAGTGTTCAAACTGTGCCTTATGAGAAGAAAGTTATAACTAACTGAGTGGAATGCACACATCACTAAGCAGTTCCTCAGAAAGTTTCTTTCCAGTTTTTATCTGAATATATTTGATATTTCACCATTTGCCTGAATGTGATCCCAAATATCCCTTCGCAGATCCATCCACGAGGAGGTTTCCAAAGTGCATAATGTAAAGAAAGCTTCATGTTTGTGAGATAAATAAACATATCAAAAAGCAGATTCACAAAAACTTCTTTCCAGTTTTTATCTGAAGATATTTCCTTTTCCACCATAGTCCAGAATGTGCTCCCAAAGGTCCCTTCATAGATCTGTCCATGACAGTTTCCAAGCTGCGTAATGTAAAGAAAGGTTTACCTATATGAGATGATTACAATATCACAGAGTAGTTTCCTAGAAAGCTTCTTAACAGTTTTTGTCTGAGGCTATTTCCCTTTTCACCAACGGCATCAACATGCTCCCGAATATCACTTGGTACCTTTTTATCCAAAAGGGTTTCCCCGACGCTGCATGAGAAGAGAGGTATAACACTGTGACTGAAATGCACACATCACAAAGCAGTTCCTTCGAAAGCTTCTTTCCAGTTTCGGTCTGAACATATATCCTTTTTACTGTTAGCCTCAAAATGCTCCCGAATCTCCCATCACATGCTAAACATACACAGGGATAGAAAACCACTCAATGAAAAGAGAGGCTTATCTGAATGAGAAGAATTAAGATGACACAGAGCAGTTTCACAGAAAGCTTCCTTCTGGATTTTACCTGAGGATATTTCTTTCTCCATATTATAAGTGTCGATCCCAAATATCCTTCCTCAGATTCCACAAAAACAGTGATTTCACATTGCTCAATCCAAAGAATGATTTAACTCTAGGAGACAAGTACACACATCGCAAAGCAGTTGCTCAGAACGTTTCTCTGCGTGTTTCATCGGAAGACGTTTCCTCACTCACCACAAGCCTCCAGGCGTCACTAAATATCCCTTCACAGATTCTTCGAAGACAGATTTTCGAAACTAGGCAACTAAGAGTAAGCCTTAACTCTGTGAAGTGAATGCACATATCACAAGCCAGATTCTTGGAACTCTTCTTCCTCAATTTTGTTTCAGTATATTTCACTATTCGCCATAGTCCTCAATGTGTTCCGAAATATCACTTTTTCAGATTCACTGGAAAAGAGTTCAAACATTTGCTTGTGGGAAAAGAGGTATAACTCCCTGAGTGGAATGCATACATCACAAAGTAGTTTCTCAGAAAGCTTCTATCCAGTTTTTTTCTGAAGATATCTCCTCTTTCACCACAGACCTGAATGTGCTCCCAAACGTCCCTTCGCGGATATGTGCATGACGGAGTTTCCAAACTGCATAACATAATTAAAGTTTTAACTATGAGAAACGTATAAATATATCTAACACAAAGCAGTTTCACAGAAATCTTTCCAGTATTTTTCAGAGGATATTTCCTTTTTCACCATAGTCATTGCTATACTCCCGAACACCTCTTGGTAGCTTTTTCTCCAAAAGGGATTCCAGAATCCTCTAGGAGAAGAAAGGTATATTTCTGTGAGTGGAATGCATATGTCACAAAGCAGCTCCTCAGAAAGTTTCTCTCCAGTTTCAATCTGAAGACGTTTCCTTTCTCACATAAGCCTCAAAGCACTCCTGAATATCCCTTCACAGACTAAACATAATCAGTGTTATGATACAGCTCAATGAAAAGAGAAGTTTAACTGTGTGAGCAGAATTCACGTGACACAGAGCAATTTCACAGAAAGTTCCCTTCTGGTTTCTCTCTGAGGTTATTTCTTTTTCAGGATATTCTACAGAGCGTTTCCAAATTTCCTTTCTCAGATTCCACAGAAACGGTGATTTCAAACTGCTCATTCCAAAGAATGATTTAACTCTCTGAGATGAATACAAACATCCCAAAAGATTTGCACAGAAAGCTTCTCTCCAATTTTCGATGGAAGACATTTCCTTGCTTGACACAGGCCTCCGGTTGCGACTTACTATCCCTTCGTAGAACCCTTAAAGACCGACTTTCAAACTGGGTAATATAGAATAAGCTTTAACCCTTGAAAAGAATGGACATGTCAGAAAGCAGTGTCTTCGAGTGCTTCTTTCTGTTTTGTATTAGACGACATTTCACTTTTTGCCGTAGTCTTCAATGTGCTCCGAATATCACTTTTTTGGTTTTACCGGAACAGTGTTCAAACTGTGCCTTAAGAGAAGAAAGTTATAACTCCCTGAGTGGAATGCACACATCACCAAGCAGTTTCTCAGGAAGGCTTTTGTCCAGTTTTTATCTGAATATATTCCGTATTTCACCGGAGGCCCGAAGTGATCCCAAATATCCCTTCGTGGATCCATCCACGAGGGAGCTTCCAAGCTGCATAATATAAAGAAAGCTTCATCTATGTGAGATGAATAAACATAGGAAAAAGCAGATTCACAGAAGGCTTCTTTACTATTTATATCTGAAGATATTTTCTTTTTCACCATAGTTCTGAACGTGCTTCCAAAGGTCCCTTAGTAGATCCGTCCATGACAGTTTCCAAGCTGCGTAATGTAAAGAAAGCTTTATCTATGTGAGATGATGCCATATATCACAGACTAGTTTCCTAGAAAACTTCTTTCCAATTTTTGTCTGAGGCTATTTCACTTTGCACCATTGGCATCAACATGCTCCCGAATATCACTTGGTACCTGGGTACCTGTTTCTCTAAAAGGGTTTCCCCGCTGCTGTATGAGAAGAGAGGTATAAAACAGTGACAGGAATGCACACATCACAAAGCAGTTCCTCGGAAAGCTTCTCTCCAGTTTCAGTCTGAACTTATTTCCTTTTTCACCGTTAGCCTTAATGTGCTCCCAAATATCCCATCACATGCTAAGCATACACAGGGCTAGAAAACAGCTCAATGAAAAGGGAGGCTTATCTGAGTGAGAGGAATTAAGACAACAAAGGGGAGCTTCAGAGAACGCTTCATTCTTGATTTTACGTGAGGATATTTCCTTCTCCATATTCTAAGGATCGTTCCTAAATAATCCTTCTTCAGATTCCACAAAAACAGTGATTTCAAGCTGCTCAATCCAAAGCATGGTTTAACTCTATGAGACGAATACACACATCGCAAAGCAGTTGCTCAGAACGTTTCTGTGCAGGTTTCATCAGAAGACGTTTCCTCGCTCACCACAAGCCTCCAAGTGACACTAAATATCCCTTCACAGATTCTTCAAAGACAGAGTTTTGAAACTGGGCCACATAGACTAAGCATTAACCCTGTGAAGTGAATGCACATATCACAGAGCAGATTCTTGGAACGTATCTTCCTCGATTTTATTTCAGTATATTTCACTATTCGCCATAGTCCTCAAAGCGTTTCGAAATATTACTTTTTCGGTTTCACAGGAACAGTGTTCAAATGCTGCCTTGTGAGAAAAGAGGGATAACGCCCTGAGTGGAATGCATATATCACAAAGTAGTTTCTCAGAAAGCTTCTATCCAGTTTTTATCTGAAGATATCTCCTCCTTCACCATAGGCCTGAATGTGCTCCCGAACGTCCCTTCGCGGAACTGTACATGACAGAGTTTCCAAACTGCGTAATATAATTAGTTTTAACTATGTGATATGAATAACTATATCTAACACAGAGCAGTTTCACAGAAATCTTCTTTAAAATTTTTGACTGAGGATATTTCCTTCTTCACCATAGTCGTCACTATACTCCAGAATATATCTTGGTAGCTTTTTCTCCAAAAGGGATTCCGGAATCCTCTAGGAAGAGAAAGGTATATTTCTGTGAGTGGAATGCACACGTAACAAAGCAGCTCTTAAGAAAGCTTCTCTCCAGTTTCTATCTGAAGACATTTCCTTTCTCACCGTAAGCCTCGAAGCCCTCCAGAATATCCCTTCACAGACTAAACAAAAACAGTGTTATGATAGCTCAATGAAAAGAGAAGCTTAACTGTGTGATTGGAATTCACATGACACAGAGCAGTTTCACAGAAAGCTTCCTTCTGCTTTCTTTCTGTGGTTATTTCTTTTTCAGGACATTCTAAAGAGCGTTTCCACATGTCCTTTTTCAAATTATACAGAAATAGTGATTTCAAACTGCTCATTCAAAAGAGCCATTTAACGCTATGAGATGAACACAAACATCACAAAAGAGTTGCACAGAAAGCTTCTCTCCAATTTTCGATGGAGGACGTTTTCTTGCTAGGCATAGACCTCCGGTTGTCACTTACTATCCCTTCGCACAACCCTCAAAGTCAGACTTTCAAACAGAGAAATGTAGAGTATGGTTTAAATCTGTGAAAAGAATGCACATTTGAGAGCAGTTTCTTCGAGTGCTCCTTTCTGTTTTTTATTGGACGCCATTTCACTTTTTGCCATAGTCTTCAAAGTGCTCCGAATATCACGCTTTTGGATTCACAGGAACAGTGTTCAAACTGTGCCTTATGAGAAGAAAGTTATAACTCCCTGAGTGGAATGCGCACATCACCAAGCAGCTCCTCAGAAAGCTTCTCTCCAGTATTTATCTGACTATATTTCCTCTTTCACCATAGGCCTGAATGTGATCCCAAATAACGCTTTGCTGCTCCATCCACGAGGGAGATTCCAAGCTGCGTAATATAAAGAAAGCTTCATCTGTGTGAGATGAATAAACATAGCAGAAACAGATTCACAGAAAGCTTCTTTCCAGTTTTTATCTGAAGATATTTTCTTTTATACCATAGTCCAGAATGTGCTCCTGAAGGTCCCTTCATGCATGAGTCCATGACAGTTTCCAAGCTACATAATATAAAGAAAGCTTTATCTATGTGTGATGATTACAAATATCAAAGAGTAGTTTCCTAGAAAGCTTCTTGCCAGTTTTTTTCTGAGGCTATTTCCCTTTTCACCATTGGCATCAACATGCTCCCAAATATCACTTGGTACCTGTATCTCCAAAAGGGTTTCCCCAACTCTGTATGAGAAGAGAGGTATAGCACTGCAACTGGAATGCACACGTCACAAAGCATTTCCTCGGAAAGCTTCTCTCCAGTTTCGGTCTGAACATATTTCCTTTTTCACCGTTAGCCTCCAAGTGCTCCCGAATATCCCATCACACGCTAAACATACACAGGGCTAGAAAACTGCTAATGAAAAGAGAGGCTTATCTGAGTGAGAGGAATTAAGACGACACAGAGTAGTTACACAGAAAGCTTCCGTCTTGATTTTACCTGAGGATATTTCTTTCCCCATGTTCTAGGGATCGTTCCCAAAGGTCCTTCCTCAGATTCCACAAAAACAGTGATTTCAACCTGCTCAATCCAAAGAACGGTTTGACTCTATGAGACAAACAAACACATTGCAAGAAAGTTGCTCAGAATGTTTCTCTGCAGGTTTCATCAGGAGCCGTTTCCTCGCTACCACAAGCGTCCAGGTGACACTAAATATCCCTTCAGAGATTCTTTAAAGACAGAGTTTCGAAACTGGTCAACATAGAGTAAGCATTAACTCTTTGAAATGAATGCACATATCACAGAGCAGATTCTTGGAACGCTTCTTCCTCGATTTTATTTCAGTATGTTTCACCATTCGCCATAGTCCTCAATGGGTTCTGAAATATCAATTTTTCATTTTCACAGGACCAGTGCTCAAACACTGCCTTTTGAGAAAAGTGGTATACCTCCCTGAGCGAAATGCATATATCACAAAGTAGTTTCTTACAAAGCTTCTATCCAGTTTTCATCTGAAGATATCTCCTCCTTCACCGTAGGGCTGAATGTGCTCCCGAATGTCTCTTTGTGGAACTGTGCATGACGGAGTTTCCAAACTGCGTGATATAATTAAAGTTTTAACTATGCGAGATGAACAAACATATCTAACACAAAGCAGCTTCACAGATATATTCTATCCAGTTTTAGTCTGAAGATATTTCCTTTTTCACCACCGTCGTGTCTGTACTCCCGAATATCTCTTGGTAGCTTTTTCTCAAAAAGGGATTCCGGAATCCTCCAGGAGAAGAAATGTATATTTCTGTGAGTGGAATGCACTCTCCACAAAGCAGCTCCTCAGAAAGCTACTCTCCAGTTTCTATCTGAAGAGGTTTCCTTTCTCACCAGAAGCCTCAAAGCCCTCCAGAATATCCCTTCACTGACTAAACAAAAACAGTGTTATGATACAGCTCAATTGAAAGAGAAGCTTAACTGTGTGAGTGGAATTCACGTGACACAGAGCAGTTTCACTGAAAGCTTCCTTCTGGTTTCTCTCTGTGGTTGTTTCTTTTTCAGGATATTCTAAAGAGCGTTTCCAAATGTCCTTTTTCAGATTATACAGAAACAGTGATTTCAAACTACTCATTCCAAAGAATCATTTAAAGCTATGAGATGAATACAATCATCACACAAGACTTGCCCAGAAAGCTTCTCTCCAATTTTCGATGGAGGACACTTTCTTGCTAGACACAGGCCTCCGGTCACCACTTACTATCCCGTCACAGAAACCTCAAAGACCGACATTCAAACTGGGAAACGTAGAGTAAGCTCTAACCCTGTGAAAAGAATGGACATGTCAGAGAGCAGTTTCTTAGAGTGCTTCTTCCTGTTTTTTATTGGACATTTCACTTTTTGCCATAGTCCTCAATATGTTCCGATTATCACTCTTTTGGTTTTAAAGGAACAGTGTTCAAACTCTGCCTTATGAGAAGAAAGTTATAACACCCTGAGTGGAACGCACACATCACCAAGCAGTGTTTCAGAATACTTCCTTCCTGTTTTTATCTGACTCTATTTCCTCTTTCACCATAGGCCCAAAGGTGATCCCAAATATCCCTTGGCAGATCCATTCACGAGGGAGTTTCCAAGCTGCGTAATATAAAGAAAGCTTCATCTGTGTGAGATGAGTAAACATAGCAAAAAGCAGATTCACAGAAAGCTTCTTTCCAGTTTTTATCTGAAGATATTTACTTTTTCACCATAGTCCAGAATGTGCTCCCGAAGGTCCCTTCGTGGATCCGTCCATGACAGTTTCCGACCAGTGTAATGTAAAGAAACTTTATCTACGTGAGATGATAATAGATATCACAGAGTAGTTTCCTAGAAAACTTCTTTCCAGATTATGTCTGAGGCTATTTCCCTTTTCACCATCGGCATCAACATGCTTCTGAATATCATTTGGTAGCTGTTTATCCAAAAGCGTTTCCCCGACGCTGTATGAGAAGATCAGTATAACACTGTGACTGGAATGCACACGTCACAAAGCAGTTCCTCGGAAAGCTTCTCTCCAGTTTGGGTCTGAACATATTTCCTTTTTCACCGTAACCCTCAAATTACTCCCGAATATCCCATCACACGCTAAATATACACAGGGTTATAAAACTACTCAACATAAAGAGAGTCTTAACTAAGCAAGAGGAATTAAGATGACACAGAGTATTTTCACAGAAAGCTTCCTTCTTGGTTTTATCTGAGGATATTTCTTTCTCTATGTTCTAAGGGTTGTTCAGAAATGTCCTTCCTCAGTTCCACAAAAACAGTTATTTCAATCTGCTCAACCCAAAGAACAGTTTCAATCTTTGAGACGAATAAACACATCGCAAAGAAGTTGCTCAGAAAGTTACTCTGCAGGTTTCATCGGAAAATGTTTCCTTGCTCACCACAAGCCTCTGGGCGTCACTAAATATCCCTTCACAGACACTTCAAAGACAGAATTTCGAAAATGGGCAACATGGAGTAAGCATAAATTCTGTGAAGTGAATGCAAATATCAGAGAGGAGATTCTTGGAAAGCTTCTTTCTTGATTTCATTTCAGTATATTTCACTATTTGCCACTGACTTGTGAGAAAAGAGGTACAACTCCCTGAGTGGAATGCATACATCACAAAGTAGTTTCTCAGAAAGCTTCTGTCTAGTTTTTATCTGAAGATATCTCCTCTTTCACCATAGGCCTGAATGTGCTCCCGTATGTCCCTTCGCGGATCTGTGCATGACAGAGTTTCCAAACTGTGTAATATAATTGAAGTTTTAACTATGCGAGACACATAAATATATCTAACACAAAGCAGTTTCACAGAAATCTTCTTTCCAGTTTTTATCTGAGGATATTTCCTTTTTCGCCATAGTCGTCCCTATACTTCCGAATATCTCTTGGTAGCTTTTTCTCCAAAAGGGATTCCGGAATCCTCTAGGAGAAGAAAGGTGTATTTCTGTGAGTGGAATTCATATGTCACAAGCAGCTCCTCAGATAGCTTCTCTCCAGTTGCTATCTGAAGATGTTTCCTTTCTCACTGTAAGCCTAAAAGCCCTCCAGAGTATCCCTTCACAGACTAAACAAAAGCAGTGTTATGATACAGCTCAATGAAAAGAGAAGCTTAACTGTGTGATTGGAATTCACGTGACACAGAGCAGTTTCACCGAAAGTTTCCTTCTGGTTTCTCTCTGAGGTTATTTCTTTTTCAGGATATTCTAAAGAGCGTTTCCAAATGTCCTTTTTCAAATTATACAGAAATAGTGATTTCAAACTGCTCATTCAAAAGAGCCATTTAACTCTATGAGATGAATACAAACATCACAAAAGAGTTGCACAGAAAGCTTCTCTCCAATTTTCGATGGAAGACATTTCCTTGCCTCACACAGGCCTCCGGTCTCCACTTACTATCCCTTGACAGAACCCTCAAAGACCGACTTTCAAACTGGGAAATGTGGAGTATGGTTTAACCCTGTGAAAAGAATGCACATTTGAGAGCAGTTTCTTCGAGTGCTTCTTTCTGTTTTTTATTGGACGTCATTTCACTTTTTGCCATAGTTTTCAATGTGCTCCGAATATCACTCTTTTGGTTTTACAGGTACCATGTTCAAACTTTGCCTTATGAGAAGGGAGTTGTAACTCTCTCAGTGAAATGCACGCATTACCAAGCAGTTTCTCAGAAAGATTCTCTGCAGTTTCGTCTGACTATATTTGTTACTTCCACAATAGGCCCGAATATGATCTCAAATATCCCTTCGCTGTCCATCCACGAGGGACTTTCCAAACTGCGCAATGTAAAGAAAGCTTCATCTATGTGAGATGAATAAACATAGCAAAAAGCAGATTCACAGAAAGCTTCTTTCCAGTTATAATATGAAGATATTTCCTTTTTCACCATAGTCCAGAATGTGTTCCCAAAGGTCCCTTCGTGGATTCGTCCATGACAGTTTCCGAGCTGCATAATGTAAAGAAAGCTTTATCTATGTGAGATGATTATAGATATCACAGAGTAGTTTCCTAGAAAGCTTCTTTCCAGTTTTTGTCTGAAGCTATTTCCCTTTTCACTATCGGCATCAACATGCTCCCGAATATCACTTGGTACCTGTTTCTACAAAAGGATTTCCCCTACGCTGTATGAGAAGAGAGGTATAACACTGTGACTGGAATGCACACGTCACAAAGCAGTTCCTCGGGAAGCTTCTCTCCATTTTCGATCTGATCATATTTCCTTTCTCACCGTAAGCCTCAAATTGCTCCCGAATATCTCATCACTGGCTAAATATACGCACTGCTAGAAAACTGCTCAATGCAAAGGGAGGCTTAACTGAGCGAGAGGAATTAAGACGACACATAGCAGGTTCACAGAAAGATTCCTTCTGGATTTTATCTTAGGATATTTCTTTCTCCATACTCTAAGGATGTTTCCCAAATGTCCTTTTTCAGATTCCACAAAAGCAGTGATTTCAAGCTGCTCAATCCAAAGAATGGTTTAACTCTATGAGACGAATACACACATTGCAAAACAGTTGCTCAGAACTTTTCTCGGCAGGTTTCATCAGAAGACGTTTCCTCGCTCACCACAAGCCTCCGGGTGACACTAAATATGCCTTCACAAATTCTTTAAAGACAGAGTTTCAAAACTGGTCAACCTAGAGTAAGCACTAATCCTGTGAAGTGAATGCACATATCTGAGAGACTAGGTTCTTGGAACGCTTCTACCTCGATTCTATTTTAGTATGTTTCACTATTCCCCATAGTCCTCAATGCGTTCCACAATATCACTTTTTCGGTTTCACATGAAACAGTGTTCAAACACTGCCTTGTGAGAAAAGAGATATAACTTCCTGAGTGGAATGCATACATCACAGAGTAGTTTCTCAGAAAGCTTCTATCCAGTTTTTATCTGAAGACATCTCCTCTTTCACCGTAGGCCTGAATGTGCTCCCAAATGCCCCTTCGTGGATCTGTGCATGACGGAGTTTACAAACTTCGTAATATAATTAATGTTTTAACTATGCAAAATGAATAAATATATCTAACACAAAGTAGTTTCACAGAAATCTTCTTTCCAGTGTTTGTCTGAGGATATTTTCTTTTTCTCCATAGTCGTCGCTATACTCCCGAATATCTCTTGGCAGCTTTTTACTCCAAATAGGGACCGGAATTCTCTAGGAGAAGAAAGGTATGTTTCTGTGAGTGGAAAGCACACGTTACAAAGCAGCTCCTCAGAGCTTCTCTCCAGTTTCTATCTGAAGACGTTTCCTTTCTCACCATTAGCCTCAAAGCCCTCCAGAATATCCCTTCGGAGACTAAACAAAAACAGTGTTATGATACAGCTCAATGAAAAAAGACGCTTAACTGTGTGAGTGGAATTTACGTGACACACATCAGTTTCACAGAACGCTTCCTTGTAGTTTCTCTCTGAGGTTATTTTTATTTTCAGGATATTCGAAAGAGCGTTTCCAAATGTCCTTTCTCAGATTCCACAGAAACAGTGATTTTAAAATGCTCAATCCAAAGAATGATTTAACTCTATCAGATGAATTCAAACATCACAATAGAGGTGCGCAGAAAGCTTCTCTCCAATTTTCAATGAAATACCTTTCCTTGTATCACAGGCCTCCGGTCGGCACTTACTATCCCTTCGCAGAACCCTCAAAGACCGACTTTCAAACTGGAAAATGTAGAGGAAGTTTTAACCCTGTGAAAAGAATGGACATGTGAAAGAGCAGTTTCTTCAAGTGCTTCTTTCTGTTTTTTATTGGACGACATTTCACTTTTTGCCTTAGGCTTCAATATGCTCCAAATATCACTCTTTCGGTTGTACAGGAACAGTGTTCAAACGGTTCCTTATGAGAAGAAAGTTATAACTCGCTAAGCGGAATGCACACATCACTAAGCAGTTTCTCAGAAAGCTTCTCTCCAGTTTTTATCTGACTATATTTCCTCTTTCACCATAGGCCTGAATGTGATCCCAAATATCCCTTCACGGATCCATCCACGAGGGAGTTTCCAATATAAATAATATAATATAAAGAAATATAATATAAAGAAAGCTTCATCGATGAGAGATGAATAAATATAGTAAAAAGCAGATTCACAGAAAGCTTCCTTCCAGTTTTGATCGAAGATATTTCCTTCTTCACCATAGTCCAGAAAGTGTTCCTGAAGGTCGCTTCGTGGATCCGTCCATGACGGTTTCCAAGCTGCATAGTGTAAAGAGGACTTTATCTATGTGAGATGATTACACATATCACAGAGTAGTTTCCTAGAAAGCTTTCCAGTTTTTGCCTGAGGCTATTTCCCTTTTCACCATTGGCATTAACATGCTCCTGAATATCACTTGGTACCTGTTTCTCCAAAAGTGTTTCCCCAATGCTCTATGAGAAGAGAGGTATAACATTGAGCAGTTTTCTAACACTGTGTATGTTTAGCGTGTTAGTGAGAGGTAATATGTGAGATGATTACACATATCACAGAGTAGTTTCCTAGAAAGCTTCTTTCTAATTTTTGTATGAGGCTATTTCCCTTTTTGCCATTGGAATCAACATGCTCCCGTATATGACTTGGTACCTGTTTCTCCAAAAGGGATCCCCGACGCTGTATGAGAAGAGAGGTATAACACTGTGACTGGAATGCACACATCACTAAGCAGTTCCTTGGAAAGCTTCTCTCCAGTTTCGGTCTGAACATATTTCCTTTTTCATCGTTAGCCTCAATGTGCTCCCGATTATCCTATAATACGCTAAACATACACAGGACTAGAAAACTGCTCAATTAAAAGAGAGGCTTACCTGAGTTAGAGGAATTAAGACAGCACAGAGCAGTTTCACAGAAAGCTTCCTTCTGGATTTTGCCTGAGGATATTTCTTTCTGCATATTCTAAGGATCATTCCCAAATGTCCTTCCTCAGATTCCACAAAAACAGTGATTTCAAGCTGCTCCATCCAAAGAATGGTTTAACTCTAGGAGACAAATATCCATATCGCAAAGCAGTTACTCAGAATGTTTCTCTGCAGGTTTCATCAGAAGACGTTTCCTCGCTCACCACAAGCCTCCTGGCATCACTAAATATCCCTTCACAGATTCTTCAAAGACAGAATTTCGAAACTGGGCAACATAGAGTAAGCATTAACTCTGCGAAGTGAATGCACATTTCAGAGAGCAGATTCTTGGAACGCTTCTTCCTCTATTTTATTTCAGTATATTTCACTATTCACCATAGTCCTCAATGCGTTCCAAAATATCACTTTTTCTTTTTCACAGAAACAGTGTTCAAAGACTGCTTTGTGGGAAAAGAGGTATAACACCTTGAGTGGAATGCATACATCACAAAGTAGTCTCTCAGAAAGCTTCGATCCAGTTTTTATCTGAAGATATCTCCTCTTTCACTGTAGGGCTGAATGTGTCCCCGAATGTCCCTTCACGGAAATGTGCATGACGGAATTTCCAAACTGCATAATACAATTAAAGTTTTAACTATGCGAGATGAATAAATATATCTAACACAAAGCAGTTTCACAGAAATCTAATTTCCAGTTGTTGTCCGAGGACATTTCCTTCATCATAGTCGTCGCTATACTCCAGACTACCTCTTGGTAGCTTTTTCTCCAAAAGGGATTCCAGAATCCTTTAGGAGACGAAAGGTATATTTCTTTGAGTGGTATGCACACGTTACAAAGCAGCTCTTCAGAAAGTTTCTCTCCAGTTTCTACCTGAAGACGTTTCCTTTCTCACCTTAACCCTCAAACCCGTACAGAATATCCCTTCCCAGAATAAACAAAAACAGTGTAATGGTACAGCTCAATGAAAAGAGAAGCTTAACTGTGTTAGCGGAATTCACGTGACACAGAGCAGTTTCACAGAAAGTTTCCTTCTGGTTTCTCTCTGTGGTTATTTCTTTTTCAGGATATTCTAAAGAGCGTTTCCAAATGTCCTTTTTCAGATTATACAGAAACAGTGATTTCAAACTGCTCATTCCAAAGAATCATTTAACGCTATGTGATGAAAACAATCATCACAAAAGAGTTGTCCAGAAAGCTTCTCTCCAATTTTCGATGGAGGACATTTTCTTGCTAGACACACGCCTCCGGTCACCACTTACTATCCTGTTGCAGAACACTCAAAGACCGACTTTCAAACTTGGAAATGTAGAGTAAGCTTTAACTCTGTGAAAAGAATGGACATGTCAGAGAGCAGTTTCTTCGAGTTCTTCTTTCTTTTTTTTTATTGGACAACATTTCACGTTTTGCCATAGTCCTCAATGTGCTCCAAATATCACTCTTTTGGTTTTAAAGGAACAGTGGTCACACTGTGCCTTATGAGAAGAAAGTTATAACTCCCTGAGTGGAATGCACACATCACCAACAGTTTCTTAGAAAGCTTCCTTCCAGTTTTTATCTGACTGTATTTCCTCTTTCACCATAGGCCCGAAGTTGATCTCAAATATCCCTTCGTGGATCCATCCAGGGGAGAGATTCCAAGCTGCGTAATGAAAAGAAAGCTTCGTCTATGTGTGATGAATAAACATAGCAAAAAGCAGATTCACAGAAAGCTTATTTCCAGTTTTTTCTGAAGACATTTCCTATTTCAGTATATTCCTCAATGTGCTCCCGACGTTCCCTTCGTGGATGCATCCAGGATAGTTTCCAAGCTGCGTAATGTAAAGAAAGCTTTATCTATGTGAGATGATTACACATATCACAGAGTAGTTTCCTAGAAAGCTTCTTTGCACTTTTTGTCTGAGGCTATTTCCCTTTTCACCATCGGCATCAACATGCTCCCGAATATCACTCGGTACCTGTTTCTCCAAAAGGGGTTCCGCGACGCTTGATGAGAAGTGAGGTATAACACTGTGAGTGGAATTCACACGTCACAAAGCCGTTCCTCGGAAAGTTTCTCTCCGGTTTCTTTCTGAACATATTTCCTTTTTCACTGTATGCCTCAAAGTGCTCCCGAATAACCTATCACACGCAAAAAATACACAGGGCTAGAAAACTGCTCAATGAAAAGAGAGCGTTATCTGAGTGAGAGGAATTAAGACGACACAGAGCAGTTTCACAGAAAACTTCCTTCTGGATTTTACCTGAGGATATTTCTTTCTCCATGTTCTAAGGATCATTCCCAAATGTCCTTCCTCACATTCCACAAAACAGTGATTTCAAGCTGCTCAATCCAAAGAATGGTTTAACTGTAGGAGATGAATACCCACATCGCAGAGCAGTTGCTCAGAAAGTTTCTCTGCAGGTTTCATTGGAAGACGTTTCCTCGCTCACCAGAAGGCTCTGGGCATCACTAAATATCTCTTCACAGATTCTTCAAAGACAATGTTTCCAAACTGGGCAACAAAGAGTAAGCATTAACTCTGTGAATTGAATGCACATATCAGAGATCTGACTCATGGAATGCTTCTTCCTCGATTTTATTTCAGTATATTTCACTATTCGCCATAGTCCCCCATGCGTTCTGAAATATCACTTTTTCGGTTTCACAGGAAGAGTGTTCAAACACTGCCTTGTGAGAAAAGAGGTATAATATCCTGAGTGGGATGCATACATCACAAAGTAGTTTCTCAGAAAAGACCTGTCCAGTTTTTATCTGAAAATATCTCCTCTTTCACCATAGAGCTGAATGGGCTCCCGAATGTCCCTTCACGCATCTGTGCATGACCGATTTTACAAACTGCATAATATAATTAAAGTTTTAAGTAAGCGAGATGAATAAATATATCTAACACAAAGCAGTTTCACAGAAATCTTCTTTCCAGGTTTTGTCTGAGGATATTTCCTTCATCATAGTCGTTGCTATACTCCAGAATATCTCTTGGGAGCTTTTTCCCCAAAAGGGAATCCAGAATCCTCTAGGAGAAGAAAGGTATATTTCTGTGAATGGAATGCATACGTTACAAAGCAGCTCTTCAGAAATCTTCTCACCAGTTTCTATCTGAAGACGTTTCCTTTCTCATCATAAGCCTCAAAGCCCTCCAGAATATCCCCTCGCCGACTAAACAAAAACAGTGTTATGATACAGCTCAATGAAAGGAGAAGCTTAACTGTGTGAGCAGAATTCACGTGAGACAGCAGTTTCACAGAAAGCTTCCTTCTGGTTTCTCTCTGAAGTTATTTCTTTTTTAGGATATTCTAAAGAGCGTTTCCAAATGTTCTTTTTCAGATTATACACAAACAGGGATTTCAAACTGCTCATTCCATAGAATCATTTAACGCTATGAGATGAATACAATCATCACAAAAGAGATGAGCAGAAACCTTCTCTCCAATTTTCGATGGAAGATATTTCCTTGCCTCAGTCAGTCCTCCATTTACCACTTACAATTCCTTCTCAGAACCCTCAAAGACAGACTTTCAAACTGGGAAATGTAGGGTAAGCTTTAACCCAGTGAAAAGAATGGACATGTCAGAGAGTAGTTTCTTAGAGTGCTTCTTTGTGTTTTTAATTGGATGACATTTCACTTTTTGCCATAGTCTTCAAAGTGCTCTGAATATCAGTCTTTTGGTTTTACAGGAACAGTGTTCAAACTGTGCCTTATGAGAAGAAAGTTATAACTCCCTGAGTGGAATGCACAAGACACGAAGCAGTTTCTCAGAAAACTTCTCTCCAGTTTTTTTCTGACTATATTTCCTATTTCACCATAGGCCCAAATGAGATCCCAAATATCCCTATAAGGATCCATTCATGAGGGAGTTTCCAAGCTGTGTAATGCAAAGAAAGCTTCATCTATGTGAGATGAATAAACATAGCAAAAAGCAGATTCACAGAAAGCTTCTTTCCAGTTTTTATCTGAAGATATTTCCTTTTTCAGCATAGTCCAGAATGTGCTCCCGAAGGTCCCGTCATGGATCCGTCCATGACAGTTTCAAAGCTGCATAATGTAAAGAAAGCTTTATCTATGTGAGCTGATTACACACATCACAGAGGAGTTTCCTAGAAAGCTTCTTTCCAGATTTTGTCTGAGGCTATTTCCCTTTTAACCATCGCCATCAACATGCCCCCGAATATCGCTTGATACCTGTTTCCTCAAAAGGGTTTCCCCGATGCCGTATGAGAAGAGAGGTATAACACTGTGACTGGAATGTACACGTCACAAAGGAGTTCCTCGGAAAGCTTCTCTCCAGTTTTGTCTGAACATATTTTCTTTTTCACCGTTAGCCTCAAAGTGCTCCCGAATATCTCATCACACGCTAAACATGCACAAGGCTAGAAAACTGCTCAATGAAAAGAGAGGCTTATCTGAGTGAGAGGAATTATGACTACACAAAGCAGTTTCACAGAAAACTTCCTTCTGGATTTTACCTGAGGATATTTCTTTCTCCATATTCTAAGGATTGTTCCCAAATGTCCTTCCTCAGATTCCACAAAAATAGTGATTTCAAGCTGCTCAATCCAAAGAATGATTTAACTCTAGGAGATGAATACACACATCACAAAGGAGTTCCTCAGGACGTTTCCCTGCAGGTTTCATCGGAAGACGTTTCCTCTCTCACCACAAGCCTCTGGGCGTCACTAAATATCCCTACACAGATTCTTCAAAGACAGAGTTTCGAAACTGAAGAACATAGTGTAAGCATTAACCCTGTGAAGTGAATGCACATATCAGAGAGCACATTCTCGGAACGCTTTTTCCTCGGTTTTATTTCAGTATATTTCGCTATTCGCCATAGTCCTCAATGCATTCCAAAATATCACTTATTCGGTTTCACAGGAACAGTGTTCAAACACTGCCTTGTGAGAAAAGAGGCTTAACTCCCTGTTTGGAATGCATACATCACAAAGTAGTTTCTCAGGAAGCTTATATCCAGTTTTTATCTGAAGATAACTCCTCTTTCACCATAGGCCTGAATGTGCTCCTGAACCTCCCTTCGCACATCTGTGCATGACGGAGTTTCCAAACTGCTGCAATATAATTAAAGTTTTATCTATGCGAGATGAATAAATACACCTAACACAAAGTAGTTTCACGGAAATCTTCTTTCCAGTTTTTTCTGAGGAGTTTTCTTTTTTCACCATATTCCTCCCTATACTCCTGAATATCTCTTGGTAGCTTTTTCTCCAAAAGGGATTCCAGAATCCTCTAGGAGAAGAAAGGTATATTTCTGTGTGTGACATGCACACGCCACAAAGCTGCTCCTCAGAAAGCTTCTCTCCAGTTTCTATATGAAGACGTTTCTTTCTCACTGTAAGCCTCAAAGCCCTCCAGAATATCCCTTCTCAGACTAAACAAAAACAGTGTTATGATACTGCTCAATGAAAAGAGAAGCTTAACTGTGTGAGTGGAATTCACGTGACAGAGAGCAGTTTCACAGAAAGCTTCCTTCTGACACAAAGTAGTTTCACAGGAACTTTCTTTCCAGTTTTGTCTGAGGATATTTCCGTCGTGGACATGCTCCCGAATGTCCCTTCACGAATATGTGCATGACGGAGTTTCCAAACTGAGTAACATAATTTGAGTTTTAACTATGCAAGGCGAATGAATATATCTAACACAAAGCAGTTTCACAGAAATCTTCTTTCCAGTTTTTGTCTGAGGCTATTTCCCTTTTAACCATCAGCATCAACATGCTCCCGAATATCACTTGGTATCTGTTTCTCCAAAAGGGCTTGCCTGATGCTGTATGAGAAGAGAGGTATATCACTGTGACTGGAATGCACATGTCACAAAGCAGTTCCTTGGAAAGCCTCTCTGCAGTTTCAGTCTGAACATATTTCCTTTTTCACTGTTTGCCTCAAAGTGCTCCCAAATATCTCATCACACGCTAAACATACACAGGGCTACAAACTGCTCAATGAAAAGAGAGGATTATCTGCGAGGAATTAAGACAACACAAAGTAGTTTCACAGCAATCTTCCTTCTGGATTATACCTGAGGATATTTCTTTCTCCATATTCTGAGGATCGTTCCCAAATGTCCTTTTTCAGATTCCACAAAAACAGTGATTTCAAGCTACTCAATCCAAAGAATGGTTTAACCCTATGAGACGAATACACACATCACAAAACAATTGCTCAGAACATTTCTCGGCAGGTTTCATCGGAAGACGTTTCCTCCTGCACCACAAGCCTCCGGGCGTCACTAAATATCCCTTCACAGATTCTTCAAATACAGAGTTTCGAAACTGGGCCACATAGAGTAAGCATTAACACTGTGAAGTGAATGCACATATCAGAGAGCAGATTCTTGGAACGCTTCTTCCTCGATTTTATTTCAGTATATTTCACTACTCTCCATAGTCCCCATTGCATTCGGAAGTATCACTTTTTCGGTTTCACAGAAACAGTGTTCAAACACTGCCTTGTGAGAAAAGAGGTACAAATCCCTGAGTGGAATGCATACATCACAAAGTAGCTTCTCAGAAACTTTTCTATCCAGTTTTTATCTGAAGATATCTCCTCTTTCACCCTAGGCCTGAATGTGCTCCCGAATGTCCCTTCGCGGATCTGTGCATGATGAAGTTTCGAAACTGCGTAACATAATTAAAGCTTTAAGTATGCGAGACGAATAAATATTTCCAACACAAAGCAGTTTCACAGAAATCTTTCCAGAATTTGTCTGAGGATATTTCCTTTTTCACCATAGTCGTCACTACACTCCCGAATATCTCTTGGTAGCTTTTTCTCCAAAAGGCATTCCGGAATCCTCTAGGAGAGGAAAGGTATATATCTGTGAGTGGAATGCACACGTCACAAAGCAGCTCCTCAGAAAGCTTCTCTCCAATTTCTATCTGAATATGTTTCCTTTCTCACTGAAAGCCTCGAAGCCCTCCAGAATATCCCTTCTCAGACTAAACAAAAACAGTTTTATGATACAGCTCAATGAAAAGATAAGTTTAACAGTGTGATCAGAATTCACGTGACACAGAGCAGTTTCACAGAAAGTTTCCTTCTGGTTTCTGTCTGAGGTTATTTCTTTTTCAAGGTTTTCTAAAGAGCGTTTCCAAATGTCCTTTCTCAGATTCCACAGAAACAGTGGTTTCAAACTGCTCAATCCAAAGAATGATTTAACTCTATGAGATGAATACATACATCACAAAAGAGTTGGGCAAAAAACTTCTCTCCGGTTTTCAATTAAGGACATTTCCTTGCCTCACACAGGACTTCAGTCGCCATTTACTATCCTGTTGCAGAAACCTCAAAGACCGACTTTCAAACTGGGAAATGTAGAGTAAGCTTTAACCCTGTGAAGAGAATGCACATGCCAGAGAGCAGTTTCTTCGAGTGCTTCTTTCTGTTTTTTATTGGACGTCATTTGAATTTTTGCCACAGTCTTCAATGTACTCTGAATATCACCCTTTTGGATTATAGGAACAGTGTTCACACTCTGCCTTATGAGAAGAAAGTTGTTCCTTCCTGAATGGAATGCTCACATCGCCAAGCAGTTTCTCAGAAAGCCGCTCTCCAGTTTTTATATGACTATATTTCTTATTTCACCATAGGCCCAAATGCGATCCAAAATATCCCTTCGCGGATCCATCCATGAGGGAGTTTCCAAGCAGCGTAATGTAAAGAAAGCTTAATCTATGTGAGATGAATAAACATAGCAAAAAGCAGATTCACAGAAAGCTTCTTTCCAGTTCTTATTTGAAGATATTTTCTTTTTCACCATAGTCCAGAATATGCTTCTGAAGGTCCCCTCCTGGATCCGTCCATGACAGTTTCCAAGCTCTGTAATGTAAAGAAAGCTTTATCTATGTGAGATGGTTACACATATCACAGAGTAGTTTCCTACAAAGCTTCTTTCTAGTTTTTTTGCTGAGGCTATTTCCCCATTAAACATCAGCATCTACATGCTCCTGAATATCGCTTGGTTCCTGTTTCCCCAAAAGGATTTCCCCGATGCTGTATGAGAAGAAAGGTATAACACTGTGACTGGAATGCACACGTTACAAAGCAGTTCCTCGGAAAGCTTCTTTCCAGTTTCGGTCTGAAAATATTTCCTTTTTCACCGTTATCCTCAAAGTGCTCCCGAATATCCTATCACACGCTAAACATACACAGGGCTAGAAAACTGCTCAATGAAAAGAGAGGCTTATCTGAGTGAGAGGAATTAAGATGACACAGAGCAGTTACACAGAAAGCTTCCTTCTGGATTTTACCTGAGGATATTTCTTTCTCCATATTCTAAGGATCATTCCCTAATGTCCTTCCTCATATTCCACAAAAACAGTGATTTCAAGCTGTTCAATCCAAAGAATGGTTTAACTCTAGGAGACGAATACACATATCGCAAAGCAGTTACTCAGAACGTTTCTCTGCAGGTTTCATGGGAAGGCGTTTCCTCGCTCACCACAAGCCTTCAGGTGTCATTAAATATCCCTTCACAGATTCTTCAAAGACAGTGTTTCAAAACTGGGCAACATAGAGTAAGCATTAACTCTGTGAAGTGAATGCACATATCAGAGAGCAGATTCTTGGAACGCTTCTTCCTTGATTTTATTTCAGTATATTTCACTATTCGCCTCAGTCCTCATTGCGTTCCAAAATATCACTTTTTCTGTTTCACAGAAACAGTGTTCAAACACTGCCTTGTGAGAAAAGAGGTAAAACTCCCTGAGTGGAATGCATACTTCACAAAATAATTTCTCAAAAATCTTCTATCCAGTTTTAATCTGAATGTATCTCCTCTTTCACTGTAGGCCTGAGTGTGCTCTTGAACGTCCCTTCACGGATCTGTGCATGACGGAGTTTCCAAACTGCCTAATATAAATAAAGTTTTAACTATGCGAGATGAATAAACATATCTAACACAAAGCAGTTTCACAGAAATCTTCTTTCCAGTATTTGTCTGAGAAGATTTCCTTTTTCACGTTAGTCATTGCTATAATCCCGAATATCTCTTGGTAGCTTTTTCTCCAAAATGGATTCCAGAGTCTTCCAGGAGAAGAAAGTTATATTTCTGTGAGTGGAATGGACACATCACAAAGCACCTCCTCAGAAAGCTTCTCTCCAATTTCTATCTGAAGTCATTTCCTTTCTCACCGTAAGCATCAAAGCCCTCCAGAATATCCCTTCGCAGACTAAACAAAAACAGTGTTATGATACAGCTCAATGAAAAGAGAAGCTTAACTGTGTGAGCGGAATTCATGTGACACAGAGCAGTTTCACAGAAAGCTTCCTTCTGGTTTCTCTCTGAGTTTATTTCTTTTTTAGGATATTCTAAAAAGCGTTTCCAAAAGTCCTTTCTCTGATTCCACAGAAACAGTGATTTCAAACTGCTCAATACAAAGAATGATTTAACTCTATGGGATGAATACAAACGTCACAAAAGAGTTGTGCAGAATGCTTCTCTCCGATTTTCAATGGAAGACATTTCCTTGCCTCACACAGCCTTCCAGTTGCACTTACAATCACTTCGCAGATTCCTGAAAGACCGACTTTCAAACAGGGAATTGTAGAGTAAGCTTTAACCCTGTGAAAAGAATGGATATGTCAGAGAGCAGTTTCTTCGAGTGCTTCTTTCTGTTTTTTATTGGACGACATTTCACTTCCTGCCATAGTCTTCAAAGTGTTCTGAATATCACCCTTTTGGTTTTACAGGAAGCAGTGTTCAAACTGTGCCTTATGAGAAGAAATTTAAAACTCCCTGAGTGGAATGCACACATCACCAAACAGTTTCTCAGAAAGCTTCTCTCCAGTTTTTATCTGACTATATTTCCTGTTTCACCATAGAACCAAATGTTATCCCAAATATCCTTTCGCTGACCCATCCACGAGGGAGCTTCCAAGCTGTGTAATGTAAAGAAAGCTTCATCTATGTGAGACGAATAAACATGGCAAAAAGCAGATTCACGGAAAGCTTCTTTCCAGTTTTAATCTGAAGATATTTCTCTTTTCACCATTGTCATGAATGTGCTCCCGAAGATCCCTTCGTGGATCCGTCCAGGAGAGTTTCACAGCTGTGTAACGTAAAGAAAGCTTTATCTATTTGAGATGATTACACATATCACAGAGGAGTTTCCTAGAAAGGATTCCTTGCAGTTTTTGTCTGAGGCTATTTCCCTTTTCACCATCAGCATCAACATGATCCTGATTATCACTTGGCACCTGTTTCTCCAAAATGGTTTCCCCAACCCTGTATGAGAAGAGAGGCATAACACTGTTACTGGAATGCACACATCACAAAGCAGTTCCTCGGAAAGCTTCTCTCCAGTTTCCTTGTGAACATGTTTCCTTTTTCACCATATGCCTCAAAGTGCTCCTGAGTATCCAATCACATTCTAAGCATACACAGGAGTAGAAAACTGCTCAATGAAAAGAGAGGCTTATCTGAGTGAGAGGAATTAAGACGACACAGAGCATCTTCACAGAAAGCTTTCTTCTGGATTTTACCTAAGGATGTTTGTTTCTCCATATTCTAAGCATCGTTCCCAAATGTCCTTCATCAGATTCCACAAAAACAGTGATTTCAAGTTTCTCAATCCAAAGAATGGTTTAACTCTAGGAGACGAATATACACATCTCAAAGCAGTTGCTCAGAACGCTTCTCTGCAGGTTTCATTGGAAGACGTTTCCTCACTCACCACAAGATTCTGGGCATCACTAAATATCTCTTCACCGATTCTTCAAAGACAGAGTTTCTAAACTGGGCCACATAGAGTAAGCATTAACTCTGTGAAGTGAATGCACATATCAGAGAGCAGATTCTTGGAACGCTTCTTCCTCGATTTTATTTCAGTATATTTCACTACTCTCCATAGTTCCCATTGCATTCTGAAATATCACTTTTTCGGTTTCACAGAAACAGTGTTCAAACACTGCCTTGTGAGAAAAGAGGTATAACTCCCTGAGTGGAATGCATACATCACAAAGTAGCTTCTCAGAAATTTTTCTGTCCAGTTTTTATCTGAAGATATCTGCTCTTTCACCATAGGCCTGAATGTGCTCCCGAATGTCCCTTGGCAGATCTGTGCATGATGTAGTTTCCAAACTGCTTAGCATAATTAAAGTTTTAACAATGCGAGATGAATAAACATATCTAACACAAAGCAGTTTCACAGAAATCTTCTTTCCCGTATTTGTCTTAGGATATTTCCTTTTTCAGCATAGTCATTGCTATACTCCCGAATATCTCTTGGTAGCTTTTTCTCCATAAGGGATTCCTGAATCCTCTAGGAGAAGAAAGGTATATTTCTGTGAGTGGAATGCACTCGTTACAAAGCAGCTCCTCAGAAAGCTTCTCTCGAGTTTCTATCTGAAGACTTTTACTTTCTCATCATAAGCCTCAAACCCCTCCAGAATATCACTTCGCTGAGTAAACAAAAACAGTGTTATGACACAGCTCAATGAAAAGAGAAGTTTAAATGTGTGAGCGGAATTCACGTGACACAGAGCAGTTTCACAGAAAGTTTCCTTCTGGTTTCTCTCTGAGGTTATTTCTTTTTCAGGATATTCTAAACGGAGTTTCCAAATGCCCTTTCTCAGATTCCACAGAAACAGTGATTTCAAACTGTTCAATCCAGAGAATGATTTAACTCTATGATATGAATACAAATATCAAAAAAGAGTTGCATAGAAAGCTTCTCTCTGATTTTCAATGGAAGACATTTCCTTGCCTCACACAGTCTTCTGGTCGCCACTTACTATCCCTTCGCAGAACCCTCAAAGACCGACTTTCAAACTGGGAAATGTAGAGGAAGATTTAACCCTGTGAAAGAATGGACAAATGAGAGTAGTTTCTTCGAGTGCTTCTTTCTGTTTTTTATTGGACGTCATTTCACTTTTTGCCATAGTCTTCAAAGTGCTCGAATATCACTCTTTTGGTTTCACTGGAACAGTTTTCAAACTGTGCCTTATGAGAAGAATGTTATGACTCCCTGTATGGAATGCACACGTCACCAAGCAGTTTCTCAGAAGGATTCCCTCCAGTTTTTATCTGACTATATTTCCTATTTCACCATAGGCCTGAATGTGATCCCAAATATCCGTTTGCAGATCCATCCACGAGGGAGTTTCCAGGCTGTGTAATGTAAAGAAATCTTTATCTATGTGAGATGATTACACATATCACAGAGTAGGTTCCTAGAAAGCTTTTTTCCAGTTTTTGTCAGAGGCTATTTCCGTTTTCACCATCGGCATATATATGCTTCCGAATATCACTTGGTACCTGTTTCTCCAAAAGGGTTTCCCCGACGCTGTATGAGAAGAGCGGTATAACACTGTGACTGGAATGCACACATACAAAGCAGTTTCTCAGAAAGCTTCTCTCCGGTTTCGGTGTGAACATATTTTCTTTTTCACCGTTAGCCTCAAAGTGGTCCCGAATATCTCAACACACACCATACATACGCAGGGCTAGAAAACTGCACAATGAAAAGAGAGGCTTACCTGAGTGAAAGGAATTAAGATGACAGAGAGTAGTTTCACAGAAAGCTTCCTTCTGGATTTTACCTGAGGAATTTTCTTTCTCTATATTCTAAGAATCATTCCCAAATGTCCTTCCTCAGATTCCACAAGAACAGTGATTTCAAGTTACTCAATTCAAAGAATGGTTTAACTCTAGGAGATGAATACACAGATCGCATAGCAGTTGCTCAGAACGTTTCTCTGCACATTTTATTGGAAGATTTTTCCTCACTCAACACAAGCCTCCGGGCATCACTCATATCCCTTCACAGATTCTTCAAAGACAGAGTTTTGAAACTGGGCAACATATAGTAAGCATTAACTCTGTGAAGTTAATGCACATATCAGAGAGCAGATTCTTGGAACGCTTCTTTCTCGATTTTATTTCATTATATTTCACTATATGCCATAGTCCTTAATGCGTTCTGAAATATCACTTTTTCGGTTTCACAGGAACAGTGTCCAAACACTGCCTTGTGAGAAAAGAGGTATAACACTCTGAGTGGACTGCACACATCACAAAGCAGTTTCTAAGAAAGCTTCTCTCCTTTTTTTATCTGAAGATATCTCCTCTTTCACTGTAGGCCTGAATGTGCTCCCGAAGGTCCCTTTGCAGATGTGTGCCTGACAGAGTTTCCAAACTGCGTAATATAATTAAAGCTTTAACGATTCGAGAATAAATATATCTAACACAAAGCAGTTTCACAGAAATCTTCTTTTCAGTTTTTGTCTAAGGATATTTCCTTTTCCACCACAGCCTTACTTATACTCCCGAATGTCTGTTTTATAGCTTTTCTCCAAGAGAGATTCTGAGATCTTCTAGGAGAAAAAAGGTATATTTCCGTGAGTGCAATGCATACGTCACAAAGCAGCTCCTCAGAAAGCTTATCTCCAGCTTCTATTTGAAGACGTTTCCTTTCTCACCATAAGCCTCAAAGCCCGCCAGAATATCCCTTTGCAGACTAAATAAAATCATTGTTATGATATAGCTCAATGAAAAGAGAAGCTTAACTGTGTGAGTGGAATTCACGTGACACAGAGCAGTTTCACAGAAAGCTTCCTTCTGGTTTCTCTCTGAGGTTATTTCTTTTTCAGGATATTCTAAAGAGCATTTCCAAATGTCCTTTCTCAGATTCCACAGAAACAGTGATTTCAAACTGCTCAATCCAAAGAATGATTTCACTCTATGAGATGAGTGCACACATCACAAAAGTGTTACGCAGAAAGCTTCTCTCCGATTTTCGATGGAAGACATTTCCGTGCGTCACAAAGGCCTCCGGCTGCCACTTACTATCCCTTCACTGAACCCTCAAAGACTAACTTTCAAACTGGGAAATGTAGAGTAAGTTTTAACCCTGTGCAAAGAATGGACATGTCAGAGAACAGTTTCTTCGAGTGCTTCTTTCTATTTTTCAGTGGATGACATGTCATTGTTTGCCATAGTCTTCAAAGTGCTGAATATCACTCTTTTGGTTTTACAGGAACAGTGGTCAAAATGTGCCTTATGAGAAGAAAGTTACAACACCCTGAGTGGAACGCACACATCACCCAGCAGTTTCTCAAAAAGCTTCTCTCCAGTTTTTATCTGACTATCTTTCCTATTTCACCATAGGCCCGAATGTGATCCCAAATATCCCTTCACGGATCCATCCACAAGGGAGTTTCCGAGCTTCGTAATGTAAAGAAAGTTTTGACTCGGTGAGATGAATAAACATATCAAAAAGCAGATTCACAGAAAGCTTCTTTCCAGTTTTTATCTGAAGATATTTCCTTTTTCACCATAGTCCAGAATGTGCTCCCGAAGGTCCCTTCGTGGATATATCCATGACATTTTCCAAGCTGCGTATTGGAAAGAAAGCTTTATCTATGTGAGATGATTACAGATATCACATATTAGTTTCCTAGAAAGCTTCTTTCCAGTTTTTGTCTGAGGCTATTTCCCTTTTCACCATCACATCAGCATGCTCCCGAATATCACTTGGTACCTGTTTCTCCAAAAGGTTTCCCTGACGCTATATGAGAAAAGTCGTATAACACTATGACTTCAATGCACACGTTACAAAGCAGTTCCTCAGAAGGCTTCTCTCCAGTTTCTACTGAACATATTTCCTTTTTCACTGTTAGCCTCTAAGTGCTCCCGAATATCACATCACACGCTAAACATACACAGGACTAGAAAACTGCTCAATGAAAAGAAAGTCTTATCTGAGTGAGAGGAATTAAGACGACACAGAGCAGCTTCACAGAAAGCTTTCTTCTGGATTTTACCTGAGGATATTTCTTTCTCCATATTCTAAGGATCGTTCCTAAATGTCCTTCCTCAGATTCCACAAAAACAGTGATTTCAAGCTGCTCAATCCAAAGAATGGTTTAAATCTAGGAGACAAATACACACATCGCAATGCAGTTGCTCAGAACGTTTCTCTACAGGTTTCATTGGAAGACGTTTCCTCACTCACAACAAGCCTCTGGGCATCACTAAATATCCCTTCAAAGATTCTTCAAAGACAGAGTTTCGAAACTGGGCCATATAGAGTAAGCATTAACCCTGTAAAGTGAATGCACATATCAGAAAGAAGATTCTTTTAACTCTTCTTTCTCGATTTTATTTCAGTGTATTTTACTATTTGCCATAGTCCTCAATGCGTTCTGAAATATCACTTTTTCGGTTTCACAGAAACAGTGTTCAAACACTGCATTGTGAGAAAAGAGGTAGAACTCCATGAGTGGAGTTCGTAAATCACAAAGTTGTTTCTCAGAAACCTTCTATCCAGTTTTTCTCTGAAGATATCTCCTCTTTCACCATACGGCTGAATGTGCTCCCGAATTTCCCTTTGCAAAGCTGTGCATGACGGAGTTTCCAAACTGCATAATATAATTAAAATTTTAGCTATGCGAGACGAATAAATATATCTAACACAAAGCAGTTTCACAGAAATCTTCTTTCTAGTATTTGTGTGAGGATATTTCCTTCTTCACCATAGTCGTCACTATAATCCCGAATATCTCTTGGTTGCTTTTTCTCCAAATGGGATTCCTCAATCCTCTAGGAGTAGAAAGGTATATTTCTTTGAGTGGAATGCACATGCCACAAAGCAGCTCCTCAGAAAGCTACTCTCCAGTCTCTATCTGAAAACGTTTCTTTTATTACCATCAGCCTCAGCACCCTCCAGAATATTCCTTAGCAGAATAAACAAAAACAGTGTTATGATACAGCTCAATGAAAAGAGAAGCTTAATTCTGTGAACGGAATTCACGTGACACTGAGCAGTTTCACAGAAAGCTGCCTTTTGTTTTCTCTCTGAGGTTATTTCTTTTTCAGGATATTCTAAAGAGCGTTTCCAAATGTCCTTTCTCAGATTCCACAGAAACAGTGATTTCCAACTGCTAAATCTAAGAATGATTTAACGCTGTGAGATGAATACAAACATCACAAAAGAATTTCGCAGAAAGCTTCTCTCCGATTTTCGATGGAAGACATTTCATTGCCTCACACAGTCCTCCGGTCACCACTTACTATCCTTTAGCAGAACCCTAGAAGACCGAATTTCAATCTGGGAAATGTAGAGTAAGCTTTAACCCTGTGAAAAGAATGCAGATGTCAGAGAGCAGTTTCTTCGAGTGCTTCTTTCTGTTTTCTATTGGATGACATTTCACTT
This sequence comes from Rhinopithecus roxellana, assembly GCF_007565055.1. Lineage (NCBI taxonomy): Eukaryota > Metazoa > Chordata > Mammalia > Primates > Cercopithecidae > Rhinopithecus > Rhinopithecus roxellana. The sequence goes on from NC_044567.1 coordinate 37,579,960, forward strand.
TTTGCCATAGTCTTCAAAGTGCTCCGAATATCACTCTTTTGGTTTTACGGGAACAGTGTTCAAACTGTGCCTTATGAGAAGAAACTTACAACTCTCTTAGTGGAATGCACACATCACTAAGCACTTTCTCAGAAAGCTTCTCTCCAGTTTTTATCTGACTATATTTCCTCTTTCACCATCTGTCTGAAGGTGATCCCAAATATCTCTTTGCGGATCCATCCACGAGGGAGTTTCCAACCTGCATAATGTAAAGAAAGCTTCATGTATGTGAGATGAATAAACATAGCAAAAAGCAGATTCACAGAAAGCTTCTTTCCAGGTTTTATCTGAAGATATTTCCTTTTGCACCATAGTCCAGAATGTGCTCCTGAAGGTCCCTTCGTAGATCCGTCCATGACATTTTCCAAGCTGTGTATCATAAAGAAAGCTTTATCTAGGTGAGATGATTACACATATCACAGAGTAGTTTCCTAAAAATCTTATTTCCATTTATTGTCTGAGGCTCTTTCCCTTTTCACTATCGGGATCAACATGCTCCAGAACATCACTTGGTACATGTTTCTCCCAAAGGGTTTCCCTGACGCTGTATGGGAAGAGAGGTATAACACTGTGACTGGAATGCACACGTCACAAAGCAGTTCCTTACAAAGCTTCTCTCCAGTTTCTGTCTGAACGTATTTCCTTTTTCACCGTTAGCCTCAAAGTGCTCCTGAATATCGCATCACACGCTAAACATACACAGGGCTACAAAACTGCTCAATGAAAAGAGAGGCTTATCTGAGTAAGAGGAATTAAGTCGACACAGAGCAGTTTCACAGAAAGCTTCCTTCTGGATTTTACCTTAGGTTATTTCTTTCTCCATATTCTAAGGATCGCTCCCAAATGTCCTTCCTCAGATTCCACAAAAACAGTGATTTGACGCTGCTCAATCCAAAGAATGGTTTAACTGTAGGAGACGAATACACACATCACAAAGGAGTTGCTCAGAACGATTCTCTGCAGGTTTCATCGGAAGACGTTTCCTTGCTCTCCACAAGCCTCCGAGCGTCACTAAATATCCCTTCACAGATTCTTCAAAGACAGTTTCGTAACTGGGCAACATAGAGTAAGCATTAACTCTGCGACGTGAATGCACATAGCAGAGATGAGAATCTTGAAACACTTCTTCGATTTTAATTCAGTATATTTCGCTATTCACCATAGTCTTCAATGCGTTCCAAAATATCACTTTTTCGGTTTCACAGGAACAGTGTTCAAACACTGCCTTGTGAGAAAAGAGGTATAACTCCCTGAGTGGAATGCATACATCACAAAGTAGTTTCTCAGAAAGTTTCTATTCAGTTTTTATCTGAAGATCTTTCCTCTTTCTCCGTAGGCCTGAGTGTGCTCCCGAACGTCCCTTGGCGGATCTGTGCATGACGGAGTTTCCAAGCTGCATAATATAACTAAAGTTTTAACAATACGAGATTAATAAATATATCTAACACAAAGCATTTTCACAGAAATTTTCTTTCCGTTTTTTGTCTGAGGATATTTCCTGTTTCCCGTAGCCTTCCCTATACTCCCGAATGTCTGTTTTGTAGCTTTTTCTCCAAAAGGGATTCCGGAATCCTCTAGGAGAAGAAAAGTATATTTCTGTGAGTGGAATGCACACGTCACAAAGCAGCTCCTTGGAAAATTTCTCTCTAGTTTCGGTCTGAACATATTTCCTTTTTCATTGTTAGCCTCAAAGTGCTCCCGAATATCCCATCACACGCTAAACATACACAGGGCTAGATTACTGCTGAATGAAAAAGAGAGGCTTAAAGGAGCAAGAGTACTTAAGACGACACAGAGCAGTTTCACAGAAAGCTTCCTACTGGATTTCTTTTGAGGATATTTCTTTCTCCATATTTTCAGGATCGTTCCCAAATGTCCTTCCTCAGATTCCACAAAAACAATGATTTCAAGCTATTCAATCCAAAGAATGGTTTAACTCTAGGAGACGAATACACAGATCGCAAAGCAGTTGCCTGTCCCATTCTGCAAGACAGTCGAACGGGCCCTGGAAGGGGGAGTGGGAATGGAGGAGACAAGAAAACATGAGAAATGGAGACAAGACAAATAGCCTCATCAAGTCTCGTTTAATGGTGGTGGTGCAACACCTTATATAGGCTGGCAGAGGAAGAGGTTGGGCCAGGGCAGTGACAGGAGGCTGGGTTTACTCAAATTACAATTGTGCATGCGCCGTGGGTTTGTAATTTTCCCGGGCGCGGGATCGCACCTGCACCGTAGGCTACATATCTTCCTGGGTGGGTAAAAGTTTGCGCGCGCACTGTAAAGGCTAGTAATAAAGAACCTGGAAATGTGCCGTCTTGTCTCCACTTTGCGGAGATCAAGCAACAGAGGTCGGCTAATTCCGGGCCTCATGGCTCTGGACAGGTCCCCCCTTTTTTTATATATAATTATGGCTAGAAGATTGTCCCTCGGGAACTGTGCCTGTCTTAGTATGGAGTAATGCATCTCATCACTGGTACCCGTCATGGGATTAGGCAGTAGCTTATGACAGCCCTCCTGTCTTAGGTTAGTGAGAGATGATACTCTCTTACCCATCATTGGCTGTCCAGTTCAGCGCATAGGGAAGGTTGTCATAACGGGTGTGAGTATGAACCACCGCAATCTTCTTGTTCTAGGCAATGATAATGGACCTGTATAGGCTTCGCTTGGATAGCCTTGACTTGCTTAATGAATGTCATGAGCTTATTGAAGACCAAATGTCCCACAGAGAGTAAGAGCAATAGGCAAAGCAGGGGGCCCAGGAATGGCATAAGATAGGGAAGGAGTCCATGGAATCCAGTCCAAAACGGGTTATCGGTTATTTCTTTTCGTCGTTTTTCTAGGTCTTCTTGTAGACGCCTGATTTTATCCCTGACGATCCCAGATTTGTTGGCATAGAAACAGCACTTCTCCTGTAAAGCCAAGCAGATGCCTCCCTGTTCTGCAGTTAGTAAATCTAGGCCTCTTCTATTTTGGAGCACTACTCTGCCAGAGAATCTACCTGATCTTGTAAATCTTGTATAGTACTTGAAATGGCCTGCATATCTGAGATCAATTGGTGAGACAATTTGGTGTATTGAGTAACAGAAACCCCTAGGCCTGTAGCCCCAGTTGCTACGGCAGTAGTTATGCCTAATCCTGCAAGTAAGGGGATAAATTGTATTGCCCTTTTGTTTCTTCCTAAAAAGTGATCTATAGCTGGGATAGGTACAGGTTCATCTCCAGGGATAATGTCTATGTCTGGCAAAAGTGTGGCTAAGACACAGCGTCCTGTCCATTTAGTAGGTAAATAGGTATAAGCCCTATTATTGCCACATATAAAAACCGAGCTGTTTGGGACACACAGCGATTGGGAAATATTTACTATGGTGGAACAATTATTGAATTGATTGAATCCTACATCGAGGTCGTAAATGTTATTAAGGGGAGGGGAGTAGATGCAAGAGGAACTAGGAAATTCTAAAGGCTGTACTTTAAGGGGAGGAATTATGGTGCAAGGGGTATTGGATGTATAATTTAAGTCATTGCTGGGTATGGCAAGAGGAACGGGATCTCCTGATTGCAGACACAGCCAGCAGTCATTAGCCAGACTAGAGTTGGAATTGTTAAGCAGGTTATGAGTAGCAGTGAGGAGGTCAAAGGTCTGGGCATCAACTTTCTCTTTCCCTCGGGCTTTGGGCAAGGCCAAGGGGTGGTAGTGAATTTCTGGGTACAGAGACCTTTGCAACTCTTCATGTTTTTTGTATACCCTAATTTCTAGGACCTTGTCTTGTGGTCCTCCTCCGTCAGAGATATGAAGAGGGGGGTGAATATTCCAGCAGACAGGCTGTCCTACAATTCCAGTACAGCCAGCTGATATAAGGTTATTGGTATTTCCTACAACTGTAGGGACACTGCTGGCCCCTATAGTGGGTGTTCTAGATCTTGTTAAGATAGCAGCATAGTATGTTTTACCGCCAAAGGTACATTCTAGATAAGTAGTGTAGCAGGAACTATGTATAGCAGTCTCAAATGTATCACAAGGGCAGGTTGTGGTATCCCCTCCACTAAATATTCTTGGGGTTCACACACACCTCCACTTAAGAGAGTCACTAGACAGGTATGCTGTGTAAGTGGAGCAGGACACAGCTGAGATGTACGTATTTGGAAGGGAGGTCACATATCCCCCCAAACAATCACAGGGCTTACCATATCGTTGTCGTATATATTTACGGGCCTCATGGGGATTACCAAAGCCGTCCTATACCTAGAGTGCTTGGCAAATCAGCACCATGGTCCAGAGGGGCTTGTAGTTGAAGTTCATCTCTGCAATAGAGGAAAAGAGTACTCTCAGGGAGAAAATTACTCCCTGGATTGGTTATTGTTAGGTACCTGTCTTACCAGTCACTCTGGTAGCCATCTGGCTGCATCATGAGTTTGAGAAAAAACACAAACTGAGCCTCTTCCCCAGATTAACACTGGGTCTGGACCATGCCATGTGTTGTCTAAGGGGTCTTTCCACTTAACCATGGCAAATTGTTTTTTGGACTGGGAATGCCAAAATCGATTGGCTGCTGATCTGTTCAGTTTATCCAAATTTAAAATTTTAAAATAAAAAGTGTGTGATTAAGGATATTTCTAGGGGTGCCCTTAGTAGGGTACCATTCTCCCTTTTTTATTTTGTCAATGGTGGTTTTTAAGGATAGCTGTGCTCTTTCAACTATTCCTTGTCCTTGAGGGTTATAGGGAATTCCAGTAATGTGTTTTATTTGTAATTTAAGACAAAAGTCTTGAAAGGCTTTGGATGTATAGCCATGACCATTGTCTGTTTTTAGTTGTTCAGGCTTTCCAACTATGGAAAAACAGTGTAGTAAATGAGCTATAACATGTTTGGTAGCTTCTCCTGTTTGTAAGGTGGCTAGTATAAATCCACTAAATGTATCTATACATACATGGACGTATTTTAAGTTACCGAATTCTGAATAATGAGTGACATCCATTTGCCAGATCATGTTAGGAACTATTTCTCTTGGGTTGATTCCTAAGTGAGGGACTGGCAGATATGTTATACAGGTCTGACATTGTTTAACTATTTGTCTTGCTTGTTCTCTAGTTATTTTAAACATCAGTCTCATAGTTTGAGCATTAAGATGGTGTAAGGCATGAGTAGCCTGTGCTTGGGCTAGGTTTGTATTTGTAGCTATGGCTACTGTCTTGGTTGCCATATCAGCCAGATGGTTGCCCTGGGATAGAGGTCCTGGTAATCCTGAATGAGCTCTAATGTGTCCGAGAAAGAAGGGTGTTGTTCTATTGTGTATTAACTGTTGGCATTGTAAAAATAACTTAGCTATATGTGACACATGCTTAATTTGTGCTACTGTCTCAAGTAGAGGTATTGAGTGAGCTAAGTATGCACTGTCAGTATAAATATTAAGGGCCTGATCAGGGAAGGCTGACAGCACCGTGATTAGGGCCTGCAATTCTACTAGCTGAGCCGAAGTATGGCTGGTTTTGAATTTAACAGTGGTGTCAGCAAAGGTATATGCAGCTGTTCCTGTGGATGACCCATCAGTGAATACTAATAAGGCATTGTCTAAAGGTGTTTTACTGATGACATGAGGGAAGACAAAAGCATGTAGTTTACAAAATTGAATAAGCTTGTTTGGCGGGTAACGGTTATCTAAGTTACCGGCATAAGAGGCGCAAGCAATTGGCCACGTTTCAGTGTTTTGCATTAGCCAATGGATTTGTGGCTTAGAATAAGGTTGTATGATTGTAAAAGGTTCAATTCCAAAATATTTTTTGCTGTTGTCTCTACCTAGAATAATTAAATCTGCTATGGCATCATAATAGGGGAGTAATACCTTTTTGGGTGATGAAGGCAAGTGGACCCACACAATAGGGTTATTTTGCCAGAATAAACCAGTAGGTGTCAGTGTTGTGTTAAAGATTAAAAAGATTAATGACTGTGAATAGTCTATGTTAGTAACAAATTGTTCAGCAATGGCCGCCTCTACCTTACTAAGTGATAAAAGAGCTTCTTTTGATAACGACCTAAGGGACTTAGGGTTGGGGTCACCTCTCAGGGTGTCGAATAAAGGTTTGAAGTCTCCCGTGGTGAGTTTTAAGTACGGCCGGAGCCAATTTATATCTCCAAGGAGCTTTTGGAAATCATTGAGGGTTTGTAACTGATCTTTACAGATAACTGCCTTTTGATTAGTAATTTTAGGTCCATTTATTTGAAAACCTAAATATGGATAAGGGTCTTGTAATTGTACTTTTTCTGGGGCAATTTGTAACCCCACTGTGGTTAGTTCTTGCTTGAGTTGAGCAAAGCACTGTAAGACTTGTTCTCCTACTTGTCCTGCTATGAGAATGTCATCCATATAGTGTACAATATACATTTGTTTCCATGTCTCTCTAACTGAGTGTATGGCTGTAACCACATATTTTTGACACAAGGTGGGACTGTTGGCCATACCTTGAGGTAACACTTTCCATTGGTATTGCTTCATTGGTTCTTTAAAATTTATAGATGGTAAACTAAAGGCGAATCGTTTTCGGTCAGTAGGATGAAGGGGAATTGTAAAAAAAGCAATCTTAAAGGTCTATGATAATTTTAAAATATCCTTGAGGGATTGCTACCAGAGAGGGTAGTCCGGGCTGCAGAGCACCCATAAGTATCATGGTAGTATTTATTGCTCTTAAATCTTGTAAGAGTCTCCACTTTCCGGATTTCTTTTTTATGACAAATATGGGGCTGTTCCAAGGAGAGTTGCTTTCTGTAATGTGTCCTGCCTCTAATTGTTTCCACACTAAGTGTTGGGCAGCGGCAAGCTTCTCATTGGTTAATGGCCATTGATCAACCCAAACGGGTTCATCTGACTTCCAAGTGATTGGGTCAGCACTTTTTGGGCGTGCAGGCATGTCAATGGCCATGGTTAAAAATTTCCAAGCCCCCTTTTATCCAATGTTCCTATGGCTGGAATTGGCTGTAAAATGCCATCTTCTCTTTTTCCTAACTCTTTTCCAGTGTGGTAGCCCTGAGCCAACATTTGTGCAGTGACTATATCATTTGGGCTACACATCATGACCCTCATTTGGGAGAGATCTCTACCCCAAAGGTTAACAGGCAAATCAGGGATAACAAATGGCTTAATGAGACCGGAATTACTTTCTTGATCTCTCCAGGTGAGATATTTGGAACTTTGTCTAGGGTTATTACTTTACCCGATTCCTCGTAAATTTGTTAAGGTCTCTGAAGTGGGCCAACTGGCGGGCCAATCTTATTGTTTGACAATTGTTACATTGGCCCCTATGTCTATCAGTCCTGTAAATAACTTTCTGTCTAGCCATAAGGTGAGAGAGGGTTTTTGATTAGTAATGGGCTGTACCCAGTAGATGTCTGAGAATCTGAATCCTCCCTTTCCCCTTAGGGGCGATTGGACTTTATTAGCTGTTTTTAGCGATGGTAATAGGAGTAACTCTGTTATTCTATCCCCTTGAGGAATGATAATGATGTCAATAACCTTGGCCATGATTTTGATTTCTCCTATATAATCACTATCAACTATTCCCAGAAAGACCTTTAGGCCTTTTATAGTGACGCTGCTTCTCCCTAGGATTAATCCAAACATGTTTGAGGGTAGGGGTCCATATACCCCAGTACCTAAGGCTTGGAGTCCCATTTCAGGGGTTAATACTGTCTGGGAGGTGGAACAGAGGTCCAATCCTGTGCTTCCTGGGGTTGCTCTACTAAGCTGTGAAACGGATTGTTGTTGGTTGGTACAAAACTGACCGCCCCATAAGCTTGTTTCGGGGCCTGGGGCCGGCCCCTCAATCCGTTTCCCTGTTGAGGTGTTAGGGGATTTCCTTGATTGTCAGTTTTAGATTTACATTCGTTGGACCAATGTTTTCCTCTTTTACACCTAGGGCAGAGGCCTGAAGCTTTTGCCTCCAAGGTCTTAGCTAGCTCTCCCTTACAATCCCTAGCGAAGTTTCCCATTTGTCCGCACTTGAAGCATCCCTTGCTATTCTTATTTTTACTAACGAGGAAGTCTTTTACGGTTTGTCCACTAAAGGCAGCAGCCATAGCCAAGCCCTGTTGATATGAGGGCCTTATGTCTGAACAGAGGCGGATGTAGCCTGTTAAGTCTGTTTTCTTTCTATGAGGTCTGATTGCTGCCTGACAAGCCGGGTTAGCATTTTCGTAAGCTAGCTGTTTTACATAATCCACCCCTGCCTCGGCATTTCCAAATATTCTGCTGGCCGTGGTTAAAAGTCTATGTACAAAGTCTGCAAAAGGCTCATCAGGCCCCTGTTTGACCCCCGTGAGCGAGGCTCCTGGATCCCCCTTAACAGGAAGGTTTATCCAGGCTTTGGTAGCTGCTGCTTGGATTTGGGAAAACAGTCCAGGATCGTAATGCATCTGAGCATCAGTTTCTGTGTAATTACCCGAGCCAGTTAGCATATCAAAATCCCAACCATTTCCGGCTTGTTGGTTTCTCTTGGCCGTATCTCTACAATTTTCATAAAATTCTGACTTCCAAATCAGATGGTCGCCTCCAGAAAGAACTACACTAACTAAGGTATTCCAATCTATGGGAGTGAGCCAATTTTCGGCCACAGATTCGACTATGGCCAGGGTATATGGGGCAGTAGCTCCGTATTGCGAGACAGCAGTTTTTAGTTCTTTTATTACAGTAAATTCAAACCCATTGTGGTGTCTCCAGGCTCGTCCCTGCACATCTGTAGTTTCAGTTACTGGAAAAACGTCTTGAGGAGAGGAATACTCCCTATCCCTACTACCAAGCGACCTTCTTTTTGGGACATGCTGTCCGGGTCTCTGAGGGTGAGAGTGTTTCTCTATTCCTTTACAGTATTGAACGTTCTCACGTCCTGTCCTTAATTTCTGCAATCTAGTGATTAAAGACTGATGTAGTTCTTCGAGCTTTATTTGCTCTTCAAGTTGTGCAATTTTTTCTCTAAGCTCCTCTTTTGGGTCTATTACTGCCATAACTGCAGGGGCAGAAGCCTTATTATAGGGAGGGGGATAAGAAAGAGTTTGTGGCCAGTCAGAATTATGATATTTTGCTGCCTCTGCCTCTAAATTATCCCAGTCTACTTCTGAAGGGTTAAGGTTATTTTTACTTTTGCTTTCATTAGTTATACGTAAAACTGGGTATTTTTTAGCCTTTTCCTTATTTGATGTTTCTATATTTGTTATTGAGGGGACCCCAGCCTCTTCCTCGTCACTTTGTAGTGATATAAGGTCTATTTCTTTGTTAGGTGTGGATTTTTCGAGGTCGGTTTGGGAGCTGCCTCTTAATATTTCCTCAGTCTGAGTAACCACCGCCATTACCTCAGGATATTTTTCTTTTTCCTTTTTATCTATTATATATCTGATTAAGTTCCAATAAGAAAAAGCAGTCACCAGAACCTTCTCTGGGCAAAAAGTACTATAATAATCTTGAAAACCGTCTCCCACTCTATGCCACCTCTTTATGTCAATGATTCCCTCTTGTGGAAACCAAGGGCAGGTATCTTTTACAAAATCAAAAAATTTAAACAAATCATTACTTTTAACCTTTACTCCTCGTGTTTTTAAAGCCTCTTTTAATTGCCCTACATAAATCTGATGCTGGCTTAATTCTTGTCCCATAATCAGACACTGTTACTTACCTCTGGTTCCAACGCGACAGGTTCCCGCGATGTCCAGAGGAATTTCTTCCACTTTTACTTTCGGCCTACTTTAGTGCCTTCTTCCTCACTTTTTCCCCTGTGTCCAGGTCCCTGTTCGGGGCGCCAGGGTTCCCGACCTGCAGGACAGTCGAACAGGCCCTGGAAGGGGGAGTGGGAATGGAGGAGACAAGAAAACACGAGAAATGGAGACAAGACAAATAGCCTGATCAAGTCTCGTTTTTTTTTTCTTTTTTTTTTCTTTTCTATTTTTTATTTTATTTTATTATACTTTAAGTTCTAGGGTACATGTGCATAACGTGCAGGTTTGTTACATATGTATACTTATGCCATGTTGGTGTGCTGCACCCATCAACTCGTCAGCACCCATCAATTCATCATTTATATCATGTATAACTCCCCAATGCAATCCCTCCCTCCTCCCCCCTCCCTCCTCCCCATGATAGGCCCCAGTGCGTGATGTTCCCCTTCCCGAGTCCAAGTGATCTCATTGTTCAGTTCCCACCTATGAGTGAGAACATGCAGTGATGGGTTTTCTATTCTTGTGATAGTTTGCTAAGAATGATGTTTTCCAGCTGCATCCATGTCCCTACAAAGGACGCAAACTCATCCTTTTTTATGGCTGCATAGTATTCCATGGTGTATATGTGCCACATTTTCTTAATCCAGTCTGTCACAGATGGACATTTGGGTTGATTCCAAGTCTTTGCTATTGTGAATAGTGCTGCAAAAAACATACGTGTACATGTGTCTTTGTAGTAGAATAATTTATAATCCTTTGGGTATATACCCAGTAGTGGGATGGCTGGGTCATATGGTACATCTAGTTCTAGATCCTTGAGGAATTGCCATACTGTTTTCCATAATGGTTGAACTAGTTTACAATCCCACCAACAGTGTAAAAGTATTCCTATTTCTCCACATCCTCTCCAACACCTGTTGTTTCCTGACTTCTTAATGATTGCCATTCTAACTGGTGTGAGATGGTATCTCATTGTGGTTTTGATTTGCATTTCTCTGATGGCGAGTGATGATGAGCATTTTTTCATGTGTCTGTTGGCTGTATGAATATCTTCTTTTGAGAAATGTCTGTTCATATCCTTTGCCCACTTTTTGATGGGGTTGTTTGTTTTTTTCTCGTATATTTGTTTGAGTTCTTTGTAGATTCTGGATATTAGCCCTTTGTCAGATGAGTAGGTTGCAAAAATTTTCTCCCATTCTGTAGGTTGCCTGTTCACTCTGATGGTAGTTTCTTTTGCTGTGCAAAAGCTCTTTGGTTTAATGAGATCCCATTTGTCAATTTTGGATTTTGCTGCCGTTGCTTTTGGTGTTTTAGACATGAAGTCCTTGCCCATGCCTATGTCCTGAATGGTACTACCTAGATTTTCTTCTAGGGTTTTTATGGTATTAGGTCTAACATTTAAGTCTCTAATCCATCTTGAATTAATCTTCGTATAAGGGGTAAGGAAAGGATCCAGTTTCAGCTTTCTACTTATGGCTAGCCAATTTTCCCAGCACCATTTATTAAATAGGGAATCCTTTCCCCATTTCTTGTTTCTCTCAGATTTGTCAAAGATCAGATGGCTGTAGATGTGTGGTATTATTTCTGAGGACTCTGTTCTGTTCCATTGGTCTATATGTCTGTTTTGGTACCAGTACCATGCTGTTTTGGTTACTGTAGCCTTGTAGTATAGTTTGAAGTCAGGTAGCGTGACGCCTCCAGCTTTATCCTTTTGACTGAGGATTGTCTTGGCAATGCGGGCTCTTTTTTGGTTCCATATGAACTTTAAAGCAGTTTTTTCCAATTCTGTGAAGAAACTCATTGGTAGCTTGATGGGGATGGCATTGAATCTATAAATTACCTTGGGCAGTATGGCCATTTTCACGATATTGATTCTTCCTATCCATGAGCATGGTATGTTCTTCCATTTGTTTGTGTCCTCTTTGATTTCACTGAGCAGTGGTTGGTAGTTCTCCTTGGAGAGGTCCTTTACATCCCTTGTAAGCTGGATTCCTAGGTATTTTATTCTCTTCAAAGCAACTGTGAATGGAAGTTCATTCCTGATTTGGCTCTCTGCTTGTCTGTTCCTGGTATATAAGAATGCTTGTGATTTTTGCACATTAATTGTGTATCCTGAGACTTGGCTGAAGTTGCTTATCAGCTTAAGGAGATTTTGGGCTGAGACAATGGGGTTTTCTAAATATACAATCATGTCATCTGCAAACAGCGACAATTTGACTTCTTTTCCTAACTGGATACCCTTGATTTCTTTCTCTTGCCTGATTGCCCTAGCCAGAACTTCCAACACTATGTTGAATAGGAGTGGTGAGAGAGGGCATCCCTGTCTTGTGCCAGTTTTCAAAGGGAATTTTTCCAGTTTTTGCCCATTCAGAATGATATTAGCTGTGGGTTTGTCATAAATAGCTCTTCTTATTTTGAGGTACGTTCCATCAATACCGAATTTATTGAGCGTTTTTAGCATGAAGGGCTGTTGAATTTTGTCAAAAGCCTTTTCTGCATCTATTGAGACAATCATGTGGTTCTTGTCTTTGGTTCTGTTTATATGCTGGATTACGTTTATTGATTTGCGAATGTTGAACCAGCCTTGCATCCCAGGGATGAAGCCCACTTGATCATGGTGGATAAGCTTTTTGATGTGCTGCTGAATCCGGTTTGCCAGTATTTTATTGAGAATTTTTGCATCAATGTTCATCAGGGATATTGGTCTAAAATTCTCTTTTTATGTTTTGTCTCTGCCAGGCTTTGGTATCAGGATGATGTTGGCCTCATAAAATGAGTTAGGGAGGATTCCCTCTTTTTCTATTGATTGGAACAGTTTCAGAAGGAATGGTACCAGTTCCTCCTTGTACCTCTGGTAGAATTCAGCTGTGAATCCATCAGGTCCTGGACTTTTTTTGGTGGGTAGGCTATTAATTGTTGCCTCAATTTCAGAGCCTGCTATTGGTCTATTCAGGGATTCAACTTCTTCCTGGTTTAGTCTTGGGAGAGTGTAAGTGTCCAGGAAATTATCCATTTCTTCTAGATTTTCAGGTTGATTTGCGTAGAGGCGTTTATGGTATTCTCTGATGGTAGTTTGTATTTCTGTGGGGTCAGTGGTGATATCCCCTTTATCATTTTTTATTGCATCTATTTGATTCCTCTCTCTTTTCTTCTTTATTAGCCTTGCTAGCGGTCTGTCAATTTTGTTGATCTTTTCAAAAAACCAACTCCTGGATTCATTGATTTTTTGGAGGGTTTTTTGTGTCTCTAGCTCCTTCAGTTCGGCTCTGATCTTAGTTATTTCTTGCCTTCTGCTAGCTTTTGAATGTGTTTGCTCTTGCCTCTCTAGTTCTTTTAATTTTGATGTTAGAGTGTCCATTTTAGATCTTTCCTGCTTTCTCTTGTGGGCATTTAGTGCTATAAATTTCCCTCTACACACTGCTTTAAATGTGTCCCAGAGATTCTGGTATGTTGTATCTTTGTTCTCATTGGTTTCAAAGAACATCTTCATTTCCGCTTTCATTTCGTTATGTACCCAGTAGTCATTCAGGAGGAGGTTGTTCAGTTTCCATGTAGTTGAGCGGTTTTGATTGAGTTTCTTAGTCCTGAGTTCTAGTTTGATTGCACTGTGGTCTGAGAGACGGTTTGTTATAATTTCTGTTCTTGTACATTTGCTGAGGAGTGCTTTACTTCCAATTATGTGGTCAATTTTGGAATAAGTGTGATGTGGTGCTGAGAAGACTGTATATTCTGTTGATTTGGGGTGGAGAGTTCTATAGATGTCTATTAGGTCCGCTTGGTGCAGAGATGAGTTCAATTCCTGGATATGCTTGTTAACTTTCTGTCTCGTTGATCTGTCTAATGTTGACAGTGGAGTTTTGAAGTCTCCCATTATTATTGTATGGGAGTCTAAGTCTCTTTGTAAGTCTCTAAGGACTTGCTTTATGAATCTGGGTGCTCCTGTATTGGGTGCATATATATTTAGGAGAGTTAGCTCTTCCTGTTGAATTGATCCCTTTACCATTATGTAATGGCCTTCTTTGTCTCTTTTGATCTTTGATGGTTTAAAGTCTGTTTTATCAGAGACAAGGATTGCAAACCCTGCTTTTTTTTGTTCTCCATTTGCTTGGTAGATCTTCCTCCATCCCTTTATTTTGAGCCTATGTATGTCTCTGCATATGAGATGGGTCTCCTGAATACAGCAGACTGATGGGTCTTGACTCTTTATCCAGTTTGACAGTCTGTGTCTTTTAATTGGAGCATTTAGTCCATTAACATTTAAGGTTAATATTGTTATGTGTGAACTTGATCCTGTCATTATGATATTAACTCGTTATTTTGCTCGTTAGTTGATGCAGTTTCTTCCTAGCCTCGATGGTCTTTACATTTTGGCATGTTTTTGTGATGGCTGGTACCGGTTGTTCCTTTCCATGTTTAGAGCTTCCTTCAGGGTCTCTTGTAAGGCAGGCCTGGTGGTGACAAAATCTCTAAGCATTTGCTTATCTGTAAAGGATTTTATTTCTCCTTCACTTATGAAATTTAGTTTGCTGGATATGAAATTCTGGGTTGAAAATTCTTTTCTTTAAGAACGTTGAATATTGGTGCCCACTCTCTTCTGGCTTGTAGAGTTTCTGCCGAGAGATCTGCTGTTAGTCTGATGGGCTTCCCTTTGTGGGTAACCCGACCTTTCTCTCTGGCTGCCCTTAACATTTTTTCCTTCATTTCAACTTTGGTGAATCTGGCAATTATGTGTCTTGGAGTTGCTCTTCTGGAGGAGTATCTTTGTGGCGTTCTCTGTATTTCCTGAATTTGAATGTTGGCCTGCCCTACTAGGTTGGGGAATTTCTCCTGGATGATATCCTGAAGAGTGTTTTCCAACTTGGTTCCATTTTCCCCCTCACTTTCAGGCACCCCAATCAGACGTAGATTTGGTCTTTTTACGTAATCCCATACTTCTTGCAGGCTTTGCTCATTTCTTTTTCTTCTTTTTTCTTTTGGTTTCTCTTCTCGCTTCATTTCATTCATTTGATCTTCAATTGCTGATACTCTTTCTTCCAGTTGATCGAGACGGTTACTGAAGCTTGTGCATTTGTCACGTATTTCTCGTGTCATGGTTTTCATCTCTGTCATTTCGTTTATGATCTTCTCTGCATTAATTACTCTAGCTGTCAATTCTTCCACTCTTTTTTCAAGATTTTTAGTTTCTTTGCGCTGGGTACGTAATTCCTCCTTTAGCTCTGATAAGTTTGATGGACTGAAGCCTTCTTCTCTCCTCTCGTCAAAGTCATTCTCTGACCAGCTTTGATCCGTTGGTGGCGATGGGCTGCAGCTCCTTTGCAGGGGGAGATGCGCTCTTATTTTTTGAATTTCCAGCTTTTCTGCCCTGCTTCTTCCCCATCTTTGTGGTTTTATCTGTCTCTGGTCTTTGATGGTGGTGACGTACTAATGGGATTTTGGTATAGGTGTCCTTCCTGTTTGATAGTTTTCCTTCTGACAGTCAGAAGGACTGTCTGTTGGTCTGTTGGAGATTGCTTGAGGTCCACTCCAGACCCTGTTTGCCTGGGTATCAGCAGCAGAGGTTGCCGAAGATAGAATATTGCTGAACAGCGAGTGTACCTGTCTGATTCTTCCTTTGGAAGTTTCCTCTCATGGCTGTACTCCACCCTGTGAGGTGTGGGGTGTCAGACTGCCCCTAGTGGGGGATTTCTCCCAGCTAGGCTACTCAGGGGTCAGGGACCCACCTGAGCAGGCAGTCTGTCCCTTCTCAGATCTCAACCTCCATGTTGGGAGATCCACAGCTCTCCCCAAAGCTGTCAGACAGAGTGGTTCGCGTCTGCACCGGCCCCCGCTGTTTACCCTGTTGGTCTTCAGGTGTGCGCTGTCCCCAGAGGTGGAGTCTACAGAGACAGGCAGGCTTCCTTGAGCTGCTGTGAGCTCCACCCAGTTCGAGCTTCCCAGCGGCTTTGTTTACCTACTTAAGCCTCAGCAATGGCGGGCGCCCCTCCCCCAGCCTCGCTGCTGCCTTGCCGATAAATCGCCGCAGACTGCTGTGTTAGCAGTGAGGGAGGCTCCGTGGGCGTGGGACCCTCCCGGCCAGGCGTGGGATATATTCTCCTGGTGTGCCTCTTTGCTTAAAGCGCCGTATTGGGGTGGGAGTTACCCGATTTTCCAGGTGTTGTGTGTCTCAGTTCCCCTGGCTAGGAAAACGGATTCCCTTCCCCCTTGCACTTCCAGGTGAGGCGATGCCTCGCCCTTCTTCAGCTCTCGCTGGTCAGGCTGCAGCAGCTGACCAGCACCGATTGTCCGGCACTCCCTAGTGAGATGACCCCAGTACCTCAGTTGAAAATGCAGAAATCACCGGTCTTCTGTGTCGCTCGCGCTGGGAGTTGGAGACTGGAGCTGTTCCTATTCGGCCATCTTGCTCCCTCAATTCTCGTTTAATGGTGGTGGTGCAATGCCTTATATAGGCTGGCAGAGGAAGAGGTTGGGCCAGGGCGGTGACAGGAGGGCTGGGTTTACTCAAATTACAATTGCGCATTCGCCGTGGGTTTGTAATTTTCCCGGGCGCGGGATCGCGCCTGCGCTGTAGGCTGCATATCATCCTTGGCGGGAAAAAGTTTGCGCGCGCGTGGGAAAGGCTTGTAATAAAGAACCCGGAAATGTGCCGTCTTGTCCCCGCTTTGCGGTGATCAAGCTACAGAGGTCGGCTAATTCCAGGCCTCCTTTCTCCGGACAGTTGCTCAGAACGTTTCTCTGCAGGTTTCAACGGAAGACGTTTCCTCGCTAGCCACAGGCCTCCGGGCGTCACTAAATATTCCTTCACAGATTCTTCAAAGACAGAGTTTCGAAACTGGGCAACATAGAGTAAGCATTAACTCTGTGAAGTAAATGCACATATCAGAGAGCAGATTCTTGGAATGCGTCTTCCTCAATTTTATTTCAGTATATTTCACTATTCGCCATAGTCTTCAATGCCTTCTGAAATATCACTTTTTCGGTTTCACAGGAACAGTGTTCAAACACTGCCTTGTGAGAAATAGGTACAAGTCGCTGAGTGGAATGCATACATCACAAAATAGTTTCTCAGAAAGCTTGTATCCAGTTTTTATCTGAAGATATTTCCTCTTTCACCGTAGGCCAGAATGTGCTCCTGAATGTCACTTCATGCATCTGTGCTGATGGAGTTTCAAACTGCGTAATATAATTAAAGTTTTAACTATGCGAGATGAAAAAATATATCTAACACAAAGCAGTTTCACAGAAACTTTTTCCAATTTTTGTCTGAGGATATTTCCCTTTTCACCATAGTCATCGCTATACTCCCGAATATGTCTTGGTCGCTTTTTCTCCAAAAGGGATTCCGGAACTCTCTAGGAGAAGAAAGGTATATATCCGTGAGTGGAATGCACACGTCACAAAGCAACTCCTCAGAAAGCTTCTCTACAGTTTCTCACTAAAGACTTTTCCTTTCTAACGGTAAGCCTCAAAGCCCTGCAGAATACCCCTTCGCAGACTAACGAAAAACAGTGTTATGATACAGCTCAATGAAAAGAGAAGCTTAACTGTGTGAGTGGGATGCACGTGACACAGTGCAGTTTCACAGGAAGCTTCCTTTCGGTTCCTCTCTGATGTTATTTCTTTTGCAGGATATTCTAAAGAGCATTTCGAAATGCCCTTTTTCAGATTCCACAGAAACAGTGATTTCAAACTGCTCAATACAAAGAATGATTTAACTCTATGAGATAAATACAAACATCACGAAAGAGTTGCGTAGAAAGCTTCTCTCTGATTTTTGATGGAAGACATTTCCTTGCCTCACACAGGCCTCCGATCGCCACTTACTGTCCCTTCGCAGAACCCTCAAAGTCTGACTTTCAAACTGGGAAATGTAGAGTAAGCTTTAACCCTGTGAAAAAAATGGACATGTCAGAGGTCAGTTTCTTCGAGTGCTTCTTTCTGTTTTTTATTAGACGCCATTTCACTTTTTGCCACAGTCTTCAAAATGCTCCGAATATCACACTTTTGGTTTCACTGGGACAGTATTCAAACTGTGCCTTACGAGAAGAAAGTTATAACTCCCTGAGTGGAATGCACACATCACCAAGCAGTTTCTGAGAAAGCTTCGCTCCAGTTTTTATATGACTATGTTTGTTTTTCCACAATAGACCCGAATGTGATCTCAAATATCCCTTCGCTGATCCATCCACGAGGGAGATTCCCAACTGCATAATGTAAGGAAAGCTTCATCTATGTGAGATGAATAAACATACAAAAAGCAGATTCACAGAAAGCTTCTTTCCAGTTATAATCTGAAGATATTTCCTTTTTCACCATAGTCCAGAATGTGCTCCCGAAGGTCCCTTCATGGATCCGTCCATGACAGTTTCCAAGCTGCATAATGTAAAGAAAGCTTTGTCTATGTGAGATGATTTCACATATCACAGAGTAGTTTCCTAGAAAGCTTCTTTCCAATTTTTGTCTGAGGCTATTTCCCTTTTCACCATCGGCATCAAATGGTCCCGAATATCACTTGGTAACTGTTTCTCCAAAAGGGTTTCCCCGAGGCTGTATGAAAAGAGAGGTATCACACTGTGACTGGAATGCACAAGTCACAAAGAAGTTCCTTGGAAGCTTCTCTCCACTTTCGGTCTGAACATATTACCCTTTTCACCATTAGCCTCACAGTGCTCCCGAATATCCCATCACATGCTGAACATACAAAGGGCTGGAAAACTGCTCAATGAAAAGAGACGTTTAATGAGGTGAGAGTAATTAAGACAACACAGAGCAGTTTCACAGAAAGCTTAATTCTGGATTTTACCTGAGGATATTTCTTTCTCCATATTCTAAGGATTGTTCCCAAATGTCCTTCCTCAGATTCCACAAAAACAGTGATTTCAAGCTGCTCAATCCAAAGAACGGTTTAAATCTAGGAGACGAATACACAGATCGCAAAGCAGTTGCTCAGAACGTTTCTCTGCTGGTTTCATCGGAAGACGATTCCTCGCTCACCACAGGCCTCTGGGCGTCACTAAATATCCCTTCACAGATAATTCAAAGACAGAGTTTCGAAACTGGGCAACATAGAGTAAGCATTCAGTCTGTGAAGTGAATGCACATATCGGAGAGCACATTCTTGGAATGCTTCTTCCTCGATTTTATTTCAGTTTATTTCACTGTTTGCCATACACCTCAATGCATTCCAAAATATCACTTTTTCGTTTTCACAGGAACAGTGTTCAAACACTGCCTTGTGAGAAAGGAGGTATAATTCCCTGAGTGGAATGCATACATCACAAAGCTGATTCTAAGAAAGCTTCTATCCAGTTTTTATCTGAAGATGTCTCCTCTTTCACCGTAGGCCGGAATGTGCTCCCAAATGTCCCTTCGCGGGTCTGTGCATGATGGTCTTTTTAAACTGCGTAATATAATAAAAGTTTTAACTATGCGATATGAATAAATATATCTAACACAAAGCAGTTTCACAGAAATCTTCTTTGCAGTTTTTGTCTGAGGATATTTCCTTTTTCACCATAATCTTTGCTATACTCCCGAATGTCTCTTGGTAGCTTTTTCTCCAAAAGTGATTCCAGAATCCTCTAGGAGAAGAAAGGTATATTTCTGTGAGTGGAATGCACATGTCAAAAAGCAGCTCCTCAGAAAGCTTCTCTCCAGTTTCTATCTAAAGACATTTCCTTTCTCACCATAAGCCTCAAAGCCCTCCAGAGTATCCCTTCAGCAGACTAAACAAAAACAGTGTAATGATACGGCTCAATGAAAAGAGAAGCTGAACTCTGTCAGCGGAATTCACGTGACACAGAAAAGTTTCACAGAAAGCTTTCTTCTGGTTTCTCTCTGAGGTTATTCCTGTTTCAAGATATTCTAAAGAGCGTTTCCAAATGTCCTTTCTCAGATTCCACAGAAACAGTGATTTCAAATCTGCTCAATCCAGAGAGTGATTTAACACAACGAGATGAATACAAACATCACAAAATGGTTGCGCAGAAAGCTTCTCTCCGATTTTCGATGGAAGACATTTCCTTGCCTCACACAGGCCTCCAGTCGCCACTTACTATCCCTTTGTAGAACCCTCAAAGACTGACGGTCAAACTGGGAAATTTAGAGTAAGCTTTAACCCTGTGAAAAGAATGGACATGTCAGAGAGCAGTTTCTTCGAGTGTTTCTTTCTGTTTTTTATTGGATGACATGTCACTTTTTGCCATAGTCTTCAATGTGCTCCGAATATCACTCTTTTGGTTTTACAGGAACAGTGTTGAAACTGTGCCTTAGGAGAAGAAAGTTATAACTCCCTGAGTGGAATGCACACATGACCAAGCAGTTTCTCAGAAAGCTTCTCTCCCGTTTTTATCTGACTATATTTCTTCTTTCACCATAGACTCACATATGATCCCAAATATCCCTGCGCAGATCCATCCACGAGGGAGTTTCCAAGCTGCGTAATGTAAAGAAAGCTTCATCTGTATGAGATGAATAAACATAGCCAAAACAGTTTCATAGAAAGCTTCTTTCCAGTTTTTCTCTGAAGATATTTCCTTTTTCACCATAGTCCAAAATGTGGTCCCGAAGGTCCCTTCGTCAATCCGTCCATGACAATTTCCAAGCTGTGTGATATAAAGAAAGCTTTATCTATGCAAGATGATTACAGATATCACAGAGTAGTTCCCTAGAAAGCTTCTTTCCAGTGTTTGTCTGAGGCTATTTCCTTTTTCACCAGCGGCATCAACATGCTCTCGTATATCACTTGGTACCTGTTTCTCCCAAAGGGTTTCCCCAACGCTGTATTAGAAATGAGGTATTACACTGACTGGAATGCACACATCACAAAGCAGTTCCTCGGAAAGCTTCTCTGCAGTTTCGGTCTGAACATATTTTCTTTTTCCCCGTAACCCTTAAAGTGCTCCCGAATATCTCATTACACGCTAAACATACACAGGGCTTGAAAACTGTTCAATGAAAAGAGAGGCTTATCTGAGTGAGAGGAATTAAGATGACACAGAACAGTTTCAGAGAAAGCTTCCTTCTGGATTTTGCCTGAGGATATTTCTTTCTCCATATTCTAAAGTTCGTTCCCAAATGTCCTTCCTCAGATTCCACAAAAACAGTGATTTCAAGCTGTTCAATCCAAAGAACGGTTTAACTCTAGGAGATGAATACACACATCACAAAGCAGTTCCTCAGAACGCTTCTTTGCAGGTTTCATCAGTAGTCGTTTCCTCGCTCACCACAAGCCTCCGGGCATCACTAAATATCCCTTCACAGATTCTTGAAAGACAGAGTTTCGAAACTGGGCAACGTATAGTAAGCATTGCCTCTGTGAAGTGAATGCACATATTGAGAGCAGATTGCTGGAACGCTTCTTCCACGATTTAATTTCAGTATATTTCACTATTCGCCATAGACCTCAATGCATTTGAAATATCACTTTTTCAGTTTCACAGGAGCAGTGTTCAAACACTTCCTTGTGAGGAAAGAGGTATAACTCCCTGAGTGGAATGCATACATCACAAAGTAGTTTGTCAGGAAACTTCTATCCAGTTTTTATCTGAAGATATCTCCTCTTTCACTGAAGGCCTGAATGTGCTCCCGAATGTCCCTTCACTGACCTGTGCATGACGGAGTTTCTAAGCTGCGTAATATAATTAATGTTTTAACTATGCGAGATGAATAAATATATCTAACACAAAGCAGTTTCACAGAAATCTTCTTTCCAAATTCTGTCTGAGGATATTTCCTTTTTCATCATAGTCGTTGCTATACTCCCGAATATCTCTTGAAAACTTTTCCTCCAAAAGGGATTCCAGAATCCTCTAGGAGAAGAAAGATATATTTCTGTGAGTGAAATGCACACGTCACTAAGCAGGTCCTCAGAAAGCTTCTCTCCAGTTTCTATCTGAAGATCGTTTGTTTCCCACCGTAATGCTCAAAGCCCTCCTGATTATCCCTTCGCAGACTAAGCGAAAACAGTGTTATGATACAGCTCAATGAAAAGAGAACCTTATCTGGGTGTGCGGAATTCATGTGACACAGAGCAGTTTCACAGAAAGCTTCCTTCTTGTTTCCCTCTGAGGTTATTTCCTTTTCAGGATATTCTTAAGAGCGTTTCCAAATATCCTTTCTAAGATTCCACAGAAACAGTGATTTCAAACTCCTCAATGCAGAGAATGATTTAACGCTATGACATGAATACAAACATCACAAAAAGGTTGTGCAGAAAGCTTCTCTCCGATTGTCAATGGAAGACATTTCCTTGCTTCACACTGGCCTCCGGTCGCCACTTACTATCCCTTTGCAGAACCCTCAAAGACCGACTTTCAAACTGGGAAATGTAAAGTAAGCTTTAATCCTGTGAAAAGAATGAACATGTCAGAGAGCAGTTTCTTCGAGTGCTCCTTTCTGTATTTTATTGGACGGCATTTCACTTTTTACCATAGTCTTCAATGTGCTCCGAAAATCACTCTTTTGGTTTTACAGGAACAGTGTTCAAACTGTGCCTTACGAGAAGAAAGTTACAACTCCCTGAGTGGAATGTACACATCACCAAGCCATTTGTTAGAATCTTCTCTCCAGTTTTTATCTGACTCTATTTCCTCTTTCACCATAGACCCTAATATGATCCCAAATATCCCTTCACGGATCCATCCACGAGGGAGTTTCCAAGCTGTGTAATGTAAAGAAAGCTTCATTTGTGTGAGATGAATAAACATAGCAAAAACAGTTTCACAGAAAGCTTCTTTCCAGTTTTTATCTGAAGATATTTCCTTTTTCACCATAGTCCAGAATGTGCTCCTGAAGGTCCCTTCATGGATTCGTTCATGACAGTTTCAAGCTGTGTAATGTAAAGAAAGCTTTATCTCTGTGAGATTATTACAGATATCAGAGAGTATTTTCCTGGAAAACTTCATTCTAGTTTTTGTCTGAGGCTATTTTTCTTTTCAACCTAGGCTTCAACATGCTCCCGAATGTCACTTGGTACCTGTTTCTCCAAAAGGGTTTCCCCAACGCTGTATGAGAAGAGAGCTATAACACAGTAACACGAATGCACACGTCACAAAGCAGTTCCTAGGAAAGCTTCTCTCCGGTTTCGGTCTGAGCATATTTTCTTTATCACCGTTAGCCTCAAAGTGCTCAAAGTGTTTCCAATCTGCATAATGTGCAGAAAGCTTCATCTATGTGAGATGAATAAACATAGCAAAAAGCAGATTCACAGAAACCTTCTTTCCAGTTTATATCTGAAGATATTTCCTTTTTCACCATGGTCCAGAATGTGCTTCAGAAGGTCCCTTCGTGGATCCGTCCATGACAGTTTCCAAGCTGTGTAATGTAAAGTAAGCTTTATCTATGTGAGACGATTACACATATCATAGAGTAGTTTCCTAGAAAGCTTCTTTCCAGTTTTTGTCTGAGGCTATTTCCCTATTTACCATCGGCATCAACATGCTCCTGAATATCACTGGGTACCTGTTTCTCCAAAAGGGTTTCCCCAGTGCTATATGAGAAGAGTGGTATAACACTATGTGTGGAATGCACACCTCACAAAGCAACATAGAGTAAGCATTAATTCTGTGACGTGAATGCACATAGCAGAGATGAGAATCTTGAAACACTTCTTCTTCGATTTTAATTCAGTATATTTCACTATTCTCCATAGTCTTCAATGCGTTCCAAAATATCACTTTTTCGGTTTCACTGGAACAGTGTTCAAACACTGCCTTGTGAGAAAAGGGGTAGAAATCCCTGAGTGGAATGCATACATCACAAAGTAGTTTCTCAGAAAGCTTCTATCCAGTTTTTATCTGAAGATATCTCCTCTTTCACCGTAGGCCTGAATGTGCTCCCGAATGTCCCTTCGCAGGTCTGTACATGATGGTCTTTTTAAACTGCGTAATATAATTAAAGTTTTAACTATACAAGACGAAAAAAAATATCTAACACAAAGCAGTTTCACAGAAATCTTCTTTCCAGTTGTTGTCTGTGGATATTTCCTTTTTCACCATAGTCGTTGCTTTACTCCCGAATGTCTCTTGGTAGCTTTTTCTCCAAAAGGGATTCCAGAATCCTCTAGGAGAAGAAAGGTATATTTCTGTGAGTGGAAGGCACACGTCCCAAAGTAGCTCCTCAGAAAGCTTCTCGCCAGTTTCTATCTGAAGACGTTTCCTTTCTCACCTTAAACCTCAAAGCCCTCCAGAATATCCTTGCACAGACTAAACAAAAATAGTGTTATGATAGAGCTCAATGAAAAGAGAAGCATAACTGTGTGAGCAGAATTTACGAGACATAGAGCAGTTTCAAAGAAAGATTTCTCTGGTTTCTCTCTGAGGTTATTTCTTTTTTAGGATATTCTAAACAGCATTTCCAAATGTCCTTTCTCAGATCCACAGAAACAGTGATTTCAAACTGGTCAATCCAAAGAATGATTTAACGCTATGAGATGAATACAAACATCACAAAAGAGTTGCGCAGAAAGGTTCTCTCCAATTTTCGATGGAAGACATTTCCTTGCTCGACAAATGCCTCTGGTTACCACTTACTATCCTTTCGCAGAAACCTCAAAGATCAACTTTCAAACTGGGAAATGTACAATAACTTTTAACCCTGTGAAAATAATGGACATGACAGAGAGCAGTTTCTTTGAGTCCTTCTTTCTGTTTTCTATTAGACGACATTTCACTTTTTGCCATAGTCTTCAATGTGCTCCGAATATCACTCTTTTGGTTTTACAGGAACAATGTTCAAAATGTACCTGATTAGAAGAAAGTTAAAATCCCTGAGTGGAATGATCACATCACCAAGCAGTTTTACAGAAATCTTCTCTCCAGTTTTTATGTGACTATATTTCCTCTTTCAACATAGATCCAAATGTGATCCCAAATATCCTTTCGCTGATCCATCCACGAGGGAGTTTCCAAGCTGTGTAATGTAAATAAAGCTTCATTTATGTGAGATGAATAAACATGGCAAAAAGCAGATTCACAGAAAGCTTCTTTTCAGTTTTTATCAGAAGATATTTCCTTTTTCACGATTGCCGTGAATGTGCTCCTGAAGGTCCCTTCGTGGATCCATCCATGAGAGTTTCCAAGCAGCGTAATATAAAGAAAGCTTTATCTACGTGAGATGATTACACATATCACAGAGTAGTTTCCTAGAAAGCATCCTTCCAGTTTTGGTCTGAGGCTATTTCCCTTTTCACCCTCGGCATCAACATGCTCTGGATTATCACTTGGTACCTGTTTCTCCAAACAGTTTCCCCGACGCTGTATGAGAAGAGAGGTATAACTCTGTGACTGGAATGCATATGTCACGAAGCAGTTCCTCAGAAAGCTTCTCTCCAGTTTCGGTCTCAACATATTTCCTTTTTCACAATTAGCCTCAAAGTGCTCCTGAATACCCCATCACACACTAAACATACACAGGGCTAGAAAACTGCTCAATGAAAAGAGAGGCTTATCTGAGTGAGAGGAATTAAGATGACACAGAGCAGTTACACAGAAAGCTTCCTTCTGGATTTTACCTGAGGATATTTCTTTCTCCATATTCTGAGGATCGTTCCCAAATATCCTTCCTCAGATTCCACAAAACAGTTATTTCAAGCTGCTCAATCCACAGAATGGTTTAACTCTAGGAGACGAATACACACATAACAAAGCAGTTGCTCAGAACGTTTCTCTGCAAGTTTCATCAGAAGACGCTTCCTCGCTCCCCACAAGCCTCGGGGCGTCACTAAATATCACTTTACAGATTCTTCAAAGACAGGGTTTCGAAACTGGGCAACATAGAGTAAGCATTAACTCTGTGAAGTGAATGCTCATATCAGAGAGCAGATTCTTGGAACGTTTCTTCCTCGATTTTATTTCAGTATATTTCACTATTCGGCCTAGTCCGGAATGCGTTCTGAAATATCACTTTTTCGGTTTCACAGAAACAGTGTTCAAACACAGCTTTGTGAGAAAAGAGGAATAACTCCGGGGGGTGGAGCAAGATGCCCGAATAGGAACAGCTCCAGTCTCCAACTCCCAGCGCGAGCGACACAGAAGACCGGTGATTTCTGCATTTTCAACTGAGGTACTGGGGTCATCTCACTAGGGAGTGCCGGACAATCGGTGCTGGTCAGCTGCTGCAGCCTGACCAGCGAGAGCTGAAGCAGGGCGAGGCATCGTCTCACCTGGAAGCGCAAGGAGGAAGGGGATCCGTTTTCCTAGCCAGGGGAACTGAGACACACAACACCTGGAAAATCAGGTAACTCCCACCCAAATACTGCGCTGTAAGCATACAACCACACCAGGAGAATATATCCCACACCTGGCCGGGAGGGTCCCACGCCCACGAAGCCTCCCTCACTGCTAACACAGCAGTCTGCCGCGATCTATCCGCAAGGCAGCAGCGAGGCTGGGGGAGGGGCGCCCGCCATTGCTGAGGCTTAAGTAGGTAAACAAAGCCACTGGGAAGCTCGAACTGGGTGGAGCTCACAGCAGCTCAAGGAAGCCTGCCTGTCTCTGTAGTCTCCACCTCTGGGGACAGCGCACAGCTGAAGACCAACAGGGGAAGTAGCGGGAGCCGGTGCAGACGCGAACGACTCTGTCTGACAGCTTTGGGGAGAGCCGTGGATCTCCCAACGCGGAGGTTGAGATCTGAGAACGGACAGACTGCCTGCCCTGACCCCTGAGTAGCCTAGCTGGGAGAAATCCCCCACTAGGGGCAGTCTGACACCCCACACCTCACAGGGTCGAGTACACCCCTGAGAGGACACTTCCAAAGGAAGAATCAGACAGGTACACTCGCTGTTCAGCAATATTCTATCTTCGGCAACCTCTGCTGCTGATACCCAGGCAAACAGGGTCTGGAGTGGACCTCAAGCAATCTCCAACAGACCAACAGAGAGTCCTTCTGACTGTCAGAAAGAAAACTATCAAACAGGAAGGACACCTATACCAAAACCCCATCAGTACGTCACCACCATCAAAGACCAGAGACAGATAAAACCACAAAGATGGGGAAGAAGCAGGGCAGAAAAGCTGGAAATTCAAAAAATAAGAGCGCATCTCCCCCTGCAAAGGAGCGCAGCCCATCACCAGCAACGGATCAAAGCTGGTCAGAGAATGACTTTGACGAGAGGAGAGAAGAAGGCTTCAGTCCATCAAACTTATCAGAGCTAAAGGAGGAATTACGTACCCAGCGCAAAGAAACTAAAAATCTTGAAAAAAGAGTGGAAGAATTGACAGCTAGACTAATTAATGCAGAGAAGGTCATAAACGAAATGACAGAGATGAAAACCATGACACGAGAAATACGTGACAAATGCACAAGCTTCAGTAACCGACTCGATCAACTGGAAGAAAGAGTATCAGCGACTGAAGATCAAATGAATGAAATGAAGCGAGAAGAGAAACCAAAAGAAAAAAGAAGAAAAAGAAATGAGCAAAGCCTGCAAAAAGTATGGGATTACGTAAAAAGACCAAATCTACGTCTGATTGGGGTGCCTGAAAGTGAGGGGGAAAATGGAACCAAGTTGGAAAACACTCTTCAGGATATCATCCAGGAGAACTTCCCCAACCTAGTAGGGCAGGCCAACATTCAAATTCAGGAAATACAGAGAACGCCACAAAGATACTCCTCCAGAAGAGCAACTCCAAGACACATAATTGCCAGATTCACCAAAGTTGAAATGAAGGAAAAAATGTTAAGGGCAGCCAGAGAGAAAGGTAGGGTTACCCACAAAGGAAAGCTCATCAGACTAACAGCAGATCTCTCGGCAGAAACTCTACAAGCCAGAAGAGAGTGGGCACCAATATTCAACGTTCTTAAAGAAAAGAATTTTCAACCCAGAATTTCATATCCAGCCAAACTAAGTTTCATAAGTGAAGGAGAAATAAAATCCTTTACAGATAAGCAAATGCTTAGAGATTTTGTCACCACCAGGCCTGCCTTACAAGAGACCCTGAAGGAAGCCCTAAACATGGAAAGGAACAACGGGTACCAGCCATTGCAAAAAACATGCCAAAACGTAAAGACCATCGAGGCTAGAAAGAAACTGCATCAACTAACGAGCAAAAACACCAGTTAATATCATAATGGCAGGATCAAGTTCACACATAACAATATTAACCTTAAATGTTAATGGACTAAATGCTCCAATTAAAAGACACAGACTGGCAAACTGGATAAAGAGTCAAGACCCATCAGTCTGCTGTATTCAGGAGACCCATCTCACATGCAGAGACATACATAGGCTCAAAATAAAGGGATGGAGGAAGATCTACCAAGCAAATGGAGAACAAAAAAAAGCAGGGGTTGCAATCCTTGTCTCTGATAAAACAGACTTTAAACCATCAAAGATCAAAAGAGACAAAGAAGGCCATTACATAATGGTAAAGGGATCAATTCAACAGGAAGAGCTAACTCTCCTAAATATATATGCACCCAATACAGGAACACCCAGATTCATAAAGCAAGTCCTTAGAGACTTACAAGGAGACTTAGACTCCCATACAATAATAATGGGAGACATCAACACTCCGCTGTCAACATTAGAGAGATCAACGAGACAGAAAGTTAACAAGGATATCCAGGAATTGAAATCATCTCTGCACTAAGCGGACCTAATAGACATCTATAGACCTCTCCACCCCAAATCAACAGAATATACATTCTTCTCAGCACCACATCGCACTTATTCCAAAATTGACCACATAATTGGAAGTAAAGCACTCCTCAGCAAATGTAAAAGAACAGAAATTATAACAAACTGTCACTCAGACCACAGTGCAATCAAACTAGAACTCAAGACTAAGAAACTCAATCAAAACTGCTCAACTACATGGAAACTGAACAACCTCTTCCTGAATGACTACTGGGTACATAACGAAATGAAAGCGGAAATAAAGATGTTCTTTGAAACCAATGAGAACAAAGATACAACATACCAGAATCTCTGGGACACATTTAAAGCAGTGTGTAGAGGGAAATTTATAGCACTAAATGCCCACAAGAGAAAGCAGGAAAGATCTAAAATGGACACTCTAACATCACAATTAAAAGAACTAGAGAGGCAAGAGCAAACACATTCAAAAGCTAGCAGAAGGCAAGAAATAACTAAGATCAGAGCCGAACTGAAGGAGATAGAGACACAATAAACCCTCCAAAAAATCAATGAATCCAGGAGTTGGTTTTTTGAAAAGATCAACAAAATTGACAGACCGCTAGCAAGGCTAATAAAGAAGAAAAGAGAGAGGAATCAAATAGATGCAATAAAAAATGATAAAGGGGATATCACCACTGACCCCACAGAAATACAAACTACCATCAGAGAATACTATAAACACCTCTACGCAAATCAACTAGAAAATCTAGAAGAAATGGATAATTTCCTGGACACTTACACTCTTCCAAGGCTAAACCAGGAAGAAGTTGAATCCCTGAATAGACCAATAGCAGGCTCTGAAATTGAGGCAACAATTAATAGCCTACCCACCAAAAAAAGTCCAGGACCAGATGGATTCACAGCTGAATTCTACCAGAGGTACAAGGAGGAGCTGGTACCATTCCTTCTGAAACTATTCCAATCAATAGAAAAAGAGGGAATCCTCCCTAACTCATTTTATGAGGCCAACATCATCCTGATACCAAAGCCTGGCAGAGACACAACAAAAAAAGAGAATTTTAGACCAATATCCCTGATGAACATTGATGCAAAAATTCTCAATAAAATACTGGCAAACCGGATTCAGCAGCACATCAAAAAGCTTATCCACCATGATCAAGTGGGCTTCATCCCTGGGATGCAAGGCTGGTTCAACATTCGCAAATCAATAAACGTAATCCAGCATATAAACAGAACCAAAGACAAGAACCACATGATTGTCTCAATAGATGCAGAAAAGGCTTTTGACAAAATTCAACAGCCCTTCATGCTAAAAACGCTCAATAAATTCGGTATTGATGGAACGTACCTCAAAATAAGAAGAGCTATTTATGACAAACCCACAGCTAATATCATACTGAATGGGCAAAAACTGGAAAAATTCCCTTTGAAAACTGGCACAAGACAGGGATGCCCTCTCTCACCACTCCTATTCAACATAGTGTTGGAAGTTCTGGCTAGGGCAATCAGGCAAGAAAAAGAAATCAAGGGTATGCAGTTAGGAAAAGAAGAAGTCAAATTGTCCCTGTTTGCAGATGACATGATTGTATATTTAGAAAACTCCATCGTCTCAGCCCAAAATCTCCTTAAGCTGATAAGCAACTTCAGCAAAGTCTCAGGATACACAATTAATGTGCAAAAATCACAAGCATTCTTATACACCAGTAACAGACAAGCAGAGAGCCAAATCAGGAATGAACTTCCATTCACAATTGCTTCAAAGAGAATAAAATACCTAGGAATCCAACTTACAAGGGATGTCAAGGACCTCTTCAAGGAGAACTACAAACCACTGCTCAGTGAAATCAAAGAGGACACAAACAAATGGAAGAACATACCATGCTCATGGATAGGAAGAATCAATATCGTGAAAATGGCCATACTGCCCAAGGTTATTTATAGATTCAATGCCATCCCCATCAAGCTACCAATGAGTTTCTTCACAGAATTGGAAAAAACTGCTTTAAAGTTCATATGGAACCAAAAAAGAGCCCGCATTGCCAAGACAATCCTAAGTCAAAAGGACAAAGCTGGAGGTGTCACGCTACCTGACTTCAAACTATACTACAAGGCTACAGTTACCAAAACAGCATGGTACTGGTACCAAAACAGAGATATAGACCAATGGAACAGAACAGAGTCCTCAGAAATAATACCGCACATCTACAGCCATCTGATCTTTGACAAACCTGAGAGAAACAAGAAATGGGCAAAGGATTCCCTATTTAATAAATGGTGCTGGGAAAATTGACTAGCCATAAGTAGAAAGCTGAAACTGGATCCTTTCCTTACCCCTTATACGAAGATTAATTCAAGGTGGATTAGAGACTTAAATGTTAGACCTAATACCATAAAAACCCTAGAAGAAAATCTAGGTAGTACCATTCAGGACATAGGCATGGGCAAGGACTTCATGTCTAAAACACCAAAAGCAACGGCAGCAAAAGCCAAAATGGACAAATGGGATCTCATTAAACTAAAGAGCTTCTGCACAGCAAAAGAAACTACCATCAGAGTGAACAGGCAACCTACAGAATGGGAAAAGATTTTTGCAACCTACTCATCTGACAAAGGGCTAATATCCAGAATCTACAAAGAACTCAAACAAATATACGAGAAAAAAACAAACAACCCCATCAAAAAGTGGGGAAAGGATATGAACAGACATTTCTCAAAAGAAGATATTCATACAGCCAACAGACACATGAAAAAATGCTCATCATCACTCGCCAACAGAGAAATGCAAATCAAAACCACAATGAGATACCATCTCACACCAGTTAGAATGGCAATCATTAAGAAGTCAGGAAACAACAGGTGTTGGAGAGGATGTGGAGAAATAGGAACACTTTTACACTGTTGGGGGGATTGTAAACTAGTTCAACCATTATGGAAAACAGTATGGCAATTCCTCAAGGATCTAGAACTAGATGTACCATATGACCCAGCCATCCCACTACTGGGTATATACCCAAAGGATTATAAATTAGTCTACTACAAAGACACATGTACACGTATATTTATTGCGGCACTATTCACAATAGCAAAAACTTGGAATCAACCCAAATGTCCATCTGTGACAGACTGGATTAAGAAAATGTGGCACATATACACCATGGAATACTATGCAGCCATAAAAAAGGATGAGTTTGCGTCCTTTGTAGGGACATGGATGCCGCTGGAAACCATCATTCTTAGCAAACTATCACAAGAAGAGAAAACCAAACACCGCATGTTCTCACTCATAGGTGGGAACTGAACAATGAGATCACTTGGACTCGGGAAGGGGAACATCATGCACTGGGGCCTATCATGGGGAGGGGGAAGGGGGGAGGAGGGAGGGATTGCATTGGGGAGTTATACATGATAGAAATGATGAATTGATGGGAGCTGACGAGTTGATGGGTGCAGCACACCAACATGGCATAAGTATACATATGTAAGAAACCTGCAGATTATGCACATGTACCCTAAAACTTAAAGTATAATAAAAAAATAAAAATAAAAATAAAAATAAATAAAAAAGAGGAATAATATCCTGAGTAGAATGCATACATCACAAAGTAGCTTCTCAGACAGTTTTCTATCCTGTTTTTATCTGAAGATATCTCCTCTTTCAACGTAGGCCTGAATGTGCTCCCGAATGTCCCTTCACAGATCTGTGCATGATGGAGTTTCCAAACTGCATAACATAGTTAAAGTTTTAACTATGAGAGATGAATAAATATATCTAACACAAAGCAGTTTCACAGAAATCTTCTTTCCAGTATTTGTCTGAGGACATTTCCTTTTTCACCATAGTCGTCGCTATACTCCCCAATACCTCTTGGTAGCTTTTTCTCCAAAAGGGATATCACTCTTTTGGTTTCACTGGAACTTTGTTCAAACTGTGCCTTATGAGAAGAAAGTTATAACTCCCTGAGTGGAATGCACACATCACCAAGCAGTTTCTCAGAAAGCTTCCCTCCAGTTTTTATCTGACTATATTTGTTATTTCACAATAGGCCCAAATGTGATCCCAAATATCCCTTTGCGGATCCATCCATGAGGGAGTTTCCAAACTGAATAATGTAAAGAAAGCTTCATCTATGTGAGATGAATAAACATAGCAAAAAGAAGATTCACAGAAAGCTTCTTTTCAGTTGTTATCTGAAGATATTTCCTTTTTCACCACAGTCCTGAATGTGCTACCGAAGGTCTATTCGTAGATCCGTCCATGACAGTTTCTGAGCTGCGTAATGTAAAGAAAGCTTTATCTATGTGAGATGATTTCACATATCACAGAGTAGTTTCCTAGAAAGCTTCTTTCTAATTTTTGTATGAGGCTATTTCCCTTTTCGCCATCGGAATCAACATGCTCCCGTATATCACTTGGTACCTGTTTCTCCAAAAGGGATCCCCGACGCTGTATGAGAAGAGAGGCATAACACTGTGACTGGAATGCACACGTCACAAAGCAGTTCCTCAGAAAGCTTCTCTCCAGTTTCGGTCTGAACATATTTCCTTTTTCCCCGTTAGCCTCAAAGCCCTCCAGAATATCCCTTCACAGACTAAGCAAAAACAGTGTTATGATACAGCTCACTGAAAAGCGAAGCTTAACTCTGTCAGCACAATTCATGTGACACAGAGCGGTTTCACAGAAAGCTTCCTTCTGGTTTCTCTCTGAGGTTATTTCTTTTCCAGGATATTCTAAAGAGCGTTTCCAAATGTCCTTTCTCAGATTCCACAGAAACAGTGATTTCAAGCTGTTCAATCCAAAGAATGATTTAACTACATTAGATGAATAAAAACATCACAAAAGAGTAGTGTAGAAAGCTTCTTTCTGATTTTCGATGGAAGACATTTCCTTGCCTCACACAGGCCTCCGGTCGCCACTTACTATCAC
This sequence comes from Rhinopithecus roxellana, assembly GCF_007565055.1. Classification (NCBI taxonomy): domain Eukaryota; kingdom Metazoa; phylum Chordata; class Mammalia; order Primates; family Cercopithecidae; genus Rhinopithecus; species Rhinopithecus roxellana. The sequence continues at coordinate 37,613,215 of NC_044567.1, forward strand.
TTCGCAGAACCCTCAAAGACGGACTTTCAAACAGGGAAATATAGAGTAAGCTTTAACCCTGTGAAAAGAATGGACATGTCAGAGAGCAGTTTCTTCGAGTGCTTCTTTCTGTTTTTTGTTGGACGACATTTCACTTTTTGCCATAGTCTTCGAAGTGCTCTGAATATCACTCTTTTGCTTTTACAGGAACAGTGTTCAAACTGTGCCTTATAATAATAAAGTTATAACTCCCTGAGTGGAATGCACACAACACGAAGCCGTTTCTCAGAAAGCTTCTCTCCAGTTTTTATCTGACTGTATTTCCTATTTCACCATAGGCTGAAGGTGATCCCAAATATCCCTTCGCAGATCCGTCCACGAGATTGTTTCCAAACTACGTAATGTAAAAAAAGCTTCATCTATGTGAGATGAATAAACATAGCAAAAAGCAGATTCACAGAAAGCTTCTTTCCAGTTTTTATCTGAAAATATTTCCTTTTTCACCATAATCCAAAATGTGCTTCTGAAGGTCCCTTTGTGGATCCTTCCATGACAGTTTCCAAGCTGCGTAATGCAAAGAAAGCTTTATCTACGTAAGATGATTACACATATCACAGAGTAGTGCCCTAGAAAGCTTCTTTCCAGTTTTTGTCTGAGGCTATTTCCCTTTTCACCATCGACATCAACATGCTCCTGAATGAGACTTCGTACCTGTTTCTTGAAAAGGGTTTCCCCGACGCTGTATGAGAAGAGAGGTATAACACGCTGACTGGAATGCACAGGTCACAAAGCAGTTCCTCGGAAAGCTTCTCTCCAGTTTCTGTCTGAACATCGTTCCTTTTTCCTCAAAGCCTCAAAGTGCTCCCGAATATCCCATCACATGCTAAACATACACAGGGCTAGAGAACTGCTCAATGAAAAGAGAGGCTTATCTGAGTGAGAGGAATTAAGATGACACAGAGCATTTTCAAAGAAAGCTTCCTTCTGGATTTTACCTGAGGATATTTCTTTCTCCATATTCTAAGGATTGTTCCCAGATGTTCTACCTCCGATTTCACAAAAACAGTGAATTCAAGCTGCTCAATCCACAGAATGGTTTAACTCTATGAGAGAAATACAGACGTCACAAAGCCGTTGCTCAGAACATTTCTCTGCCGGTTTCATCGAAAGATGTCTCCTCACTCACCACAAGGCTCCGGGCGTCAGTAAATATCCCTTCACAGATTCTTGAAAGACAGAGTTTCGAAACTGGGCAATATAGAGTAAGCATTAACGTTTCTTCCTCGATTTTATTTCAGTATATTTCACTATTTGCCATAGTCCTCAATGTGCCCTTAAATATCACTTTTTCGGTTTCACAGGAACAGTGTTCTAACACTGCCTTGTGAGAAAAGAGGTATAGGTCCCTGAGTGGAATGCGTACACCACAAAGTAGTTTCTCAGAAAGCTTCTATCCAGTTTTTATCTGAAGATATCTCCTCTTTCAACGTAGGCCTGAATGTGCTCCCGAATGTCACTTTGTAGATCCATTCATGACAGAGTTTCCAAACTGCGTAATATAAGAAAAGTTTAACTATGCGAGATGAATAAGTATATCGAAAACAAAACAGTTTCACAGAAATCTTTCCAGTTTTTGTCTGAGGATATTTCCTTTTTCACCTTATCCGTCCCTATACTCCCGAATGTCTCTTGGTAGCTTTTCTCCAAAAGGAATTTTGGAATCCTCTATATTAAGAAACGTATATTTCTGTGAGTGGAATGCACATGTCACAAGGCAGCTCCACAGAAAGCTTCTCTCAATTTTCTATGTGAAGACGTTTCCTTTCTCACCATAATAGTCAAATCCCTCAAGAGTATCCCTTTTCAGACTAAGCAAAAACAGTGTTATGAGACAGCTCAATAAAAAGAGAAGCTTACTTCTGTGAGCGGAATTCACGTGACACAGAGCAGTTTCACAGAAAGCTTCCTTCTGCTTTCTCTCTGGGGTTATTACTTTTTCAGTATACTCTAAAGATCGTTTCCAAATGTCCTTTCTCAGATTCCACAGAAACAGTGATTTGAAACTGCTCCATCCAAAGAATGATTTAAAGTTATGAGATGAATGCAAACATCAAAAAAGAGTTGCGCAGAAAGCTTCTCTCCGATTTTCGATGGAAGACATTTCCTTGCCTCACACAGGCCTCCAGTCTCCACTTACTATCCCTTCGCAGAACCGTCAAAGTCCGACTTTCAAACAGGGAAGTGTAGAGTAAGATTTAACCCTGTGAAAAGAATGGACATTTGAGAGCAGTTTCTTCGAGTGCTTCTTTCTGCTTTTTATTGGAAACCATTTCACTTTTTGCCATAGTCTTCAAAGTGCTCCGAATATCACTCTTTTGGTTTCACAGGAACAGTGTTCAAACTTTGCCTTAGGAGAGGAAAGTTAAAACTCCCCGAGTGGAATGCACACATCACCAAGCACTTTCTCAGAAAGCTTCTCTCCAGTTTTTATCTGACTATATTTCCTATTTCATCATATCCCCGAATGTGATCCCAAATATCGCTTCACTGATCCATCCACGAGGGAGTTTCCAAACTGTGTAATATAAAGAAAGCTTCATCTATGTGAGATGAATAAACGTAGAAAAAAGCAGATTCACAGAAAGCTTCTTTCCAGTTTTTATCTGAAGATATTTCCTTTTTCACCATAGTCCTGAATGTGCTCCCGATGGTCCCTTCATGGATCCATCCATGAAGGTTTTCAAGCTGCGTAATATAAAGAAAACTTTATCTACTTCGGATGATTACACATATCACAGAAGAGTTTCCCAGAAAGCTTCTTTCCAGTTTTTGTCTGAGGCTATTTCCCTTTTCACCATCGGCATCAACATGCTCCTGAATATCACTTGGTACCTGTTTCTCCAAAAGGGTTTCCCCAACGCTGTATGAGAAGAGAGGTATAACACTGTGACTGGAATGCATACAGTACAAAGCAGTTCCTCGGAAAGCTTCTCTCCCGTTTCAGTCTGAACATATTTCCTTTTTCACCGTTAGCCTCAAAGTGCTCCCAAATATCCCATCACATGCTAAACATACACAGGGCTAGAAAACTGCTCAATGAAAGAGAGCCTTATCTGAGTTAGAGGAATTAAGACGACACAGAGCAGTTTCACAGAAAGCTTCCTTCTGGATTTTACCTGAGGATATTTCTTTCTCCATATTCTAAGGATCGTTCCCAAATGTCCTTCCTCACATTCCACAAAAACAGTGATTTCAAGGTGCTCAATGCAAAGAATGGTTTAACTGTAGGAGATGAATACCCACATCGCAGAGCAGTTGCTCAAAACGTTTCTCTGCAGGTTTCATTGGAAGATGTTTCCTCACTGACCACAAGGCTCCGGGCATCACTAAATAACTCTTCACAGATTCTTCAAAGACAGAGTTTCCAAACTGGGCAACAAAGAGTAAGCATTAACTCTGTGAACTGAATGCACATATCAGAGATCAGATTCTTGGAACGCTTCTTCCTCGATTTTATTTCAGTATATTTCACTATTTGCCATAGTCCTCCAGGCGTTCCGAAATATCACTTTTTTGGTTTCACAGGAACAGTGTTCAAACACTGCCTTGTGAGAAAAGAGGTATAACACCCTGAGTGGAATGCATACATCACAAAGTAGTTTCTCAGACAGCTTCTACCCAGTTTTTATCGGAAGACATCTCCTCTTTCACCATAGGGCTGAATGTGCTCCAGAATGTCCCTTCGCGGAATGGAGCATGAGGGAGTTTCCAAACTGCGTAATATAGTTAAAGTTTTAACTATGTGAGATGAATAAATATATCTAACACAAAGCAGTTTCATAGAAACCTTCTTTCCACTTTTTGTCTGAGGATATTTCCTTCATCATAGTCGTTGCTATACTCCAGAATATCTCTTGGTAGCTTTTTCTCCAAAAGGGATTCCAGAATCCTCTAGGAGAAGAAAAGTATATTTCTGTGAATGGAAGTGTATGCATCACAAAGCAGCTCTTCAGAAAGCTTCTCTCCAGTTTCTATCTGAAGACGTTTCTTTCCTCATCGTAAGCCTCAAAGCCCTCCAGAATATCCCTTCGCAGAAAAAACAAAAACAGTGTTATGATACAGCTCAAAGAAAGGAGAAGCTTAACTCTGTGAGCAGAATTCACGTGACACAGAGCAGTTTCACAGAAAGCTGCCTTCTGGTTTCTCTCTGTGGTTATTTCTTTTTCAGGATATTCTAAAGAGTGTTTCCAAATGTCCTTTTTCAGATTATACAGAAACAGGGATTTCAAGCTACTCATTCCATAGAATCATTTAACGCTAGGAGATGAATACAATCATCACAAAAGAGTTGCGCAAAAATCTTCTCTCCGATTTTTGATGGAACACGTTTCGCTCCCTCACACAGGCCTCTGGTCAACACTTACTATACCTTCCCATAAGTCTCAAAGACTGACTTTCAAACTGGGAAATGTAGAGTAAGCTTTAACCCTGTGAAAAGAATGGCCATGTCAGAGAGCAGTTTCTTCGAGTGCTTCCTTCTGTTTTTTATTGGACGACATTTCACTTTTTGCCATAGTCTTCAATGGGCTCCGAATATGACTCTTTTGGTTTTACAGGAACAGTGTTGAAACTGTGCCTTATGAGAAGAAATTTATAACTCCCTGAGTGGAATGCCCACATCACCAAGCAGTTTCTCATAAAGCTTCTCTCCAGCTTTTATCTGACTATATTTCCTATTTCACCATAGGCCGGAATATGATTCCAAATATCCCTTCGCAGATCCATCCACGAGGGAGTTTCCAAGCTGAGTAATGTAAAGAATTCTTCATCTATGTGAGATGAATAAACATAGCAAAAAGCAGATTCACAAGAAGATTCTTTCCAGTTTCTATCTGAAGATATTTTCTTTCTCACCATAGTCAAGATTGTGCTCCGGAAGGTCCCTTCGTGGATCCGTCCACACAGTTTCCAATCTGTGTAATGTAAAGAATGCTTTATCTAAGTGAGATGATTACAGATATCACAGAGTAGTTTCCTAGAAATCTTCTTGCCAGATTTTGTCTGAGGCTATTTCCCTTTTCACCATCGTCATCAACATGCTCCCGAATATCACTTGGTACCTGTTTCTCCAAAAGGGTTTCCCCGATGCTGTATGAGAAGAGAGGTATAACACGGTGACTGGAATGCACACGTCACAAAGCAGTTCCTCGGAAAACTTCTCTCCAGTTTCAGTCTGAATATACTTCCTTTTTCACCGTTTGCCTCAAAGTGCTCCCGAATATCCCATTACATGCTAAACATACACAGGGCTAGAAAACTGCTCAATGAAAAGAGAGGCTTATCTGATTGAGAGGAATTAAGACGAGCACAGCAGTTTCACAGAAAGCTTCCTTCTGGATTTTACCTGAGGATATTTCTTTCTCCATAGTCTAAGGATCGTTCACAAATGTCCTTCCTCAGATTCCACAAAAACAGTGATTTCAAGTTGCTCAATACAAAGAATGGTTTAAATCTACGAGACGAATACACATATTGCAAAGCAGTTGCTCAGAAAGTTTCGCTGCAGGTTTTATCGGAAGACGTTTCCTCGCACACCACAAGCCTCCGGGCGTCACTAAATATCCATTCACAGATTCTTCAAAGAAAGAGTTTCCAAACTGGGCATCATAAAGTAAGCGTTAACTCTGTCAAGTGAATGCACATATTAGAGAGCAGATTCTTGGAACACTTCTTCCTAGATTTTATTTCAGTATATTTCATTATTCGCCATAGTCGTCAATGCGTTCCGAAATATCACTTTTTTGGTTTCACAGAAACAGTGTTCAAACACTGCCTTGAGAGAAAAGAGGTATAACTCCCTGAGTGGAATACATACATCACAAAGTAGTTTCTCAGAAAGCTTCTATCCAGTTTGTATCTGAAGATATCTCCTCTTTCACTGTAGGATTGCATGTGCTGCGAATGTCCCTTCGCATATCTGTGCATGACGGAGTTTCCAAACTGCGTAATATAATTAAAGTTTTAACTATGTGAGATGAGTAAATATATCTAACACAAAGCAGTTTCACAGAAATCTTCTTTCCAGTTTTTGTCTGAGGATATTTCCTTTTTTACAACAGTGCACTCCAGAATATCTCTTGGTAGCTTTTTCTCCAAAAGGGATTCAGGAATCCTCTAGGAGAAGAAAGGTATATTTCTGTGAGTGGAATGCACACGTCACACAGCAGCTCCTCAGAAAGCTTCTCTCCAGTTTCTATCTGAAGACGTTTCCTTTCTCACCGTGAGCCTCAAAGCCCTCCAGAGTATCCCGTCCCAGACTAAACAAAAACAGTGTTATCATACAGCTCAATGAAAAGGGAAGTTTAACTGTGTGAGCGGAATTCAAGTGACACAGCGCATTTTCACAGAAAGCTTCCTTCTGGTTTCTCTCTGAGGTTATTTCTTTTTCAGGATATTCTAACGAGCATCTCCAAATGTCCTTTCTCAGATTCCACAGAAACAGTGACTTCAAACTGCTAAATCCAAAGAATTATTTAACTCTATGAGATGAATACAAACATCACAAAAGAATTGCGCAGAAAGCTTGTCTCCAATTTTCGATGGAAGACATTTCCTTGCCTCACACAGACCTCCAGTCGCCACATAATATCCCTTCCCAGAATCCTCAAAGACCGACTTTCTAACTGGGAAATGCAGAGTAAGCTTTAACCCTGTGAAAAGAATGGGCATGTCAGAGAGCAGTTGCTTCGAGTCCTTCTTTCTGTTTTTTATTGGACGTCATTTCACCTTTCGCCATAGTTTTCAATGTGCTCCGGATATCACTCTTTTGGTTTTACAGGAACCGTGTTCAAACTGTGCCTTATGAGAGGAAAGTTGTAACTCTCTGAGTGGAATGCACACATCACCAAGCAGTTTCTCAGAAAGATTCTCTGCAGTTTTCGTCTGACTATATTTGTTGTTCCACAATAGGCCCGAATGTGATCTCAAATATCCCTTTGTGGATCCACCCACGAGGGAGTTTCCATGCTGTGTAATATAAAGAAAGCTTCATCTATGTGAGATGAATAAACATAGCAAAAAGCAGAGTACAGTAAGCTTCTTTCCAGTTATAATCTGAAGATATTTCCTTTTTCACGATAGTCCAGAATGTGCTCCCAAAGTTCCCTTCGTGGATTCGTCCATGACAGTTTCCAAGCTGCGTCATGTAAAGAAAGATTTATCTATGTGAGATGATTTCACATAACACAGAGTAGTTTCCTAGAAATCTTCTTTCCAATTTTTGTCTGATTCTATTTCCCTTTTCACCATCGACATCAGCATGCTCCCGAATATCACTTGGTATCTGTTTCTCCAAAAGGGTTTCCCTGACGCTGTAGGAGAAGAGAGGTATAACACTGTGACTGCAATGCACACGTCACAAAGCAGTTCCTCGGAAAGCTTCTCTCCAGTTTCGATCTGAACATATCACCATTTCCACCATTAGCCTCACAGTGCTCCAGAATACCCCATCACATGCTGAACATACACAGAGCTAGAAAACTGCTCAATGAAAAGAGAGGTTTAATGAGGTGAGAGTAATTAAGACAACACAGAGCAGTTTCACAGGAAGCTTAATTCTGGATTTTACATGAGGATATTTCGTTCTCCATACTCTAAGGATCGTTCCCAAATATGCTTCCTCAGATTCCAAAGAAAACAGTGATTTCAAGCTGCTCAATCCAAAGAATGGTATAACTGTAGGAGATGAATACCCACATTGCAGAGCAGTTGCTCAGAACGTTTCTCTGCAGGTTTTTTTTGGAAGACGTTACCTCGCTCACCATAAGGCTCTGGGCATCACTAAACATCTTTTCACAGATTCTTCAAAGACAGAGTTTCGAAACTGAGCAACAAAGAGTAAGCATTAACTATGTGAAGTGAATGCACATATCAGAGAGAAGAATCTTGGAATGCTTCTTCCCTGATTTTATTTCAGTATATTTCACTACTCGCCATACTCCTCAATGTGTTCCGAAATATCACCTTTTCCATTTCACAGGAACAGTATTCAAACACTGCCTTGTGAGAAAAGAGGTATAACTCCCTGAGTGGAATGCATACATCACAAAGGAGTTTCTCAGAAAGCTTCTATCCAGTTTTTATCTGAAGATATCTTCTCTTTCACCGTTGGCCTCAATATGCTCCCTAATGTCCCTTCGCTGATCTGTGCATGATGGTGTTTCCAAACTGCGTAATATAATTGAAGTTTTAAGTATGAGAGACGAATAAATATATCTAACACAAAGCAGTTTCACAGAAATCTTCTTTCCAGTTTTTGTCTGAGGATATTTCCTTTTTCACAATAGTCCTCGATGTACTCCCGAATATCTCTTGGTAGCTTTTTCTCCATAAGGGATTCCGGAATCCTCTAGGAGAAGAAAGGTATATTTCTGTGAGTGCAATGCACACGTCACAAAGCAGCTCCTCAGAAAGCTTCTCTCCAGTTTCTATCTGAAGACGTTTCCTTTCTCACCGTGAGCCTCAAAGCCCTCCAGAGTATCCCGTCGCAGACTAAACAAAAACAGTGTTATCATACAGCTCAATGAAAAGGGAAGTTTAACTGTGTGAGCGGAATTCAAGTGACATAGAACAGTTTCACAGAAAGCTTCCTTCTGGTTTCTCTCTGAGGTTATTTCTTTTCCAGGATATTCTAAAGAGCGTTTCCAAATGTCCTTTCTCAGATTCCACAGAAACAGTGATTTCAAACTGCTCAATCCAAAGAATGATTTAACACTATGAGATGAATATAAACATCACAAAAGAGTTGTGCAGAAAGCTTCTCTCCGATTTTCGATGGAAGACATTTCCTTGCCTCACACAGCCTTCTGGTCGCCACTTACAATCTCTTCGCAGAACCCTCAAAGACCGACTTTCAAACTGGAAAATGTAGAGTAAGCTTTAACCCTGTGAAAAGAATGGATATGTCAGAGAGCAGGTTCTTCGAGTGCTTCTTTCTGTTTTTTATTGGACGACATTTCACTTTCTACCATAGTCTTCAAAGTGCTCTGAATACCACTCTTTTAGTTTTACAGGAAGCAGTGTTCAAACTGTGCCTTATGAGAAGAAATTTAAAACTCCCTGAGTGGAATGCACATATCACCAAGCAGTTTCTCAGAAAGCTTCCCTCCAGTTTTTATCTGACTATATTTCCTCTTTCACCATAGGCCCGAATGTGATCCCAAATATCCCTTCGCGGATCTATCCACGAGGGAGTTTCCAAGCGACGTAATGTAAAGAAAGCTTCATCTATGTGAGACGAATAAACATGGCAAAAAGCAGATTCACAAAAAGCTTCTTTCCAGTTTTTATTGGAAGATATTTCGTTTTTCACCATAGTCCAGAATGTGCTCCTGAAGGTCCCTTCGTGGATCCGTCCATGACAGTTTCCCAGCTGCCTAATGTAAAGAAAGCTTTATCTATGTGAGATGATTACACATATCACAGAGGAGTTTCCTAGAAAGCTTTTTTCCAGTTTTTGTCTGAGGCTATTTCCCTTTTCACCATCGTCATCAACATGCTCCCAAATATCACTTGGTACCTGTTTCTCTAAAAGGGCTTCCCTGATGCTGTATGAGAAGAGAGGTATAACACTGTGACTGGAACGCACACGTCACAAACAGTTCCTCGGAAAGCTTCTCTCCAGTTTCTGTCTGAACATATTTCCTTTTTCACCGTATGCCTCAAAGTGCTCCTGAGTATCCCATCACATGCTAAACATACACAGGGCTAGAAAACTGCTCAATGAAAAGAGAGGCTTAACTGAGTGAGAGGAATTAAGACAACACAGAGCAGTTTCACAGAAAGGTTCCTTCTGGATTTTACCTGAGGATATTTCTTTCTCTGTATTCTAAGGATCGTTCCCAAATGTCCTTCCTCAGATTCCAGAAAAACAGTGATTTCAAGCTGCTCAATCCAAAGAATGGTTTAACTGTACGAGACAAATACACACATTGCAAAGCAGTTGCTCAGAACGTTTCTTTGCAGGTTTGATCTGAAGACGTGTCCTCGCTCACCACAAGCCTCCGGGCATCACTAAATATCCCTTCGCATATTCTTCAAAGGCAGAGTTTTGAAACTAGGCAACATAGAGTAAGCATCAACTCTGAAGTGAATGCACATATCAGAGAGCAGATTTTTGGAATTCTTCTTCCTCGATTTTATTTCAGTATATTTCACTATTCGCCATCATAGTCCTCAATGCGTTCCAAAATTTCACTTTTTTGGTTTCACAGGAACAGTGTTCAAACACTGCCTTGTGAGAAAAGAGGTATAACACCCTGAATGGAATGCATACATCACAAAGTGGTTTCTCAGAAAGTTTCTATCCAGTTTTTACCTGAAGGTATCTCCTCTTTCACCATATGCCTGAATGTGTTCCCGAATGTCCCTTCGCAGATCTGTGCATGACGCACCTTCCAAACTGCATAATATAATTAGAATTTTAACTATGAGAGACGAATGAATATACCTAACACAAAGCATTGTCACAGAAATGTTCTTTCCAGTTTTTGTCTGTGGATATTTCCTTTTTCACCATAGTCGTCACTATAGTCCCGAATATCTCTTGGTTGCTTTTTCTCCAAAAGGGATTCCGGAATTCTCTAGGAGAAGAAAGGTATATTTCTGTGAGTGAAATGCACACGTCACATAGCAGATCCTCAGAAAGCTACTCTCCAGTCTCTATCTGAAAACGTTTTTTTATCACCGTAAGCCTCAGCGCCCTCCAGAATATTCCTTAGCAGACTAAACAAAAACACTGTTATTATACAGCTCAATGGAAAGAGAAGCTTAACTCTGTGAGCGGAATTCACGTGACACAGGGCAGATTCACAGAAATCTTCCTTCTGGTTTCTCTCTGTGGTTATTTCTTTTTCAGGATATTCTAAAGAGCGTTTCCAAATGTCCTTTTTCAGATTATACAGAAACAGTGATTTCAAACTGCTCATTCCAAAGAATCATTTAACGCTATGAGATGAATACAATCATCACACAAGTGTTGCCCAGAAAGCTTCTCTCCAATTTTCGATGGAGGACATTTTCTTGCTAGACAGAGGCCTCCTGTCACCACTTACTATCCGGTCGCAGAAACCTCAAAGACCGACTTTCAAACTGGGAAATGTAGAGTAAGCTTTAATCCTGTGAAAAGAATGGACATGTCAGAGAGCAGTTTCTTTGAAGGCTTCTTTCTGTTTTTTATTGGACGATATTTCACTTTTTGTCATAGTCCTCAATGTGCTCCAATTATCACTCTTTCGGTTTTAAAGGAACAGTGTTCAAACTGTGCCTTATGAGAAGAAAATTATAACTCCCTGAGTGGAATGCACACATCACGCAGCAGTGTCTCAGAAAGCTTCCTTCCAGTTTTTATCTGGCTGTATTTCCTCTTTCACCATAGGCCCAAAGGTGATCTGAAATATCCCTTCGCGGATCCATCCACGAGGGAGTTTCCAAGCTGCGTAATATAAAGAAAGCTTCATCTATGTGAGATGAGGAAGCATAGCAAAAAGCAGATTCACAGAAAGCTTCTTTCCAGTTTTTATCTGAGATATTTTCTTTTTCAGCATAGTCCAGAATGTGCTCCCGAAGATCCCTTCGTGGATCCGTCCATGACAGTTTCTGAGCTGCGTAATGTAAAGAAAGCTTTACCTATGTGAGATGATTATAGATATCACAGAGTAGTTTCCTAGAAAGTTTCTTTCCAGTTTTGGTCTGAGGCTATCTCCCCTTTCACCATCGGCATCATCATGCTCCCAAATATCACTTGGTACCTGTTTCGACAAAAGGGTTCCCCAAAGCTGTATGAGGAGAGAGGTATAACACTGTGACTGGAATACACACGTCAAAATGCAGTTCCTCGGAAAGCTTCTCTCCGGTTTCGGTCTGAACATATTTCCTTTTTCACCATTAGCATCAAAGTGCTCCTGAATATCCCATCACACGCTCAACATACACAGGGCTAGAAAACTGCTCAATGAAGAGAGCCTAATCTGAGAGACAGGAATTAAGATGACACAGAGCAGTTTCTCAGAAAGCTTTTCTGGATTTTACCTGAGGATATTTCTTTCTCCATATTCTAAGGATCATTCACAAATGTCCCTCCTCAGATTCAACAAAAACAGTGATTTGAAGCTGCTCAATCCAAAGAATGGTTTAACACTATGAGATGAATACACACATCGCAAAGCAGTTACTCAGAACGTTTCTCTGCAGGTATCATTGGAAGACGTTTCCTCGCTCCCCATAAGCCTCTGGGCGTCACTAATATCCATTCACAGATTCTTCAAAGACAGAGTTTCGAAACTGGGCAACATAGAGTAAGCATTAACTCTGTGAAGTGAATGCACATATCAGAAAGAAGATTCTTTTAACGTTTCTTCCTCGATTTTATTTCTGTATATTTCACTATTCGCCATAGTCCTCAATGCATTCTGAAATATCACTTTTTCGGTTTCACAGGAACAGTGTTCAAACACTGCCTTGTGAGTAAAGAGGTATAACTCCCTGAGTGGAATGCATACATCACAAAGTAGTTTCTCAGAAAGCTTCTATCCAGTTTTCATCTGAAGATATCTCCTCCTTCACCATAGGGCTGAATGTGCTCCCGAATGTCCCTTCGTGGAACTGTGCATGACAGAGTTTCCAAACTGCGTAAAATAATTAAAATTTTAACAATGCGAGACGAAAAAATATATCTAACACAAAGCATTTTCACAGAAATCTTCTTTCCAGTTTTTGTCTGAGGATATTTCCTTTTTCACCATAGACCTCCCTATACTCCCGAATATCTCTTTGTAGATTTAACCCTGTGAAAGCAATGTACACATCAGAGAGCAGTTTCCAAACTGCATAATATAATTAACTTAAACTTTCAACTATGCGAGATGAAGAAATATATCTAACACAAAGCAGTTTCACTGAAATTTTTCCAGTTTTTGTCTGAGGATATTTTTTTTTTCACCATAGTCGTCTCTATAATCCAGAATATCCAGAACATCCCTTGGTAGCTATTTCTCCAAAAGGGATTCCTGAATCCTCTAGGAGAAGAAAGATATATTTCTTTTTTTTTTTTTTAAGTTGTGAGTTTTCAATATTTAATAAACTATTACACACCAGGGTCTTAGGATAGCGCGTGGCAACAGTGTGAGTTGTATAAGCTTTTACCGTTGTCCTTAAGTAGTATTTTCTGTCTTTTTCTCTTCACACAACTCTTTAAAAACACAGTTGAATAGATAATATGCATACAATTTTGTATTACACTTGTTTCATTTAAGATCATAACAATTTCTTCTCATGCTGTTTTATAGTTTGTACAATTAAAATGTTAATGACTTCATACTATTCTATCCAGTACAAGAGTTAACATTCAAGTTGATCTCACTTTCCCACAGCTATAAGACTTCAATGAATATCTTTATGTAAATATTGTCTTTCCTTATTTGAAATAATAAAGGTAAAAAATGACCACAGAAGGGAATACTTTTATACTGCACATATGTCTTTCTAAATGTTCAATTTTTTACTATCAGCAGCAAGAAAAGAGTTCATCAGTGTCACAGTACACATAACAGGATAGCATACTGTGATTAAAAATAACATGCATCTTAATATTTACAATATTAAAATAGTTCCATAAGTTGAGTTCACTAGTTACATTTACTTCTTTTCTTTTTTTTTTTTAATACTTTAAGTTCTAGGGTACATGTGCATAATGTGCAGGTTTGTTACATATGTATACTTGTGCCATGTTGGTGTGCTGCACCCATCAACTCGTCAGCACCCATCAGGTCATCATTTATATCATGTATAACTCCCCAATGCAATTCCTGCCCCCTCCCCCCTCCCCATGATAGGCTCCAATGTGTAATGTTCCCCTTCCCGAGTCCAAGTTTCCTCATTGTTCAGTTCCCACATATGAGTGAGAACATGCGGTGTTTGGTTTTCTCTTCTTGTGAGGGTTTGCTAAGAATGATGGTTTTCAGCTGCATCCATGTCCCTACAAAGGACGCAAACTCATCCTTTTTTATGGCTGCATAGTATTCCATGGTGTATATGTGCCACATTTTCTTAATCCAGTCTGTCACAGATGGACATTTGGGTTGATTCCAAGTCTTTGCTCTTGTGAATAGTGCCACAATAAACATACGTGTGCATGTGTCTTTGTAGTAGAATAATTTATAATCCTTTGGGTATATACCCAGTAGTGGGATGGCTGGGTCATATGGTACATCTAGTTCTAGATCCTTGAGGAATTGCCATACTGTTTTCCATAATGGTTGAACTAGTTTACAATCCCACCAACAGTGTAAAAGTGTTCCTATTTCTCCACATCCTCTCCAACACCTGTTATTTCCTGATTTTTTAATGATTGCCATTCTAACTGGTGTGAGATGGTATCTCATTGTGGTTTTGATTTGCATTTCTCTGATGGCGAGTGATGATGAGCATTCTTTCATGTGTCTGTTGGTTGTATGAATGTCTTCTTTTGAGAAACGTCTGTTCATATCCTTTCCCCACTTTTTGATGGGGCTGTTTGTTTTTTTCTTCTATATTTGTTTGAGTTCTTTGTAGATTCTGGATATTAGCCCTTTGTCAGATGAGTAGGTTGCAAAAATTTTCTCCCATTCTGTAGGTTGAATGTTCACTCTGATGGTAGTTTCTTTTGCTGTGCAGAAGCTCTTTAGTTTAATGAGATCCCGTTTGTCCATTTTGGCTTTTGCTGCCGTTGCTTTTGGTGTTTTAGACATGAAGTCCTTGCCCATGCCTATGTCCTGAATGGCACTACCTAGATTTTCTTCAAGGGTTTTTATGGTATTAGGTCTGACATTTAAGTCTCTAATCCATCTTGAATTGATCTTCCTATAAGGAGTAAGGAAAGGATCCAGTTTCAGCTTTCTACTTACGGCTAGCCAATTTTCCCAGCACCATTTATTAAATAGGGAATCCTTTACCCATTTCTTTTTTTTTTTTATTTTTTTTTATTTTTTTATTTTTTTTTTTTTATTATACTTTAAGTTCTAGGGTACATGTGCATAACGTGCAGGTTTGTTACATATGTATACTTATGCCATGTTGGTGTGCTGCACCCATCAACTCGTCAGCACCCATCAATTCATCATTTATATCATGTATAACTCCCCAATGCAATCCCTCCCTCCTCCCCCTCCCCCCTCCCCATGATAGACCCCAGTGTGTGATGTTCCCCTTCCCGAGTCCAAGTGATCTCATTGTTCAGTTCCCACCTATGAGTGAGAACATGCGGTGTTTGGTTTTCTCTTCTTGTGATAGTTTGCTAAGAATGATGGTTTCCAGCTGCATCCATGTCCCTACAAAGGACGCAAACTCATCCTTTTTTATGGCTGCATAGTATTCCATGGTGTATATGTGCCACATTTTCTTAATCCAGTCTGTCACAGATGGACATTTGGGTTGATTCCAAGTCTTTGCTATTGTGAATAGTGCCGCTATAAACATACGTGTACATGTGTCTTTGTAGTAGACTAATTTATAATCCTTTGGGTATATACCCAGTAGTGGGATGGCTGGGTCATATGGTACATCTAGTTCTAGATCCTTGAGGAATTGCCATACTGTTTTCCATAATGGTTGAACTAGTTTACAATCCCACCAACAGTGTAAAAGTGTTCCTATTTCTCCACATCCTCTCCAACAACTGTTGTTTCCTGACTTCTTAATGATTGCCATTCTAACTGGTGTGAGATGGTATCTCATTGTGGTTTTGATTTGCATTTCTCTGATGGCGAGTGATGATGAGCATTTTTTCATGTGTCTGTTGGCTGTATGAATATCTTCTTTTGAGAAATGTCTGTTCATATCCTTTCCCCACTTTTTGATGGGGTTGTTTGGTTTTTTCTCGTATATTTGTTTGAGTTCTTTGTAGATTCTGGATATTAGCCCTTTGTCAGATGAGTAGGTTGCAAAAATTTTCTCCCATTCTGTAGGTTGCCTGTTCACTCTGATGGTAGTTTCTTTTGCTGTGCAAAAGCTCTTTAGTTTAATTAGATCCCATTTGTCAATTTTGGCTTTTGCTGCCGTTGCTTTTGGTGTTTTAGACATGAAGTCCTTGCCCATGCCTATGTCCTGAATGGTACTACCTAGATTTTCTTCTAGGGTTTTTATGGTATTAGGTCTAACATTTAAGTCTCTAATCCATCTTGAATTAATCTTCGTATAAGGGGTAAGGAAAGGATCCAGTTTCAGCTTTCTACTTATGGCTAGCCAATTTTCCCAGCACCATTTATTAAATAGGGAATCCTTTCCCCATTTCTTGTTTCTCTCAGGTTTGTCAAAGATCAGATGGCTGTAGATGTGCGGTATTATTTCTGGGGACTCTGTTCTGTTCCATTGGTCTATATCTCTGTTTTGGTACCAGTACCATGCTGTTTTGGTTACTGTAGCCTTGTAGTATAGTTTGAAGTCAGGTAGCGTGACGCCTCCAGCTTTGTCCTTTTGACTTAGGATTGTCTTGGCAATGCGGGCTCTTTTTTGGTTCCATATGAACTTTAAAGCAGTTTTTTCCAATTCTGTGAAGAAACTCATTGGTAGCTTGATGGAGATGGCATTGAATCTATAAATAACCTTGGGGAGTATGGTCATTTTCACGATATTGATTCTTCCTATCCATGAGCATGGTATGTTCTTCCATTTGTTTGTGTCCTCTTTTATTTCACTGAGCAGTGGTTTGTAGTTCTCCTTGAAGAGGTCCTTTACATCCCTTGTAAGCTGGATTCCTAGGTATTTTATTCTCTTTGAAGCAATTGTGAATGGAAGTTCATTCCTGATTGGGCTCTCTGCTTGTCTGTTGCTGGTGTATAAGAATGCTTGTGATTTTTGCACATTAATTTTGTATCCTGAGACTTGGCTGAAGTTGCTTATCAGCTTAAGGAGATTTTGGGCTGAGACGATGGGGTTTTCTAAATATACAATCATGTCATCTGCAAACAGGGACAATTTGACTTCTTCTTTTCCTAACTGGATACCCTTGATTTCTTTCTCTTGCCTGATTGCCCTAGCCAGAACTTCCAACACTATGTTGAATAGGAGTGGTGAGAGAGGGCATCCCTGTCTTGTGCCAGTTTTCAAAGGGAATTTTTCCAGTTTTTGCCCATTCAGTATGATATTAGCTGTGGGTTTGTCATAAATAGCTCTTCTTATTTTGAGGTACGTTCCATCAATACCGAATTTATTGAGCGTTTTTAGCATGAAGGGCTGTTGAATTTTGTCAAAAGCCTTTTCTGCATCTATTGAGACAATCATGTGGTTCTTGTCTTTGGTTCTGTTTATATGCTGGATTACGTTTATTGATTTGCGAATGTTGAACCAGCCTTGCATCCCAGGGATGAAGCCCACTTGATCATGGTGGATAAGCTTTTTGATGTGCTGCTGAATCCGGTTTGCCAGTATTTTATTGAGGATTTTTGCATCAATGTTCATCAGGGATATTGGTCTAAAATTCTCTTTTTTTGTTGTGTCTCTGCCAGGCTTTGGTATCAGGATGATGTTGGCCTCATAAAATGAGTTAGGGAGGATTCCCTCTTTTTCAATTGATTGGAAGAGTTTCAGAAGGAATGGTACCAGCTCCTCCTTGTACCTCTGGTAGAATTCAGCTGTGAATCCATCTGGTCCTGGACTTTTTTTGGTGGGTAGGCTATTAATTGTTGCCTCAATTTCAGAGCCTGCTATTGGTCTATTCAGGGATTCAACTTCTTCCTGGTTTAGCCTTGGGAGAGTGTAAGTGTCCAGGAAATTATCCATTTCTTCTAGATTTTCTAGTTGATTTGCGGAGAGGCGTTTATAGTATTCTCTGATGGTAGTTTGTATTTCTGTGGGGTCAGTGGTGATATCCCCTTTATCATTTTTTATTGCATCTATTTGATTCGTCTCTCTTTTTTTCTTTATTAGCCTTGCTAGCGGTCTGTCAATTTTGTTGATCTTTTCAAAAAACCAACTCCTGGATTCATTGATTTTTTGGAGGGTTTTTTGTGTCTCTATCTCCTTCAGTTCTGCTCTGATCTTAGTTATTTCTTGCCTTCTGCTAGCTTTTGAATGTGATTGCTCTTGCCTCTCTAGTTCTTTTACTTGTGATGTTAGAGTGTCAATTTTAGATCTTTCCTGCTTTCTCTTGTGGGCATTTAGTGCTATAAATTTCCCTCTACACACTGCTTTAAATGTGTCCCAGAGATTCTGGTATGTTGTATCTTTGTTCTCATTGGTTTCAAAGAACATCTTTATTTCCGCTTTCATTTCGTTATGTACCCAGTAGTCATTCAGGAGCAGGTTGTTCAGTTTCCATGTAGTTGAGCGGTTTTGATTGAGTTTCTTAGTCCTGAGTTCTAGTTTGATTGCACTGTGGTCTGAGAGACAGTTTGTTATAATTTCTGTTCTTTTACATTTGCTGAGGAGTACTTTACTTCCAATTATGTGGTCAATTTTGGAATAAGTGCGATGTGGTGCTGAGAAGAATGTATATTCTGTTGATTTGGGGTGGAGAGTTCTATAGATGTCTATTAGGTCCGCTTGGTGCAGAGATGAGTTCAATTCCTGGATATCCTTGTTAACTTTCTGTCTCGTTGATCTGTCTAATGTTGACAGCGGAGTGTTGAAGTCCCCCATTATTATTGTATGGGAGTCTAAGTCTCTTTGTAAGTCTCTAAGGACTTGCTTTATGAATCTGGGTGCTCCTGTATTGGGTGCATATATATTTAGGAGAGTTAGCTCTTCCTGTTGAATTGATCCCTTTACCATTATGTAATGGCCTTCTTTGTCTCTTTTGATCTTTGATGGTTTAAAGTCTGTTTTATCAGAGACTAGGATTGCAACCCCTGCTTTTTTTTGTTCTCCATTTGCTTGGTAGATCTTCCTCCATCCCTTTATTTTGAGCCTATGTATGTCTCTGCATGTGAGATGGGTCCCTGAATACAGCAGACTGATGGGTCTTGACTCTTTATCCAGTTTGCCAGTCTGTGTCTTTTAATTGGAGCATTTAGTCCATTAACATTTAAGGTTAATATTGTTATGTGTGAACTTGATACTGCCATTATGATATTAACTGGTTATTTTGCTCGTTAGTTGATGCAGTTTCTTCCTAGCCTCGATGGTCTTTACATTTTGCCAAGTTTTTGCGATGGCTGGTACCGGTTGTTCCTTTCCAAGTTTAGGGCTTCCTTCAGGGTCTCTTGTAAGGCAGGCCTGGTGGTGACAAAATCTCTAAGCATTTGCTTATCTGTAAAGGATTTTATTTCTCCTTCACTTATGAAACTTAGTTTGGCTGGATATGAAATTCTGGGTTTAAAATTATTTTCTTTAAGATCGTTGAATATTGGCCCCCACTCTCTTCTGGCTTGTAGAGTTTCTGCCGAGAGATCTGCTGTTAGTCTGATGGGCTTCCCTTTGTGGGTGACCCGACCTTTCTCTCTGGCTGCCCTTAAGATTTTTTCCTTCATTTCAACTTTGGTGAATCTGGCAATTATGTGTCTTGGAGTTGCTCTTCTGGAGGAGTATCTTTGTGGCGTTCTCTGTATTTCCTGAATTTGAATGTTGGCCTGCCCTACTAGGTTGGGGAAGTTCTCCTGGATGATATCCTGAAGAGTGTTTTCCAACTTGGTTCCATTTTCCCCCTCACTTTCAGTCACCCCAATCAGACGTAGATTTGGTCTTTTTACGTAATCCCATACATCTTGCAGGCTTTGCTCATTTCTTTTTCTTCTTTTTTCTTTTGGTTTCTCTTCTCGCTTCATTTCATTCATTTGATCTTCAATCGCTGATACTCTTTCTTCCAGTTGATCGAGTCGGTTACTGAAGCTTGTGCATTTGTCACGTATTTCTCGTGTCATGGTTTTCATCTCTGTCATTTCGTTTATGATCTTCTCTACATTAATGAGTCTAGCTGTCAATTCTTCCACTCTTTTTTCAAGATTTTTAGTTTCTTTGCGCTGGGTACGTAATTCCTCCTTTAGCTCTGATAAGTTTGATGGACTGAAGCCTTCTTCTCTCCTCTCGTCCAAGTCATTCTCTGACCAGCTTTGATCCGTTGCTGGTGATGGGCTGCGCTCCTTTGCAGGGGGAGATGCGCTCTTATTTTTTGAATTTCCAGCTTTTCTGCCCTGCTTCTTCCCCATCTTTGTGGTTTTATCTGTCTCTGGTCTTTGATGGTGGTGACGAACTGATGGGGTTTTGGTATAGGTGTCCTTCCTGTTTGATAGTTTTCCTTCTGACAGTCAGAAGGACTCTCTGTTGGTCTGTTGGAGATTGCTTGAGGTCCACTCCAGACCCTGTTTGCCTGGGTATCAGCAGCAGAGGTTGCCGAAGATAGAATATTGCTGAACAGCGAGTGTACCTGTCTGATTCTTCCTTTGGAAGTGTCCTCTCAGGGGTGTACTCCACCCTGTGAGGTGTGGGGTGTCAGACTGCCCCTAGTGGGGGATTTCTCCCAGCTAGGCTACTCAGGGGTCAGGGACACACCTGAGCAGGCAGTCTGTCCGTTCTCAGATCTCAACCTCCGCGTTGGGAGATCCGCGGTTCTCCCCAAAGCTGTCAGACAGAGTCGTTCGCGTCCGCACCGGCTCCCGCTACTTCCCCTGTTGGTCTTCAGCTGTGCGCTGTCCCCAGAGGTGGAGACTACAGAGACAGGCAGGCTTCCTTGAGCTGCTGTGAGCTCCACCCAGTTCGAGCTTCCCAGCGGCTTTGTTTACCTACTTAAGCCTCAGCAATGGCGGGCGCCCCTCCCCCAGCCTCGCTGCTGCCTTGCGGATAGATCGCGGCAGACTGCTGTGTTAGCAGTGAGGGAGGCTTCGTGGGCGTGGGACCCTCCCGGCCAGGTGTGGGATATATTCTCCTGGAATGCCTGTGTGCTTACAGCGCAGTATTGGGGTGGGAGTTACCCGATTTTCCAGGTGTTGTGTGTCTCAGTTCCCCTGGCTAGGAAAACGGATCCCCTTCCCCCTTGCGCTTCCAGGTGAGGCGATGCCTCGCCCTGCTTCAGCTCTCGCTGGTCAGGCTGCAGCAGCTGACCAGCACCGATTGTCCGGCACTCCCTAGTGAGATGACCCCAGTACCGCAGTTGAAAATGCAGAAATCACCGGTCTTCTGTGTCGCTCGCGCTGGGAGTTGGAGACTGGAGTTGTTCCTATTCGGCCATCTTGCTCCAGCCCCCCCTTTCCCCATTTCTTGTTTCTCTCAGGTTTGTCAAAGATCAGATGGCTGTAGATGTGTGGTATTATTTCCGAGGACTCTGTTCTATTCCATTGGTCTATATCTCTGTTTTGGTACCAGTACCATGCTGTTTTGGTTACTGTAGCCTTGTAGTATACTTTGAAGTCAGGTAGCGTGACGCCTCCAGCTTTGTCCTTTTGACTTAGGATTGTCTTGGCAATGCGGGCTCTTTTTTGGTTCCATATGAACTTTAAAGCAGTTTTTTCCAATTCTGTGAAGAAACTCATTGGTAGCTTGATAGGGATGGCATTGAATCTATAAATTACCTTGGGCAGTATGGCCATTTTCACGATATTGATTCTTCCTATCCATGAGCATGGTATGTTCTTCCATTTGTTAGTATCCTCTTTTATTGCACTGAGCAGTGGTTTGTAGTTCTCCTTGAAGAGGTCCTTTACATCCCTTGTAAGCTGGATTCCTAGGTATTTTATTCTCTTTGAAGCAATTGTGAATGGAAGTTCATTCCTGATTTGGCTCTCTGCTTGTCTGTTACTGGTGTATAAGAATGCTTGTGATTTTTGCACATTAATTTTGTATCCTGAGACTTGGCTGAAGTTGCTTATCAGATTAAGGAGATTTTGGGCTGAGATGATGGGGTTTTCTAAATATACAATCATGTCATCTGCAAACAGCGACAATTTGACTTCTTCTTTTCCTAACTGGATACCCTTGATTTCTTTCTCTTGCCTGATTGCCCTAGCCAGAACTTCCAACACTATGTTGAATAGGAGTGGTGAGAGAGGGCATCCCTGTCTTGTGCCAGTTTTCAAAGGGAATTTTTCCAGTTTTTGCCCATTCAGTATGATATTAGCTGTGGGTTTGTCATAAATAGCTCTTCTTATTTTGAGGTACGTTCCATCAATACCGAATTTATTGAGCGTTTTTAGCATGAAGGGCTGTTGAATTTTGTCAAAAGCCTTTTCTGCATCTATTGAGACAATCATGTGGTTCTTGTCTTTGGTTCTGTTTATATGCTGGATTACGTTTATTGATTTGCGAATGTTGAACCAGCCTTGCATCCCAGGGATGAAGCCCACTTGATCATGGTGGATAAGCTTTTTGATGTGCTGCTGAATCCGGTTTGCCAGTATTTTATTGAGGATTTTTGCATCAATGTTCATCAGGGATATTGGTCTAAAATTCTCTTTTTTTGTTGTGTCTCTGCCAGGCTTTGGTATCAGGATGATGTTGGCCTCATAAAATGAGTTAGGGAGGATTCCCTCTTTTTCAATTGATTGGAAGAGTTTCAGAAGGAATGGTACCAGCTCCTCCTTGTACCTCTGGTAGAATTCAGCTGTGAATCCATCTGGTCCTGGACTTTTTTTGGTGGGTAGGCTATTAATTGTTGCCTCAATTTCAGAGCCTGCTATTGGTCTATTCAGGGATTCAACTTCTTCCTGGTTTAGCCTTGGGAGAGTGTAAGTGTCCAGGAAATTATCCATTTCTTCTAGATTTTCTAGTTGATTTGCGGAGAGGCGTTTATAGTATTCTCTGATGGTAGTTTGTATTTCTGTGGGGTCAGTGGTGATATCCCCTTTATCATTTTTTATTGCATCTATTTGATTCGTCTCTCTTTTTTTCTTTATTAGCCTTGCTAGCGGTCTGTCAATTTTGTTGATCTTTTCAAAAAACCAACTCCTGGATTCATTGATTTTTTGGAGGGTTTTTTGTGTCTCTATCTCCTTCAGTTCTGCTCTGATCTTAGTTATTTCTTGCCTTCTGCTAGTTTTGAATGTGATTGCTCTTGCCTCTCTAGTTCTTTTACTTGTGATGTTAGAGTGTCAATTTTAGATCTTTCCTGCTTTCTCTTGTGGGCATTTAGTGCTATAAATTTCCCTCTACACACTGCTTTAAATGTGTCCCAGAGATTCTGGTATGTTGTATCTTTGTTCTCATTGGTTTCAAAGAACATCTTTATTTCCGCTTTCATTTCGTTATGTACCCAGTAGTCATTCAGGAGCAGGTTGTTCAGTTTCCATGTAGTTGAGCGGTTTTGATTGAGTTTCTTAGTCCTGAGTTCTAGTTTGATTGCACTGTGGTCTGAGAGACAGTTTGTTATAATTTCTGTTCTTTTACATTTGCTGAGGAGTACTTTACTTCCAATTATGTGGTCAATTTTGGAATAAGTGCGATGTGGTGCTGAGAAGAATGTATATTCTGTTGATTTGGGGTGGAGAGTTCTATAGATGTCTATTAGGTCCGCTTGGTGCAGAGATGAGTTCAATTCCTGGATATCCTTGTTAACTTTCTGTCTCGTTGATCTGTCTAATGTTGACAGCGGAGTGTTGAAGTCCCCCATTATTATTGTATGGGAGTCTAAGTCCCTTTTTACGTCTCTAAGGACTTGCTTTATGAATCTGGGTGCTCCTGTATTGGGTGCATATATATTTAGGAGAGTTAGCTCTTCCTGTTGAATTGATCCCTTTACCATTATGTAATGGCCTTCTTTGTCTCTTTTGATCTTTGATGGTTTAAAGTCTGTTTTATCAGAGACTAGGATTGCAACCCCTGCTTTTTTTTGTTCTCCATTTGCTTGGTAGATCTTCCTCCATCCCTTTATTTTGAGCCTATGTATGTCTCTGCATGTGAGATGGGTCCCTGAATACAGCAGACTGATGGGTCTTGACTCTTTATCCAGTTTGCCAGTCTGTGTCTTTTAATTGGAGCATTTAGTCCATTAACATTTAAGGTTAATATTGTTATGTGTGAACTTGATACTGCCA
This sequence comes from Rhinopithecus roxellana, assembly GCF_007565055.1. NCBI lineage: Eukaryota > Metazoa > Chordata > Mammalia > Primates > Cercopithecidae > Rhinopithecus > Rhinopithecus roxellana. The sequence goes on from NC_044567.1 coordinate 37,637,184, forward strand.
TTATGATATTAACTGGTTATTTTGCTCGTTAGTTGATGCAGTTTCTTCCTAGCCTCGATGGTCTTTACATTTTGCCAAGTTTTTGCGATGGCTGGTACCGGTTGTTCCTTTCCAAGTTTAGGGCTTCCTTCAGGGTCTCTTGTAAGGCAGGCCTGGTGGTGACAAAATCTCTAAGCATTTGCTTATCTGTAAAGGATTTTATTTCTCCTTCACTTATGAAACTTAGTTTGGCTGGATATGAAATTCTGGGTTTAAAATTATTTTCTTTAAGATCGTTGAATATTGGCCCCCACTCTCTTCTGGCTTGTAGAGTTTCTGCCGAGAGATCTGCTGTTAGTCTGATGGGCTTCCCTTTGTGGGTGACCCGACCTTTCTCTCTGGCTGCCCTTAAGATTTTTTCCTTCATTTCAACTTTGGTGAATCTGGCAATTATGTGTCTTGGAGTTGCTCTTCTGGAGGAGTATCTTTGTGGCGTTCTCTGTATTTCCTGAATTTGAATGTTGGCCTGCCCTACTAGGTTGGGGAAGTTCTCCTGGATGATATCCTGAAGAGTGTTTTCCAACTTGGTTCCATTTTCCCCCTCACTTTCAGTCACCCCAATCAGACGTAGATTTGGTCTTTTTACGTAATCCCATACATCTTGCAGGCTTTGCTCATTTCTTTTTCTTCTTTTTTCTTTTGGTTTCTCTTCTCGCTTCATTTCATTCATTTGATCTTCAATCGCTGATACTCTTTCTTCCAGTTGATCGAGTCGGTTACTGAAGCTTGTGCATTTGTCACGTATTTCTCGTGTCATGGTTTTCATCTCTGTCATTTCGTTTATGATCTTCTCTGCTTTAATGAGTCTAGCTGTCAATTCTTCCACTCTTTTTTCAAGATTTTTAGTTTCTTTGCGCTGGGTACGTAATTCCTCCTTTAGCTCTGGTAAGTTTGATGGACTGAAGCCTTCTTCTCTCCTCTCGTCCAAGTCATTCTCTGACCAGCTTTGATCCGTTGCTGGTGATGGGCTGCGCTCCTTTGCAGGGGGAGATGCGCTCTTATTTTTTGAATTTCCAGCTTTTCTGCCCTGCTTCTTCCCCATCTTTGTGGTTTTATCTGTCTCTGGTCTTTGATGGTGGTGACGAACTGATGGGGTTTTGGTATAGGTGTCCTTCCTGTTTGATAGTTTTCCTTCTGACAGTCAGAAGGACTCTCTGTTGGTCTGTTGGAGATTGCTTGAGGTCCACTCCAGACCCTGTTTGCCTGGGTATCAGCAGCAGAGGTTGCCGAAGATAGAATATTGCTGAACAGCGAGTGTACCTGTCTGATTCTTCCTTTGGAAGTGTCCTCTCAGGGGTGTACTCCACCCTGTGAGGTGTGGGGTGTCAGACTGCCCCTAGTGGGGGATTTCTCCCAGCTAGGCTACTCAGGGGTCAGGGACACACCTGAGCAGGCAGTCTGTCCGTTCTCAGATCTCAACCTCCGTGTTGGGAGATCCGCGGTTCTCCCCAAAGCTGTCAGACAGAGTCGTTCGCGTCCGCACCGGCTCCCGCTACTTCCCCTGTTGGTCTTCAGCTGTGCGCTGTCCCCAGAGGTGGAGACTACAGAGACAGGCAGGCTTCCTTGAGCTGCTGTGAGCTCCACCCAGTTCGAGCTTCCCAGCGGCTTTGTTTACCTACTTAAGCCTCAGCAATGGCGGGCGCCCCTCCCCCAGCCTCGCTGCTGCCTTGCGGATAGATCGCGGCAGACTGCTGTGTTAGCAGTGAGGGAGGCTTCGTGGGCGTGGGACCCTCCCGGCCAGGTGTGGGATATATTCTCCTGGAATGCCTGTGTGCTTACAGCGCAGTATTGGGGTGGGAGTTACCCGATTTTCCAGGTGTTGTGTGTCTCAGTTCCCCTGGCTAGGAAAACGGATCCCCTTCCCCCTTGCGCTTCCAGGTGAGGCGATGCCTCGCCCTGCTTCAGCTCTCGCTGGTCAGGCTGCAGCAGCTGACCAGCACCGATTGTCCGGCACTCCCTAGTGAGATGACCCCAGTACCGCAGTTGAAAATGCAGAAATCACCGGTCTTCTGTGTCGCTCGTGCTGGGAGTTGGAGACTGGAGTTGTTCCTATTCGGCCATCTTGCTCCAGCCCCCCCTTTCCCCATTTCTTGTTTCTCTCAGGTTTGTCAAAGATCAGATGGCTGTAGATGTGTGGTATTATTTCCGAGGACTCTGTTCTATTCCATTGGTCTATATCTCTGTTTTGGTACCAGTACCATGCTGTTTTGGTTACTGTAGCCTTGTAGTATACTTTGAAGTCAGGTAGCGTGACGCCTCCAGCTTTGTCCTTTTGACTTAGGATTGTCTTGGCAATGCGGGCTCTTTTTTGGTTCCATATGAACTTTAAAGCAGTTTTTTCCAATTCTGTGAAGAAACTCATTGGTAGCTTGATAGGGATGGCATTGAATCTATAAATTACCTTGGGCAGTATGGCCATTTTCACGATATTGATTCTTCCTATCCATGAGCATGGTATGTTCTTCCATTTGTTAGTATCCTCTTTTATTGCACTGAGCAGTGGTTTGTAGTTCTCCTTGAAGAGGTCCTTTACATCCCTTGTAAGCTGGATTCCTAGGTATTTTATTCTCTTTGAAGCAATTGTGAATGGAAGTTCATTCCTGATTGGGCTCTCTGCTTGTCTGTTACTGGTGTATAAGAATGCTTGTGATTTTTGCACATTAATTTTGTATCCTGAGACTTGGCTGAAGTTGCTTATCAGATTAAGGAGATTTTGGGCTGAGATGATGGGGTTTTCTAAATATACAATCATGTCATCTGCAAACAGCGACAATTTGACTTCTTCTTTTCCTAACTGGATACCCTTGATTTCTTTCTCTTGCCTGATTGCCCTAGCCAGAACTTCCAACACTATGTTGAATAGGAGTGGTGAGAGAGGGCATCCCTGTCTTGTGCCAGTTTTCAAAGGGAATTTTTCCAGTTTTTGCCCATTCAGTATGATATTAGCTGTGGGTTTGTCATAAATAGCTCTTCTTATTTTGAGGTACGTTCCATCAATACCGAATTTATTGAGCATTTTTAGCATGAGGGGCTGTTGAATTTTGTCAAAAGCCTTTTCTGCATCTATTGAGATAATCATGTGGTTCTTGTCTTTGTTTCTGTTTATATGCTGGATTACGTTTATTGATTTGCAAATGTTGAACCAGTCTTGCATCCCAGGGATGAAGCCCACTTGATCGTGTTGGATAAGCTTTTTGATGTGCTGCTGAATCCGGTTGACCAGTATTTTATTGAGGATTTTGCATCGATGTTCATCAGGGATATTGGTCTAAAATTCTCTTTTTTTGTTGTGTCTCTGCCAGGCTTTGGTATCAGTATGATGTTGGCCTCATAAAATGAGTTAGGGAGGATTCCCTCTTTTTCTATTGATTGGAAGAGTTTCAGAAGGAATGGTACCAGCTCCTCCTTGTACCTCTGGTAGAATTCAGCTGTGAATCCATCAGGTCCTGGACTTTTTTTGGTGGGTAGGCTATTAATTGTTGCCTCAATTTCAGAGCCTACTATTGGTCTACTCAGGGATTCAACTTCTTCCTGGTTTAGTCTTGGAAGAGTGTAAGTGTCCAGGAAATTATCCATTTCTTCTAGATTTTCTAGTTGATTTGCGTAGAGGTGTTTATAGTATTCTCTGATGGTTGTTTGTATTTCTGTGGGGTCGGTGGTGATATCTCCTTTATCATTTTTTATTGCGTCTATTTGATTCCTCTCTCTTTTCTTCTTTATTAGTCTTACTAGCGGTCTGTCAATTTTGTTGATCTTTTCAAAAAACCAACTCCTGGATTCATTGATTTTTTGGAGGGTTTTTCGTGTCTCTAGCTCCTTCAGTTCGGCTCTGATCTTAGTTATTTCTTGCCTTCTGCTAGCTGTTGAATGTGTTTGCTCTTGCCTCTCTAGTTCTTTTAATTGTGATGTTAGAGTGTCCATTTTAGATCTTTCCCGCTTTCTCTTGTGGGCATTTAGTACTATAAATTTCCCTCTTCACAATGCTTTAAATGTGTCCCAGAGATTCTGGTGTGTTGTATCTTTGTTCTCATTGGTTTCAAAGAATGTCTTTATTTCTCCTTTCATTTCGTTATGTACCCAGTAGTCATTCAGGAGCAGGTTGTTCAATTTCCGTGTAGTTAAGCGGTTTTGATTGAGTTTCTTAGTCCTGAGTTCTAGTTTGATTGCACTGTGGTCTGAGAGACGGTTTGTTATAATTTCTCTTCTTGTACATTTGCTGAGGAGTGCTTTACTTCCAATTATGTGGTCAATTTTGGAATAAGTGCGATGTGGTGCTGAGAAGAATGTATATTCTGTTGATTTGGTGTGGAGAGTTCTATAGATGTCTATTAGGTCTGCTTGGTGCAGAGATGAGTTCAATTCCTGGATATCCTTGTTAACTTTCTGTCTCGTTGATCTGTGTAATGTTGACAGTGAAGTGCTGAAGTCTCCCATTATTATTGTATGGGAGTCTAAGTCCCTTTTTACGTCTCTAAGGACTTGCTTTATGAATCTGGGTGCTCCTGTATTGGGTGCATATATATTTAGGATAGTTAGCTCTTCCTGTTGAATTGATCCCTTTACCATTATGTAATGGCCTTCTTTGTCTCTTTTGATCTTTGTTGGTTTAAAGTCTGTTTTATCAGAGACAAGGATTGCAACCCCTGCTTTTTTTTGTTCTCCATTTGCTTGGTAGATCTTCCTCCATCCCTTTATTTTGAGCCCATGTATGTCTCTGCATGTGAGATGAGTCTCCTGAATACAGCAGACTGATGGGTCTTGATTCTTTATCCAGTTTGCCAGTCTGTGTCTTTTAATTGGAGCATTTAGTCCATTAACATTTAAGGTTAATATTGTTATGTGTGAACTTGACCCTGCCATTATGATATTAACTGGTTATTTTGCTCATTCGCTGATGCAATTTCTTCCTAGCCTCGATGGTCTTTACATTTTGGCATGTTTTTGCAATGGCTGGTACCGGTTGTTCCATTCCATGTTTAGGGCTTCCTTCAGGATCTCTTGTAAGGCAGGCCTGGTGGTGACAAAATCTCTAAGCATTTGCTTATCTGTAAAGGATTTTATTTCTCCTTCACTTATGAAACTTAGTTTGGCTGGATACGAAATTCTGGGTTTAAAATTATTTTCTTTAAGAATATTGAATATTGGCCCCCACTCTCTTCTGGCTTGTAGAGTTTCTGGAGTTTCTGCTGAGAGGTCTGCTGTTAGTCTGATGGGCTTCCCTTTGTGGGTAACCCGACCTTTCTCTCTGGCTGCCCTTAAGATTTTTTCCTTCATTTCAACTTTGGTGAATCTGGCAATTATGTGTCTTGGAGTTGCTCTTCTGGAGGAGTATCTTTGTGGCGTTCTCTGTATTTCCTGAATTTGAATGTTGGCCTGCCCTACTAGGTTGGGGAAGTTCTCCTGGATGATACCCTGAAGAGTGTTTTCCAACTTGGTTCCATTTTCCCCCTCACTTTCAGGCACCCCAATCAGAGGTAGATTTGGTCTTTTTACATAATCCCATACTTCTTGCAGGCTTTGTTCATTTCTTTTTCTTCTTTTTTCTTTTGGTTTCTCTTCTCGGCTTCATTTCATTCATTTGATCCTCAATCACTGATACTCTTTCTTCCAGTTGATCGAGTTGGTTACTGAAGCTTGTGCATTTGTCACGTATTTCTCGTGTCATGGTTTTCATCTCCGTCACTTTCATTTATGACCTTCTCTGCATTAATTAGTCTAGCTATCAATTCTTCCACTGTGTTTTCAAGATTTTTAGTTTCTTTGCAGTGGGTACGTAATTCCTCCTTTAGCTCTGAGAAGTTTGATGGACTGAAGCCTTCTTCTCTCATCTCGTCAAACTCATTCTCTGACCAGCTTTGATCCGTTGCTGGTGATGAGCTGCGCTCCTTTGCAGGGGGAGGTGTGCTCTAATTTTTGAATTTCCAGCTTTTCTGCCCTGCTTCTTCCCTATCTTTGTGGTTTTCTCTGCCTCTGGTCATTGATGATGGTGACGTACTGATGGAGTTTTGGTATAAGTGTTCTTCCTGTTTGGTAGTTTTCCTTCTAGTAGTCAGGACCCTCAGCTGTAGGTCTGCTGGAGATTGCTTGAGGTCCACTCCAGACCCTGTTTGCCTGGGTATCAGCAGCAGAGGTTGCAGAAGATAGAAGATTGCTGAACAGCGAGTGTACCTGTCTGATTCTTACTTTGGAAGCTTCCTCTCAGGGGTGTACTCCACCCTGTGAGGTGTGGGGTGTCAGACTGCCCCTAGTGGGGGATGTCTCCCAGTTGGGCCACTCAGGGGTCAGGGACCCACTTGAGCAGGCAGTGTGTCCGTTCTCAGATCTCAACCTCCATGTTGGGAGATCCACTGCTCTCTTAAAAGCTGTCAGACAGAGTCATTCGGGTCTGCACTGGCCTCTGCTGCTTCCCCTGTTGTTTTTTAACTGTGCCCTCTCCCCAGAGTTGAAGTCTACAGAGACAGGCAGGTTTCCTTGAGCTGCTGTGAGCTCCACCCAGTTCGAGCTTCCCAGCGGCTTTGTTTACCTACTTAAGCCTCAGCAATGGCGGGCGCCCCTCTCCCAGCCTCGCTGCTGCCTTGCAGTTAGATCGCAGACTGCTGTGCTAGCAATGAGGGAGGCTCCGTGGCTGTGGGACGCTCTCGGCCAGGTGTGGGTATAATCTCCTGGTGTGCTCGTTTGCTTAAAGCGCAGTATTGGGATGGGAATTACCCAATTTTCCAGGTGTTGTGTGTCTCAGTTCGCCTGGTTAGGAAAAGGGATTCCCTTCCCCCTTGCACTTCTCAGGTGAGGCAATACCTCGCCCTGCTTCAGCTCTCGCTGGTCGGGCTGCAGCAGCTGACCAGCACCGATTGTCCGGCACTCCCCAGTGAGATGACCCGAGTACCTCAGTTGAAAATGCAGAAATCACCTGTCTTCTGTGTCGTTCGCGCTGGGAGTTGGAGACTGGAGCTGTTCCTATTCGGTCATCTTGCTCCGCCCCTGATGCAGTTTGCTCCTAGCCTCGATGGTCTTTACATTTTGGCATGTTTTTGCAATGGCTGCTACCGGTTGTTCCTTTCCATGTTTACGGCTTCCTTCAGGGTCTCTTGTAAGGCAGGCCTGGTGGTGACAAAATCTCTAAGCATTTGCTTATCTGTAAAGGGTTTTATTTCTCCTTCACTGATGAAACTTTGTTTGGCTGGATATGAAATTCTGGGTTTAAAATTCTTTTTTTTAAGAACGTTGAATATTGGCCACCCACTCTCTTCTCACTTGTAGAGTTTCTGCCGAGAGGTCTGCTGTTAGTCTGATGGGCTTCCCTTTGTGGGTAACCCGACCTTTCTCTCTGGCTGCCCTTAAGATTTTTTCCTTCATTTCAACTTTGGTGAATCTGGCAATTATGTGTCTTGGAGTTGCTCTTCTGGAGGAGTATCTTTGTGGCATTCTCTGTATTTCCTGAATTTGAATGTTGGCCTGCCCTACTAGGTTGGGGAAGTTCTCCTGGATGATACCCTGAAGAGTGTTTTCCAAATTGGTTCCATTTTCCCCCTCACTTTCAGGCACCCCAATCAGACGTAGATTTGGTCTTTTTACATAATCCCATACTTCTTGCAGGCTTTGTTCATTTCTTTTTCTTCTTTTTTCTTTTGGTTTCTCTTCTCGCTTCATTTCATTCATTTGATCCTCAATCGCTGATACTCTTTCTTCCAGTTGATCGAGTCGGTTACTGAAGCTTGTGGATGTGTCACGTATTTCTCGTGTCATGGTTTTCATCTCTGTCATTTCGTTTATGACCTTCTCTGCATTAATTAGTCTAGCTATCAATTCTTCCACTGTGTTTTCAAGATTTTTAGTTTCTTTGCAGTGGGTACGTAATTCCTCCTTTAGCTCTGAGAAGTTTGATGGACTGCATCCTTCTTCTCTCATCTCGTCAAACTCATTATCTGACCAGCTTTGATCCGTTGCTGGCAATGAGCTGCGCTCCTTTGCAGGGGGAGATGTGCTTTTATTTTTTGAATTTCCAGCTTTTCTGCCCTGCTTCTCCCCCATCTTTGTGGTTTTATCTGTCTCTGGTCTTTGATGATGGTGACGTACTGATGGGGTTTTGGTATAGGTGTCCTTCCTGTTTGATAGTTTTCCTTCTGACAGTCAGGACCCTCAGCTGTAGGTCTGTTGGAGATTGCTTGAGGTCCAGTCCAGACCCTGTTTGCCTGGGTATCAGCAGCAGAGGTTGCAGAAGATAGAATATTGCTGAACAGCGAGTGTACCTGTCTGATTCTTACTTCGGAAGCTTCCTCTCAGGGGTGTACTCCACCCTGTGAGGTGTGGGGTGTCAGACTGCTCCTAGTGGGGGATATATCCCAGTTAGGCTACTCAGGGGTCAGGGACCCACTTGAGCTAGCAGTCTGTCCCTTCTTAGATCTCAACCTCTGTGTTGGGAGATCCACAGCTCTCTTAAAAGCTGTCAGACAGAGTCCTTTGCATCTGCAGAGGTTTCTGCTGCTATTGCTGTTGTTGTTGTTATTTAGCTGTGCCCTGTCCCCAGAGGTGAAGTCTACAGAGACAAGCAGGCTTCCTTGAGCTCCTGTGAGCTCCACCCAGTTCAAGCTTCCCAGCGGCTTTGTTTACCTGCTTAAGCCTCAGCAATGCCGGGCGCCCTTTCCCCAACCTTGCTGCTGTCTTGCAGTTAGATCACAGACTGCTGTGTTAGCAATGAGGGAGGCTCCGTGGGCGTGGGACCCTCCCAGTCAGGTGTGGGATATATTCTCCTGGTGTGCCCGTTTGCTTAAAGCGCAGTATTGTGGTGGGAGTTACCCAATTTTCCAGGTGTTGTGTGTCTCAGTTCCCCTGGCTAGGAAAAGGGATTCCCTTCCCCCTTGCACTTCCTAGGTGAGGCGATGCCTCACCCTGCTTCAGCTCTCGCTGGTCGGGCTGCAGCAGCTGACCAGCACCGATTGTCCGGCACTCCCTAGTGAGATGACCCCAGTACCTCAGTTGAAAATGCAGAAATCACCGGTCTTCTGTGTTGCTCGCTCTGGGAGTTGGAGACTGGAGCTGTTCCTATTCGGCCATCTTGCTCCGCCCACCCAGACCTCAAGTTACCCTCCCTCTTTGGCTTCACAAAGCACTGGGATTACAGGCAAGATCTGGTCATTTTAAAAAAAGATATTAGGCCCAGTGCAATAGCTCAAGTTTGTAATGCCAGCACTCTTGGAATAGACGGGATTTCACCCTGTTGCCCAGGCTGGTCTTGAACTCCTGAACTGAAGTGATTGATCTGCCTGCGCCACCCAAAGTGCTAGAATTACAGGCATGAGCCACCGCTCCCAGTCAAATTTGTCATTTAAGTTCACTTTCTTTAGGAATATGCTGGATGGGAACTATTTCTCTTTTGGGAGGGTTGATGGGAAATATTTATTAAAGTTGGTATGTTTTTTTGAAACTGCCTATCAGCTGAATGTCATGGCCAACCAGAAATTTCCATACGCTTTAGTTTCTCAGGCAAAAATTATGTCAAAGCTGCTTCTAGTCTCTCATTTTCATAAATACCTTTACTATGTACCAAAGAAGGGAGCCCTATTTTCCCACAAGTCCTTCTGGGATGGTAGCTTACCAGAATGATGTATAGCCTTCCCTTGAGGCATATTGGAGTTACAAGGGATAGGAATGAAGGAATTGTTGTTGATAATTAGTGGAACTGATGATAAAGGGAATTATCTTAACTGTGCTGCCCTCCTCCCCAGGGGTGACTAATAGTCCAGAGACCTGCATACAGTCTAATTTTACTATCCAAAGGTCTAATCTGGTAGTTGCTGAAGAGATGGTGGTCCACCCAGTATCAGTATTACTACAAATCACACAGATCATCATCTTAGTTCCAGGGAGATTTTATCCACTTGAATTGTGCCTCAGCCAGTGACAGAGCCATGAAGACACAGTCCAGCCCCCTAAAGTAGAGAAGATTTTGCACTGTCTAGGCTCTAACCACAGAGGAGGCAGGATTGAAGCCTGGGCCCCAAATTCAGCAGACAAGTTGAAAAGAGGCCAGGAACTAGCCAGGTGCCATGGTTCTCACCTGTGATCCCAGCACTGTGGGAGGCCGAGGTGGGTGGATCATGAGGTCAGGAGTTCAAGATCAGCCTGGCCAAATGAGTGAAACCCCGTCTCAACTAAAAATACAAAAAATAGCCTGGCATGGTGGCAGGTGCCTGTAATCTCAGCTACTCCAGAGAGTCAGAGAATTGGTTGAACCCAGGAGGCAGAGGCTGTAGTGAGCTGAGATTGCACCACTGCACTCCAGCCCAGTGACAGAGTGAGACTCCATCTCACCAAAAAAAAAAAAAAAAAAAAAGGCCAAGAACCAAAGTAGAGGCTCATCCATACAGATTTTGAGTGAAGACTAGACCTTGGAGATGGTGGCATTTCGGATCACACCATATTTGGTACAATGAAACTAATTGTAAATCCATTGGTGTGATAAACGTTGTTAGGCAGTTTTGGATTATCTCAGAAAGAGCTTTTATTAATAAAAGAAATCTAAGTATTTTCACATATTCAATTAATGTTGCTAGTGTGAGCCAACTTAATTTCAAATTGAGTGAAATCAAATTCCAAGTAAATCTGGATTTGGAATAAGAATCTTACTATTCTAGAGCTAAACCTTCAGCTCCGCAGTTCATTTATTGTTTTCAGACTTGGCCATATTTAGCTCTTGGTTGCCTAGGGACTCCACTACTCTGCAGATAAAGATCAACTCAGGAAACTGAGGCCAAGAGGTAAAACTTACAATCCATGAGTTTCTTGCTTTCCTGGACATTTGACATTGATCCATCAGTACTCTTGCTTATAAGTGAACTCAAGACCAGTAAGCAAAACTAATACTTTTAAAGAGTTCATGGCTGGGCATAGTAGCTCACGCCTGTCATCCCAGCACTTTGGGAGGCTGAGGTGGGAGGATCACTTGTGGTTAGGTGTTTGAGACCAGTCTGGTCAGCATGGTGAAACCCCGTCGCTACTAAAAATACAGAAATAAGCCAGGCATACTGGTGCGTGCCTGTATTCCCAGTTATTTGGGAGGCTGAGGCAGGAGAATCACTTGAACCTGGGAGATGGAAGTTTCAGTGAACTGAGACCACGCCACTGCAACTCCAGCCTGGTTGATAGAGCGAGACCCTGGCTAAAAAAAAAAAAAAAAAAAAAAAAAAAAAAAGCCAGGCATGGTGGCTCACGCCTGTAATCCCAGCACTTTGGTAGGTCAAAATGGGTGTATCACGAGGTCAAGAGTTCAAGACCAGCCTGGCCAATATGGTGAAACCTCATCTCTACTAAAAATACGAAAATTAGCTGGGCATGGTGGCACGCGCCTATAGTCCCAGCTATTTGGGAGGCTGAGGAAGAAGAATCGCTTGAACCTGGGAGGCAGAGTTTGCAGTGAGCCAGGATTGTGCCACTGCACTCCAGCCTGGGCAACAGACTGGGAGATAGAGTGAAACTTAGTCTCAAAAAAAGAAAAGGCCGGGGGCGGTGGCTCATGCCTGTAATCCCAGCACTTTGGGGAGACCAAGGCGGACAGATCATGAAGTCAGGAGATCTAGACCATCCTGGCCAACATGGTGAAACCCTGTCTCTACTAAAAAAATTTAAAAAAATTAGCTGGGTGTGGTGGCACATGCCTGTAATCCCAGCTACTTAGGAGACTGAGGCAGGGGAATCACTTGAACTCAGTAGGTGGAGGTTGTAGTGAGTCAAGATCACACCATTGCACTCTAGCCTGGCAACAGAGCAAGACTCTGTGTAAAAAAAAAAAATAAATAAATAAAGTGTGTTTCCTATAGGAGACCCCAAACTGTTGTGAATTGTGTGTCAAGAGAAAAAAAAAATTGTTCATGCAAAGTGCGTGAATATATCAGGAAAGCTTCCTTCCAAAGCTAACTAAAATCATATTGTGGGGTAACTAGTTTCCGGCCTAAATCTCATGGGATTTTTTTTTCACTCATACTTTCTATCTAAGTGGTTATTTTAAAACAGTTATTCTTTACTTAGGTATTTAAGCTTTAAAAATGTTTCCAAGCCTAGGTTTGGATATCCTAGTTACCTTTTAAATATTTAATTATTGGCATTGTTGACAATGTCTTGAGAGCAGATGGCTTTCTAATTCAGCAGTTTTAGAACCCATGTGCCCTAGACTCAACATCAAAGAATGCCATATTTTTCTCATCTCTTTAATTTTTCTCTTTTATTGCACGACTGCAGTTTCATTATTAACATGTGGTTAAGAAGGTACCTCTTGGTATGAACTTTGTTCTAGGTTCTCAAATTTGGTGGATTAATTTAAATTTCAGAATTAGACTTTTTTCAACAACTCCTTTAAAAAAAATTAATTAGCATGTATTTGTATTTTCATGGCCTTTGCCCTGAAAAGTTTTTGGCACTACAAAACCAAATACAAATTTTGCCTTTCGTTACACATATACATACATACATATGTATTTAGTTCCAACAATAATTGATATTGCAGTGTTGCTCTAGCAGTTCATGCAAATGAAACTTAATAAAGTTCAGGGAACAACTTTAAGCTATTAAATGCAGGTTACTAAAACACTAATCTAGGCTGGGTGCAGTAGGTTACGCCTCTAATCCCAGCACTTTAGGAGGCCAAGGCAGACAGATCACTTAAAAAATAACAAAATTAGCCAGGCAGGGTGGTGTGCACCTGTAGTCCTAGTTACTCAGGAGGTTGATGTGGGAGGATCATTTGAGCCCAGGAGGCGGAGGTTGCAGTGAACCATGATCATGCCACTCCACTCCTGCTGGGTAACATTGCAAGACCGCATCTCTTAAAAAAGTAAATGTTTATAATAAAAGATAACAAAACTAAGAGGAATTTGCATGCTCTGGTTCACGATCATTTCTAAATTTTCAGACTGAAGAAAAACTAAACACATAAAATTATCCTTGAGATTAGTTTGCTACAACAGATTATCCTTTGCAAGGGCCATATAAGTGTCATGCACATCCGTGTGAAGAGATCACCAAACAGGCTTTGTGTGAGCAACATGGCTGTTTATTTCACCTGGGTGCAGGCAGGCTGAGTCTGAAAAGACTCAGCGAAGGGAGATAAAGGTGGGGCCGTTTTATAGGATTTGGGTAGGTAAAGGAAAATTACAGTCAAAGGGGGGTTGTTCTCTGGCGGGCAGGAGTGGGGTTACAAGGTGCTCAGTGGGGGAGCTTTTTGAGCCAGGATGAGCCAGGAAAAGGAATTTCACAAGATAATATCATCACTTAAGGCAAGGACCGGCCATTTTCACTTCTTTTGTGGTGGAATGTCGTGGGTTAAGGTGAGGCAGGGCATTTGCACTTCTTTTGTGATTCTTCAGTAACTTCAGGCCATCTAGGTGTATACGTGCAAGTCACAGGGGATGCGATGGCTTGGCTTGGGCTCAGAGACCTGACAATAAGAGTTTGGAAAATTGATACAGCAGTTAGTAATCTAAGCTTCACAGAAAAATTGGTCATCTCATGTTATTTTCCCCATTCTAAAGATGAGAAAATGCAACTAAAGTAAAAAAAATTCACCTTCATGGCCCCCAGATAAATAGTAAAGAGCTTAATATTTCTCATCATCTGGCTTCACTAAAACCTCAGATCCACTTCCTAATTGAACCTGTCCTCCCAGTCTTTTTATTACAGTGTGTTTCCAAATGCAGCTGATTGGTTATCTCTAGCCTTTTTGCTTGCCTTCAGGCAGAGAAAGATCAGAATCTACTGTTAACATGTAAAGAATTCATATTTCATGGCCATTCATTTTCTTTTTTAAATAGACATATTGTTAGCCAGTCCTGGCCACACAAAGGCCACTGGCTGTTTCTGGTAATAACATAAATATTTAATTTAATTAAAGGAAAAACTACTTTGAGTCAGACTTTTATAAGGCATAAACTATACTAGCTTTGAGCTACACTTTTGCAATTTCCCAAATCCATCTGTTACTTATCCCAGAGTTTTTGTCAGCTTGGAAAACTTAGGAGGCGTATTCACCTGGGTTTTAGAAATGTTTCCAGGAGGCCGGGCGTGGTGGTGTGCCTGTAAAATCAGCACTTTGGGAGACTGAGGCGGGTAGATCATGCAGTCAGGAGTTCAAGACTAGCCTGAGCAACACGGTGAAATACTGTCTCTACTAAAAGTACAAAAATTAGCCGGGCATGGTGGCAAGTGCCTGTAGTCCCAGCTACTCAGGAGGCTGAGGCAGAAGAATCATTTGAACCTGGGAGGTGGAGGTTGCAGTGAGCCAAGATCATGTCATTGCACTCCAATCTGGGCAACAGAGCGAGATGCCATCTCAAAAAAAATAGAAAGACAAAAGAAATGTTTCCAGGAGACGAGTGTGCAATCTTTGACTTACTATTTCTAGAAGAGAACCATCCAACCAACTGTCATTATGAGAATCTGGATTTGCAGTTAGGCGTGATGGCATGCACCTGTAGTCCCAGCTACTTGGGAGGCTGAGGCAGGAGGATCACTTGAGTCTAGGAGTTCAAGACTGAAGCACACCATGATTGTACCTGAGAATAGCCACTGCACTCCAGCCTGGACAACATAATAAAACCTAGTCTCTTAAAAAAAAAAAAGGAGGGGGCGGAGCAAGATGGCCGAATAGGAACAGCTCCAGTCTCCAACTCCCAGCGCGAGTGACACAGAAGACCGGTGATTTCTGCATTTTCAACTGAGGAAGTGGGGTCATCTCACTAGGGAGTGCCAGACAATCGGTGCTGGTCAGCTGCTGCAGCCCGACCAGCGAGAGCTGAAGCAGGGCGATGCATTGCCTCACCTGGAAGCGCAAGGGGGAAGGGAATCCCTTTTCCTAGCCAGGGGAACTGAGACACACAACACCTGGAAAATCGGGTAACTCCCACCCAAATACTGCGCTTTAAGCAAACAGGCACACCAGGAGAATATACTCCACACCTGGCCGGGAGGGTCCCATGCCCACGGAGCCTCCCTCATGGCTAGCACAGCAGTCTGCGATCTAACTGCGCCCGCCATTGCTGAGGCTTAAGTAGGTAAACAAAGCCGCTGGGAAGCTCGAACTGGGTGGAGCTCACAGCAGCTCAAGGAAACCTGCCTGTCTCCATAGACTCCACCTCTGGGGGCAGGGCTCAGCTCAAAAAACAACAGGGGAAGCAGCAGAGGACTGAGCAGACGCGAACGACTCTGTCTGACAGCTTTGAAGAGAGCAGTGGATCTCCCAACATGGAGGTTGAGATCTGAGAACAGAAAGACTGCCTGCTCAAGTGGGTCACTGACCCCTGAGTGGCCTAACTGGGAGACATCCCCCACTAGGGGCAGTCTGACACCCCACACCTCACAGGGTGGAGTACACCCCTGAGAGGAAGCTTCCAAAGTAAGAATCAGACAGGTACACTTGCTGTTCAGAAATATTCTATCTTCTGCAACCTCTGCTGCTGATACCCAGGCAAACAGGGTCTGGACTGGACTTCAAGCAATCTCCAACAGACCTATAGCTGAGGGTCCTGACTGTCAGAAGGAAAACTATCAAACAGGAAGGACACCTATACCAAAACCCATCAGTACGTCACCATCATCAAAGACCAGAGACAGATAAAACCACAAAGATGGGGAAAAGCAGGGCAGAAAAGCTGGAAATTCAAAAAATAAGAGTGCATCTCCCCCTGCAAAGGAGCGCAGCCCATCACCAGCAATGGATCGAAGCTGGTCAGAGAATGACTTTGACGAGATGAGAGAAGAAGGATGCAGTCCATCAAACTTCTCAGAGCTAAAGGAGGAATTACGTACCCAGTGCAAAGAAACTAAAAATCTTGAAAAAAGAGTGGAAGAATTGACAGCTAGACTAATTAATGCAGAGAAGGTCATAAACGAAATGACAGAGACGAAAACCATGACACGAGAAATACGTGACAAATGCACAAGCTTCAGTAACCGACTCGATCAACTGGAAGAAAGAGTATAACCAATTGAGGATCAAACGAATGAAATGAAGTGAGAAGAGAAACCAAAAGAAAAAAGAAGAAAAAGAAATGAACAAAACCTGCAAGAATTATGGGATTATGTAAAAAGACCAAATCTACGTCTGATTGGGGTGCCTGAAAGTGAGGGGGAAAATGGAACCAAGTTGGAAAACACTCTTCAGGATATCATCCAGGAGAACTTCCCCAACCTAGTAGGACAGGCCAACATTCAAATTCAGGAAATACAGAGAATGCCACAAAGATACTCCTCAAGAAGAGCAACTCTAAGACACATAATTGCCAGATTCACCAAAGTTGAAATGAAGGAAAAAATCTTAAGGGCAGCCAGAGAGAAAGGTCGGGTTACCCACAAAGGGAAGCCCATCAGACTAACAGCAGATCTCTCGGCAGAAACTCTACAAGCCAGAAGAGAGTGGGCGCCAATATTCAACGTTCTTAAAGAAAAGAATTTTCAACCCAGAATTTCATATCCAGCCAAACTAAGTTTCATAAGTGAAGGAGAAATAAAATCCTTTACAGATAAGCAAATTCTTAGAGATTTTGTCACCACCAGGCCTGCCTCACAAGAGACCCTGAAGGAAGCCCTAAACATGGAAAGGAACAACCGGTACCAGCCATTGCAAAAACATGCCAAAATGTAAAGACCATCAAGGCTAGGAAGAAACTGCATCAACTAACGAGCAAAATAACCAGTTAATATCATAATGACAGGATCAAGTTCAGACATAACAATATTAACCTTAAATGTTAATGGACTAAATGCTCCAATTAAAAGACACAGACTGGCAAACTGGATAAAGAGTCAAGACCCATCAGTCTGCTGTATTCAGGAGACCCATCTCACATGCAGAGACATACATAGGTTCAAAATAAAGGGATGGAGGAAGATCTACCAAGCAAATGGAGAACAAAAAAACGCAGGGGTAGCAATCCTAGTCTCTGATAAAACAGACTTTAAACCATCAAAGATCAAAAGAGACAAAGAAGGCCATTACATAATGGTAAAGGGATCAATTCAACAGGAAGAGCTAACTATCCTAAATATCTATGCACCCAATACAGGAGCACCCAGATTCATAAAGCAAGTCCTTAGAGACTTACAGGGAGACTTAGACTCCCATACAATAATAATGGGAGACTTCAACACTCCACTGTCAACATTAGACAGATCAACGAAACAGAAAGTTAACAAGCATATCCAGGAATTGAACTCATCTCTGCACCAAGCAGACCTAATAGACATCTATAGAACTCTCCACCCCAAATCAACAGAATATACATTCTTCTCAGCATCACATCGCACTTATTCCAAAATTGACCACGTAATTGGAAGTAAAGCACTCCTCAGCAAATGTACAAGAACAGAAATTATAACAAACTGTCTCTCAGACCACAATGCAATCAAACTAGAAATCAGGACTAAGAAACTCAATCAAAACCGCTCAACTACATGGAAACTGAACAACCTGCTCCTGAATGACTACTGGGTACATAACGAAATGAAAGCAGAAATAAAGATGTTCTTTGAAACCAATGAGAACAAAGATACAACATACCAGAATCTCTGGGACACATTTAAAGCAGTGTGTAGAGGGAAATTTATAGCACTAAATGCCCACAAGAGAAAGCAGGAAAGATCTAAAATGGACAATCTGACATCACAATTGAAAGAACTAGAGAGGCAAGAGCAAACACATTCAAAACTAGCAGAAGGCAAGAAATAACTAAGATCAGAGCAGAACTGAAGGAGCTAGAGACACAAAAAACCCTCCAAAAAATCAATGAATCCAGGAGTTGGTTTTTTGAAAAGATCAACAAAATTGACAGACCGCTAGCAAGACTAATAAAGAAGAAAAGAGAGAGGAATCAAATAGACGCAATAAAAAATGATAAAGGGGATATCACCACCGACCCCACAGAAATACAAACAACCATCAGAGAATACTATAAACACCTCTACGCAAATCAACTAGAAAATCTAGAAGAAATGGATAATTTCCTGGACACTTACACTCTCCCAAGACTAAACCAGGAAGAAGTTGAATCCCTGAGTAGACCAATAGTAGGCTCTGAAATTGAGACAACAATTAATAGCCTACCCACCAAAAAAAGTCCAGGACCTGATGGATTCACAGCTGAATTCTACCAGAGGTACAAGGAGGAGCTGGTACCATTCCTTCTGAAACTATTCCAATCAATAGAAAAAGAGGGAATCCTCCCTAACTCATTTTATGAGGCCAACATCATCCTGATACCAAAGCCTGGCAGAGACACAACAAAAAAAGAGAATTTTAGACCAATATCCCTGATGAACATCGATGCAAAAATCCTCAATAAAATACTGGCAAACCGGATTCAGCAGCAAATCAAAAAGCTTATCCACCATAATCAAGTGGGCTTCATCCCTGGGATGCAAGGCTGGTTCAACATTCGCAAATCAATAAACGTAATCCAGCATATAAACAGAACCAAAGACAAGAACCACATGATTGTCTCAATAGATGCAGAAAAGGCTTTTGACAAAATTCAACAGCCCTTCATGCTAAAAACGCTCAATAAATTCGGTATTGATGGAACGTACCTCAAAATAAGAAGAGCTATTTATGACAAACCCACAGCTAATATCATACTGAATGGGCAAAAACTGGAAAAATTCCCTTTGAAAACTGGCACAAGACAGGGATGCCCTCTCTCACCACTCCTATTCAACATAGTGTTGGAAGTTCTGGCTAGGGCAATCAGGCAAGAGAAAGAAATCAAGGGTATCCAGTTAGGAAAAGAAGAAGTCAAATTGTCCCTGTTTGCAGATGACATGATTGTATATTTAGAAAACCCCATCGTCTCAGCCCAAAATCTCCTTAAGCTGATAAGCAACTTCAGCCAAGTCTCAGGATACAAAATTAATGTGCAAAAATCACAAGCATTCTTATACACCAGTAACAGACAAGCAGAGAGCCAAATCAGGAATGAACTTCCATTCACAATTGCTTCAAAGAGAATAAAATACCTAGGAATCCAACTTACAAGGGATGTCAAGGACCTCTTCAAGGAGAACTACAAACCACTGCTCAGTGAAATCAAAGAGGACACAAACAAATGGAAGAACATACCATGCTCATGGATAGGAAGAATCAATATCGTGAAAATGGCCATACTGCCCAAGGTAATTTATAGATTCAATGCCATCCCCATCAAGCTACCAATGAGTTTCTTCACAGAATTGGAAAAAACTGCTTTAAAGTTCACATGGAACCAAAAAAGAGCCCGCATTGCCAAGACAATCCTAAGTCAAAAGGACAAAGCTGGAGGCATCACGCTACCTGACTTCAAACTATACTACAAGGCTACAGTAACCAAAACAGCATGCTACTGGTACCAAAACAGAGATATAGACCAATGGAAGAGAACAGAGTCCTCGGAAATAATACCACACATCTACAGCCATCTGATCTTTGACAAACCTGAGAGAAACAAGAAATGGGGAAAGGATTCCCTATTTAATAAATGGTGCTGGGAAAATTGGCTAGCCATAAGTAGAAAGCTGAAACTGGATCCTTTCCTTACCCCTTATACGAAGATTAATTCAAGATGGATTAGAGACTTAAATGTCATACCTAATACCATAAAAACCGTAGAAGAAAATCAAGGTAGTGCCATTCAGGACATAGGCATGGGCAAGGACTTCATGTCTAAAACACCAAAAGCAACGGCAGCAAAAGCCAAAATGGACAAACGGGATCTCATTAAACTAAAGAGCTTCTGCACAGCAAAAGAAACTACCATCAGAGTGAACAGGCAACCTACAGAATGGGAGAAAATTTTTGCAACCTACTCATCTGACAAAGGGCTAATATCCAGAATCTACAAAGAACTCAAACAAATATACAAGAAAAAAACAAACAGCCCCATCAAAAAGTGGGGAAAGGATATGAACAGACATTTCTCAAAAGAAGACATTCATACAACCAACAGACACATGAAAAAATGCTCATCATCACTCGCCATCAGAGAAATGCAAATCAAAACCACAATGAGATACCATCTCACACCAGTTAGAATGGCAGTCATTAAGAAGTCAGGAAACAACAGTTGTTGGAGAGGATGTGGAGAAATAGGAACACTTTTACACTGTTGGTGGGATTGTAAACTAGTTCAACCATTATGGAAAACAGTATGGCAATTCCTCAAGGATCTAGAACTAGATGTACCACATGACCCAGCCATCCCACTACTGGGCATATACCCAAAGGATTATAAATTATTCTACTACAAAGACACGTGCACACGTATGTTTATTGCGGCACTATTCACAAGAGCAAAGACTTGGAATCAACCCAAATGTCCATCTGTGACAGACTGGATTAAGAAAATGTGGCACATATACACCATGGAATACTATGCAGCCATAAAAAAGGATGAGTTTGCGTCCTTGGTAGGGACATGGATGCAGCTGGAAACCATCATTCTTAGCAAACTATCACAAGACAAGAAAACCGAACACTGCATGTTCTCACTCGTAGGTGGGAACTGAACAATGAGATCATTTGGACTCGGGAAGGGGAACATCACACACTGGGGCCCATCATGGGGAGGGGGGAGGAGGGAGGGATTTCACTGGGGAGTTATACATGATATAAATGATGAATTGATGGGTGCTGACGAGTTGATGGGTGCAGCACACCAACATGGCATAAGTATACATATGTAACAAACCTGCACGTTATGCACATGTACCCTAGAACTTAAAGTATAATAAAAAAATAATAATAATTTAAAAATAAAGGGATGACTAAAAAAAAAAAGTCAGAATTTGGAATAAAATGAGAAGTCTGATATTCCAAAGCTAAGCCTTCAACTCCACAGTTAATTTGTTTCTGCTATAAGGTTTGGTCATGTTTAGTAGATGGGACCTCCAGTAGTCTGCAGATAAAGATCACCTTGGGAAACTGGAGCCTGGAGGTAAAATCTGTGATTTACAAACTTTTTGCTTTCCCAGGCTTTTAGTGTTGCTTCAGCAGTACTCTTATTTTAAATTATTAAGGATTTGTTGTAAATAAATTATCACTTAAAGATTTTTCTGGCTGGGCATGGTGGCTCACCTGTAATCCCAGCACTTTGGGAGGCCAAGGTGGGCGGATCACGAGGTCAGGAGATCGAGAGGATCCTGGCTGACGCGGTGAAACCCTGTCTCTACTAAAAATACAAAAATAAAATTTTGTAAAAATGCAAAAATTAGCCAAGTGTGGTGGTGGACACCTGTACTCCCAGCTACTCAGGAGGCTGAGGCAGGAGAATGGCATGAACCTGGGAGGTGGAGTTTGCAGTGAGCCGAGATCATGCCACTGCACTCCAGCCTGGGCGACAGAGCGAGAATCTGTCTCAAAAAAAAAAAAAAAATGATTTTTCTTTTTCCTTTTTTTTTTTTTTAAGTGTAAAAGGTTTTATTTGCAGGGAAGCAGGAATTTAATCAAAGAGGCCAAATCCCATGTCATCGTCTGACTCTTCAGACTCCTCCTTCTTTTCATATTTCTTCTCCTCTGCTGTAGCAGGCGCGGAACCAGTAGCAGGCGCTGCAGAGCCTGGGGCGGCGGAGACGGCCACAGCCCCACCAGCAGGTACACTGGCAAACTTGCCAATACCCTGGGCAATGACGTCTTCAATGTTTTTTCCATTCAGCTCACCCATAACCTTGTTGAGTCGGTCGTCGTCCACCTCCATGCCCACGCTGTCCAAGATCTTCTTGATGTCCTTGGCACTGGGGGAGGAGTTACCCCTGAGGGCAGCCAGCAGGTAGGAGGCGACTTAGCGCATCGCGGCGGCATCTGTGGCAGAGGTGGAGAGCCTCACGCCAAGATTTTTCTTTAGGCCGGGCACGGTGGCTCACGCCTATGATCCTAGCACTTTGAGAGGCTGAGGTGGACAGATCATGAGATCAGGAGATTGAGACCATCCTGGCTAACAGGGTGAAACCCTATCTCTACTAAAAATACAAAAAATTAGCCAGGTTTGGTGGCACTCGCCTGTAGTCCCAGCTACTCAGGAGACTGCGGCAAGAGAATCACTTGGACCTGGGAGATGCAGGTTGCAGTGAGCCAAGATCGTGAGATTGCACTCCAGCTTGGGTGACAGAGTGAGACTCCGTCTCAAAAAAATAAAAAAATAAAAAAAAAAGATTTTTCTTTAATAAATACCAAATCAGCTCTTGTTTCCTGGGAGCCAATGTTTATGTGCTTGGATAGCAAAGGTTTTAAAGTCTTTACTTCATTAGATTCAGTTGCCCAAGATTATGAAGTCACATATATACTTCTGTTTTGATTGTAGAGAGGAGAGAGATGGCAGTTACTTTGTTAATATACCTATATCCAAAATAACAACTGGAAAAAGTAATAAGTTGAAGTGTCACAGCATAAGAATAAGAGGGGCTGGGTGTGGTGGCTCACACCTGTAATCGCAGCACTTTGGGAGGCTGAAGCAGGCTGATTGCTGGAGCCCAGGAGTTCGAGATTAGCCTGCACAACATGGCAAAAACCCATCTCTACAAAATAAAATAAGAATAAAAGGTTTCCCATGTGGGGCATGGTGTGGTGGCTTATGCCTGTAATCCCAGCACTTTGGGAGGCTGACGCGGGTGGATCACTTCGGGTCAGGAGTTTGAGACCAGCCTGGCCAATGTGGTGAAACCACATCTCTACTAAAATACAAAAAAAAAAAAAAAAAAAAAAAAAAAAAAAGCCAGGCATGGTGGCAGGCGTCTGTAATCCCAGCTACTCAGGAAACTGAGGCAGAAGAATCACTTGAACCCAGGAGGCAGAGATTGCAGTGAGCCAACATTGCACTACTGGACTATGGCCTGGGCAACAGAGTGATACTCCATATCAAAAAAAAAAAAAAAAAAAAAAAACCTGTCACCGTGGTTCATGCCTGTAATCCTAGAACTTTGGGAGGCTGAGGTGGGCAGATCACAAGGTCAGGAGATGGAGACCATCCTGGACAACATGGTGAAACCCCGTCTCTACTAAAACTACAAAAATTAGCCAGGTGTGGTGGTGCGCGTCTGTCGTCCCAGCTACTCGGGAGGCTGAGGCAGGAGAATCACTTGAACCCAGGAGGCAGAGATTGCAGTAAGCCAAGATTGTGCCACTGCCCTCCGGCTTGGTGACAGAGCAACACTCTGTCTAGAAAAAAAAAAAAAAAAAAAAAGAATAAGAGATAGGAACCCAATAAAGGTATAGCATATGAGGTTTTGTCAATGTGGATTGATTGATTGACCTGGCTGGCTAAAACAGATTTCGTTCCAATAAAAAAATTTAAGAATAATCTAATCTCTCACTTCTTTCTATGCTTAAAAAAATAAAATAAAGTAGATTCAGGCCAGCTGTGATTTAATGGTGCGTATATTGATGGTAAAACTCTTCATTAAACGTCTTAAAATAGCAGAATTGAAAGCCTAATAAACTTCAGGGTCAGAGCCATTCCTGTCTTGTATTGTTCTTAGCCCTAATCTTGTCCATTTAAAATGTTTTCCATATGTAAAGGCAGTTTTTAATATTAACTTTTTAAAGTAAATTGTTTTAAGCAAATGTAGATTATCCCTACTTAATACTTATAATTCCATAGATAAGCATATTGTTTCAGGTTAAGGCAAAGATTCTCATATCTTTGCTAACTACCTTCAAAACATTGCAGTCGCCCAAATGAAAATGGTTATATACTCAAATATTAATTGAGAGCATGACAGAGGAAAGATAGAACCAATAGGTTTGGGATAAGAAAAAATTATTATGGGGGGGTGGAGCAAGATGGCTGAATAGGAAGAGCTCCAGTCTCCAACTCCCAGCGCGAGTGACACAGAAGACCGGTGATTTCTGCATTTTCAACTGAGGTACTGTGGTCATCTCACTAGGGAGTGCCGAACAATCGGTGCTGGTCAGCTGCTGCAGCCTGACCAGCGAGAGCTGAAGCAGGGCGAGGCATCACCTCACCTGGGAAGCACAAGGGGGAAGGGAAACCCTTTTCCTAGCCAGGGGAACTGACACACACCACACCTGGAAAATCAGGTAACTCCCACCCCAATACCACGCTTTAAGCAAACGGGCACACCAGAAGAATATATCCCTCATCTGGCCGGGAGGGTCCCACGCCCACGGAGCCTCCCTCATTGCTAACACAGCCGTCTGCGGCGATCTAACCGCAAGGCAGCAGCGAGGCTGGGGGAGGGGCGCCCGCCATTTCTGAGGCTTAAATACGTAAACAAAGCCACTGGGAAGCTCGAACTGGGTGGAGCTCACAGCAGCTCAAGGAAACCTGCCTGTCTCCATAGACTCCACCTCTAGGGGCAGGGCTCAGCTCAAAAAACAACAGGGGAAGCAGCAGAGGCCTAAGCAGACGTGAACGACTCTGTCTGACAGCTTTGAAGAGAGCAGTGGATCGCCCAACATGGAGGTTGAGATCTGAGAACAGAAAGACTGCCTGCTCAAGTGGGTCACTGACCCCTGAGTGGCTTAACTGGGAGACATCCCCCACTAGGGGCAGTCTGACACCCCACACCTCACAGGGTGGAGTACACCCCTGAGAGGAAGCTTCCAAAGTAAGAATCAGACAGGTACACTCACTGTTCAGAAATATTCTATCTTCTGCAACCTCTGCTGCTGATACCCAGGCAAACAGGGTCTGGAGTGGACTTCAAGAAACCTCCAACAGACCTATAGCTGAGGGTCCTGACTGTCAGAAGGAAAACTATGAAACAGGAAGGACACCTATACCAAAACCCCATCAGTATGTCACCATCATCAAAGACCAGAGACAGATAAAACCACAAAGATGGGGAAAAGCAGGGCAGAAAAGCTGGAAATTCAAAAAATAAGAGAGCATCTTCCCCTGCAAAGAAGTGCAGCCCATCGCCAGCAACGGATCGAAGCTGGCCAGAGAATGACTTTGACGAGATGAGAGAAGAAGGATTCAGTCCATCAAACTTCTCAGAGCTAAAGGAGGAATTACGTACCCAGTGCAAAGAAACTAAAAATCTTGAAAAAAGAGTGGAAGAATTGACAGCTAGACTAATTAATGCAGAGAAGGTCATAAACGAAATGACAGAGAAGAAAACCATGACACGAGAAATATGTGACAAATGCACAAGCTTCAGTAACCGACTCGATCAACTGGAAGAAAGAGTATCACCGATTGAGGATCAAATGAATGAAATGAAGTGAGAAGAGAAACCAAAAGAAAAAAGAAGAAAAAGAAATGAACAAAGCCTGCAAGAAGTATGGGATTATGTAAAAAGACCAAATCTACGTCTGATTGGGGTGCCTGAAAGTGAGGGGGAAAATGGAACCAAGTTGGAAAACACTCTTCAGGATATCATCCAGGAGAACTTCCCCAACCTAGTAGGGCAGGCCAACATTCAAATTCAGGAAATACAGAGAATGCCACAAAGATACTCCTCCAGAAAAGCAACTCAAAGACACATAATTGCCAGATTCACCAAAGTTGAAATGAAGGAAAAAATCTTAAGGACAGCCAGAGAGAAAGGTCGGGTTACCCACAAAGGGAAGCCCATCAGACTAACAGCAGATCTCTCGGCAGAAACTCTACAAGCCAGAAGAGAGTGGGGGCCAATATTCAACGTTCTTAAAGAAAAGAATTTTCAACCCAGAATTTCATATCTAACCAAAATAAGTTTCATAAGTGAAGGAGAAATAAATTCCTTTACAGATAAGCAAACGCTTAGAGATTTTGTCACCACCAGACCTGCCTTACAAGAGACCCTGAAGGACACCCTAAAAATGGAAAGGAACAACCAGTACCAGCCATTGCAAAAATATGCCAAAATGTAAAGACCATCAAGGCTAGGAAGAAACTGCATCAACTAACGAGCAAAATAACCAGTTAATGTCATAATGGCAGGATCAAGTTCACACATGACAATATTAACCTTAAATGTAAATGGAATAAATGCTCCAATTAAAAGACACAGACTGGCAAACTGGATAAAGAGTCAAGACCCATCAGTCTGCTGTATTCAGGAGACCCATCTCACATGCAGAGACATACATAGGCACAAAATAAAGGGATGGGGAAAGATCTACCAAGCAAATGGAAAACAAAAAAAAGCAGGGGTTGCAATCCTAGTCTCTGATAAAACAGACTTTAAACCATCAAAGATCAAAAGAGACAAAGAAGGCCATTACATAATGGTAAAGGGATCAATTCAACAGGAAGAGCTAACTATCCTAAATATCTATGCACCCAATACAGGAGCACCCAGATTCATAAAGCAAGTCCTTAGAGACTTACAAAGAGACTTAGACTCCCATACAATAATAATGGGAGACTTCAAAACTCCACTGTCAACATTAGACAGATCAACGAGACAGAAAGTTAACAAGCATATCCAGGAATTGAACTCATCTCTGCACCAAGCGGACCTAATAGACATCTATAGAACTCTCCACCCCAAATCAACAGAATATACATTCTTCTCAGCACCACATCACACTTATTCCAATATTGACCACATAATTGGAAGTAAAGCACTCCTCAGCAAATGTACAAGAACAGAAATTATAACAAACTGTCTCTCAGACCACAGTGCAATCAAACTAGAACTCAGGACTAAGAAACTCAATCAAAACCGCTCAACTACATGGAAACTGAATAACCTGCTCCTGAATGACTACTGGGTACATAACGAAATGAAAGCGGAAATAAAGATGTTCTTTGAAACCAATGAGAACAAAGATACAACATACCAGAATCTCTGGGACACATTTAAAGCAGTGTGTAGAGGGAAATTTATAGCACTAAATGCCCACAAGAGAAAGCAGGAAAGATCTAAAATTGACACTCTAACATCACAAGTAAAAGAACTAGAGAGGCAAGAGCAAACACATTCAAAACTAGCAGAAGGCAAGAAATAACTAAGATCAGAGCAGAACTGAAGGAGATAGAGACACGAAAAACTCTCCAAAAAATCAATGAATCCAGGAGTTGGTTTTTTGAAAAGATCAACAAAATTGACAGACCGCTAGCAAGACTAATAAAGAAGAAAAGAGAGAGGAATTAAATAGACGCAATAAAAAATGATAAAGGGGATATCACCACCGACCCCACAGAAATACAAACAACCATCAGAGAATACTATAAACACCTCTACGCAAATCAACTAGAAAATCTAGAAGAAATGGATAATTTCCTGGACACTTACACTCTCCCAAGACTAAACCAGGAAGAAGTTGAATCCCTGAGTAGACCAATAGTAGGCTCTGAAATTGAGGCAACAATTAATAGCCTACCCACCAAAAAAAGTCCAGGACCTGATGGATTCACAGCTGAATTCTACCAGAGGTACAAGGAGGAGCTGGTACCATTCCTTCTGAAACTATTCCAATCAATAGAAAAAGAGGGAATCCTCCCTAACTCATTTTATGAGGCCAACATCATCCTGATACCAAAGCCTGGCAGAGACACAACAAAAAAAGAGAATTTTAGACCAATATCCCTGATGAACATCGATGCAAAAATCCTCAATAAAATACTGGCAAACCGGATTCAGCAGCACATCAAAAAGCTTATCCACCACGATCAAGTGGACTTCATCCCTGGGATGCAAGGCTGGTTCAACATTCGCAAATCAATAAACGTAATCCAGCATATAAACAGAACCAAAGACAAGAACCACATGATTGTCTCAATAGATGCAGAAAAGGCTTTTGACAAAATTCAACAGCCCTTCATGCTAAAAACGCTCAATAAATTCGGTATTGATGGAACGTACCTCAAAATAAGAAGAGCTATTTATGACAAACCCACAGCTAATATCATACTGAATGGGCAAAAACTGGAAAAATTCCCTTTGAAAACTGGCACAAGACAGGGATGCCCTCTCTCACCACTCCTATTCAACATAGTGTTGGAAGTTCTGGCTAGGGCAATCAGGCAAGAGAAAGAAATCAAGGGTATCCAGTTAGGAAAAGAAGAAGTCAAATTGTCCCTGTTTGCAGATGACATGATTGTATATTTAGAAAACCCCATCGTCTCAGCCCAAAATCTCCTTAAGCTGATAAGCAACTTCAGCCAAGTCTCAGGATACAAAATTAATGTGCAAAAATCACAAGCATTCTTATACACCAGTAACAGACAAGCAGAGAGCCAAATCAGGAATGAACTTCCATTCACAATTGCTTCAAAGAGAATAAAATACCTAGGAATCCAACTTACAAGGGATGTCAAGGACCTCTTCAAGGAGAACTACAAACCACTGCTCAGTGAAATCAAAGAGGACACAAACAAATGGAAGAACATACCATGCTCATGGATAGGAAGAATCAATATCGTGAAAATGGCCATACTGCCCAAGGTAATTCATAGATTCAATGCCATCCCCATCAAGCTACCAATGAGTTTCTTCACAGAATTGGAAAAAACTGCTTTAAAGTTCATATGGAACCAAAAAAGAGCCCGCATTGCCAAGACAATCCTAAGTCAAAAGGACAAAGCTGGAGGCATCACGCTACCTGACTTCAAACTATACTACAAGGCGACAGTAACCAAAACAGCATGCTACTGGTACCAAAACAGAGATATAGACCAATGGAACAGAACAGAGTCCTCAGAAATAATACCACACATCTACAGCCATCTGATCTTTGACAAACCTGAGAGAAACAAGAAATGGGGAAAGGATTCCCTATTTAATAAATGGTGCTGGGAAAATTGGCTAGCCATAAGTAGAAAGCTGAAACTGGATCCTTTCCTTACCCCTTATACGAAGATTAATTCAAGATGGATTAGAGACTTAAATGTCAGACCTAATACCATAAAAACCCTAGAAGAAAATCTGGGTAGTACCATTCAGGGCATAGGCATGGGCAAGGACTTCATGTCTACAACACCAAAAGCAACGGCAGCAAAAGCCAAAATGGACAAATGGGATCTCTTTAAACTAAAGAGCTTCTGCACAGCAAAAGAAACTACCATCAGAGTGAACAGGCAACCTACAGAATGGGAGAAAATTTTTGCAACCTACTCATCTGACAAAGGGCTAATATCCAGAATCTACAAAGAACTCAAACAAATATACAAGAAAAAACAAACAACCCCATCAAAAAGTGGGGAAAGGATATGAACAGACGTTTCTCAAAAGAAGACATTCATACAACCAACAGACACATGAAAAAATGCTCATCATCACTCGCCATCAGAGAAATGCAAATCAAAACCACAATGAGATACCATCTCACACCAGTTAGAATGGCAGTCATTAAGAAGTCAGGAAACAACAGTTGTTGGAGAGGATGTGGAGAAATAGGAACACTTTTACACTGTTGGTGGGATTGTAAACTAGTTCAACCATTATGGAAAACAGTATGGCAATTCCTCAAGGATCTAGAACTAGATGTACCATATGACCCAGCCATCCCACTACTGGGTATATACCCAAAGGATTATAAATTATTCTACTACAAAGACACGTGCACACGTATGTTTATTGCAGCACTATTCACAATAGCAAAGACTTGGAATCAACCCAAATGTCCATCTGTGACAGACTGGATTAAGAAAATGTGGCACATATACACCATGGAATACTATGCAGCCATAAAAACGGATGAGTTTGCGTCCTTTGTAGGGACATGGATGCAGCTGGAAACCATCATTCTTAGCAACCTATCACAAGAAGAGAAAACCAAACACCGCATGTTCTCACTCATAGGTGGGAACTGAACAATGAGATCACTTGGACTCGGGAAGCGGAACATCACACACTGGGGCCCATCATGGGGAGGGGGGAGGGGGGAGGGATTGCACTGGGGAGTTATACATGATATAAATGATGAATTGATGGGTGCTGATGAGTTGATGGGTGCAGCACACCAACATGGCACAAATATACATATGTAACAAACCTGCACGTTATGCACATGTACCCTAGAACTTAAAGTATAATTAAAAAAAGAAAAAATTATTATGACATAACTTTGTAATTTTCTGTCAACAAGATACAATTAAAAGATGGATTTTAAAAGTTTTGAACTTGTAAAACATGTTTCATAGTATAATGTATCATCTTTATTTAGTATTGTTTTATCCCTGTCTTAAACCAATCCTTACCCTTAATTATGCTTCACTCAATCATCTTTGAATGTTATATGATATGGCTTTTCCTCATCTGCCCACTTTGCAGGTGTGAACACTGAGGCAATGAACCAGAACGGTGGTGACTTACCTCTGGTCACACATACACTTAGAAGAATGTTTCTTGGCTGAACCATGTAATACCAACTGAAGACCCTCCCTTACCTCATAAACAAGCTAAAATTTCAGATTGCTTTTGTTAGTTCTAATGATAGGTGCCAAATAAAGACAAAATATTTTGGATCCTTTTCATAATGAAGTGGAATTCAGAGAAATTTACTAAAAATTGTTCTTTAATAGGCTGTCTTAATTTTAGAAAAATCGTTTAGGGTAGATCCAGTGTAAGAATGATGTAAGGCTGGGTACAGTGGCTCACACCTGTAATCCCAGCACTCTGGGAGGCCAAGGTGGGTGGATCACTTGAGGTCAGGATTTCGAGACCAGCCTGGCCAACATAGCAACACGCTGTCTCAATGAAAAATACTAAAAACAGTTGAGCGTGGTGGTGTGTGCCTGTAATCCCAGCTACTTGGGAGGCTGAGACAGGAGAATTGCTTGAACCTGGGAAATGGAGGTTGCAGTGAGCCGAGATCGTGCCATTGCTCTCCAGCCTGGGTGACAGTGAGACTCCATATTAAAAAAAAAAAATGATGTAGCAGGCTGGGTGTGGTGGCTCATGCCTATAATCCCAGCACTTTGGAAGGCCAAGGTGGTAGGATCACTTGAGCCCAGAAGTTTGAGGCTGCAGTGAGTCATAATTGCACCACTGTACTCCAGCTCAGGTGACACAGTGAGACTCTGTCTTTAAAAAGAAAAAGAAAAATGATGGCTGGGCACGGGGACTCACACCTGTAATCCCAGCACTTTGGAGGCTGAGGCAGGTGGATCATGAGGCCAGGAGTTTGAGACTAGCCTGACCAACATGGTGAAACCCCGTCTCTACCAAAAATACAAAAATTAGCTGGGCATGGTGGTGCACACCTGTAATCCCAGCTACTCAGGAGGCTGAGGCAGGAGAATTGCTTGAACTTGGGAGCTGGAGATTGAAGTGAGCCAAGATTGTGCCATGGCACTCCAGCCTGGGCAACAGAGCAAGACTCTATCTCAAAAGAAAAAAAAAAAGAAAGAAAGAAACTGATTTTTTGCCACTTCTGCAATAGCTTCATCACTCCTTTCTCACTTATACTGTGTTCCTAGTGCCTTAAAATGGTTACTATCAGAAACTTGTTTTTGAGCATCTACACTGCTGTTTCACAACCAATTGAGGTTTTTGTTTGTTTGTTTGTTTGCATTTTTTTGAGATGGAGTCTTAGTGTGTCACCCAGGCTAGAGTTCAGTGGCGTGATCTCAGCTCCCTACAACTCCACATCCTGGGTTAAAGTAATTTTTGTGCCTGAGCCTCCTGAGTAGCTGTGACTACAGGTGAGCACCACCATGCCCAGCTAAGTTTTTGTATTTTTAGTAGAGATGGGGTTTCACCATGTTGGCCAGGCTAGTCTTGAATTCCTGATCTCAAGTGATCTGCCCACCTTGCCCTCCCAAAATCCTGGGATTACAGGTGTGAGCCACTGTGCCCGGCCACCAATTGAGTTAGGTAAAACATTTGAGGGTGAAGAGTGGATGAATGAAAGCTAAGAGGGCAGATGTCTTCATTCTGGGCCTGGCAAGGGAATGTGCTAGTCATTTGGGTTGGGAAACTGTGTATCATTGTAAAAAATGTGAAATAGGGGCCAGAGGATCTCTTGAGGCCAGGAATGTGAGACCAGCCTGGGCCTCATAGTGAGACCCCCATCTCTATAACAATTTAAAAATTAGCTGGGCATGGTGGTGTGTGCCAGTAGTCTCAGATACTTGGGAGGCTGGGGTGGGAGGAACATTTGAACCTGGAGGTCAAGGCTGGAGTGAGCTGTGATCGTGACACTGTACTCCAGCCTGGGAGACAGAGCAAGATCCTGTATCAAAAAGAGAAAAAAAAATGTGAAATAAAGTTCTTTTTACAAGTATTCTCTATCCAAACCCACTAAAAGTATAAAAATAACAAAATAAAGGGAAAACTCCCACATCCATTAAAGGATAACCACAGCTACTAGGAAGTGAAGGTGTAGGCTAAGAGTTGACACCACTTCTCATACCTTGAAACAATATGCATCTTTTCCACAAGTGCCAGAGTCTTAAAATGAATATTCTTAGATTCTAGATTAGAGCAGTCTGATAAAACAACAAGGTCAGGACACAGGAGAAGCAAATAATATTCTTACAGAGGCTCGGTTTCTGTCCGGGAGGTGGAGCTGGGGATAATCCAAGCCTTCCCCGCCATTTGTATGATCTCTGACCTAGCTTCTTAGTTAAGGTGGAGCTTTAGTGGTGGAATGGG
Source organism: Rhinopithecus roxellana (assembly GCF_007565055.1). NCBI lineage: Eukaryota > Metazoa > Chordata > Mammalia > Primates > Cercopithecidae > Rhinopithecus > Rhinopithecus roxellana. The sequence goes on from NC_044567.1 coordinate 37,669,719, forward strand.
GTGAAGGAGATAGTATTATAGCAATAGGTAGAAACCCCATGACCTAAAGGGCTTTGTCTCAATTTTCTTGAATCCTGAGAGGTAAAGAGAGATATATCCATAGAGTGAAAGAAATAACAGATTTTGACCAGGCACAGTGGCTCACGCCTGTAATCCCAGCACTTTGGGAGGCTGAGGTGGGTGGATCATGAGGTCAGGAGTTCAAGACCAGCCTGGCCAAGATGGTGAAACCCAGTTTCTAGTAAAAATACGAAAGTTAACTGGGCATGGTGGTGGACTCCTGTAATCCCAGCTATTCGGGAGGCCGAGGCAGGAGAACTGCTTGAACCCAGGAGGTGGAGGTTGCAGTGAGCCAAGATCATGCCACTGCACTCCAGCCTGGGTGACAGAGCAAGACTCTGAGGAAAAAAAACAGTAAGAGCACACTAGATAAATTCTAAAGATGAAATGTACTTCCCTCCAGGTTTTTTGTAATTCTTTGACTCAGTCTATGTCGGTTTTTTTTTTGTTTGTTTGTTTGTTTGTTTTTGTTGCTTTGAGGAGGAATTAGTTGAGGATAGAGAGTTCCTTTTTTTATTATTTCTGAGACAGGAGTCTCACTATGTTACCGAGTTGGATCTCAAACTCCTGAGTACAGGGCATCCTCCCACCTCAGCCTCCAGAGTAGCTGGGACTACAGACATGAGACACCACACCTGGCTATAGCTATGGACATTTCTGTGACAGGGCAAGGTTGCCAGTCAGTCCCCAAGAATAGCCAATCTCTGCCCACCTGGCAGCCCAGGCACCTCAGTAAGTCCTCTCAGGCCAGCTCCTCAGCTCCTCGGCCCTTCCCAAGTGCTTGGTGCTCAGCAATGTGAGGAGAGTTTTGTTGTCGTTTGCTTGCAATTTTAAAAATTGAAATAAAATTCACATAGCATTAAAGTCATTTTTTTGGTGGGACGTGGTATCTTATGCCTGTAATCCTAGCACCTCAGGAGGCCAAGGTGGGCAGATTGCCTGAGCCCAGGAGTTTGAGACCAGCTTCGCCAACATAGTGAAATGCTGTCTCTAAGAAAAATACAAAAAACTAACCAGGCGGGCTGGTGTGCGCCTGTAATCCCAGGTACTCGGTAGGCTGAGGTGGGAGAATTGCTTGAACCCAGGAGGTGGAGGTTGCAGTGAGCTGAGATCTTGCCACTAGACTCCAGCCTGGGTAACAGAGCAAGACCCTGTCTCTAAATAAATAAATAACTAGAATTATGCAATGTGTGACCTTTTCTGTCTGGTTGCTTTCACTTAGTGTGAGGGTTTTTTCTCTCTTTTTTTCATAAAACAATGGTTTAGAAGAAAGCATGATGTTGTCGAGATGCATCCATATTACAGCATGTACTTCATTTATTTTGTATGGCTGAGTAATTGTGTAGATAAACCTCATTTATCCATTCTTCATTTGAGGGACATTTGCCCTGTTTCCACTTGTGGACTATTATGAATAATGCTGCTATGAGCATTCATGTACACATTTTTATGCGGACATATGTTTTCATTTCTCTTGGGTATATAGCTGGGAATTGAATAGCTGAGTCATCCATCGAGGGTTTTTTTATATATTTATTTGTCTTTTTAAAATTTTAATATTTTAATTTGGTTCTTTTTTGTATCTTCCATTGCTCAGTGAAGGGGGCCAGCCCCTCCACACATGTCGGCATTTCTCGTCAGGTTTAACAAGAGACTTGAGAAAAGAAAGAGACACAGAGACAAAGTACAGAGAAAGGAAAGTGGGCCTAGGGGACCAGCGCTCAGCATACGGAGGACCCACGCCCTCTCGATCTCTGAGTTTCCTCAGTATTTATTGATCATTATCTTTACCATCTCGGAGAGGGGAATGTGGCAGGACAATAGGGTGATAGTGGGAAGAGGGTCAGCAGGAGAACATGTGAACAAATGTCTCTGTGTCATAAACAAGCTTAAGAAAAAGGTGCTGGCCGGGCGCGGTGGCTCAAGCCTGTAATCCCAGCACTTTGGGAGGCCGAGACGGGCGGATCACGAGGTCAGGAGATCGAGACCATCCTGGCTAACCCGGTGAAACCCCGTCTCTACTAAAAAATACAAAAAACTAGCCAGGCGAGGTGGCGGGCGCCTGTAGTCCCAGCTACTCGGGAGGCTGAGACAGGAGAATGGCGTCAACCTGGGAGGCGGAGCTTGCAGTGAGCTGAGATCCGGCCACTGCACTCCAGCCTGGGCGACAGAGCAAGACTCTGTCAAAAAAAAAAAAAAAAAAGAAAGAAAAAGGTGCTGTGCTTTGATGTGAACATACATAAACATCTTGGTGCATTAAAGAGCAGCATTGCTGCTACCATGTCTCACCTCCAGTCCTAAGGCGGTTTTCTCCTATCTCAGTAAATAAGAACATACAATCGGGTTTTACACCCAGGGACAAGCAGGAGATAGATGCCTTCCTCTTATCTCAACTGCAAATAGGCCTTCCTCTTTTACTAATCCTCCTCAGCACAGAACTTTTATGGGTGTCGGGCTGGGGGCGATCAGCTCTTTCCCTTCCCACGAGACCATATTTCAGACTATCACATGGGGAGAAATCTTGGACAATACCTGGCTTTCCTAGGCAGAGGTCCCTGTGACCTTCTGCAGTGTTTGTATCCCTGGGTACTTGAGATTAGAGGATGGTGATGACTTTTAACAATTATACTGCCTTTAAGCACTTGTTTAACAAACCACATCCTGCACAGCCCTTAATCCATTAAACCTTGAGTAAACACAGCACATATCTCTGCAAGTTCAGGGTTGGGGGTAGGCTTACAGGTTAACAGCATCTCAAGGCAGAAGAATTTTTCTTAGTACAGAACAAAATGGAGTCTCTTACGTCGACTTCTTTCTACATAGAAACAGTAACAGTCTGATCTCTCTTTCTTTTCCCCACAGCTCAGGGTTTTGTTTGTTTGTTTTTGAGACAGAGTCTCACTCTTGCCCAGGCTGCAGTGCAGTGGGGAGATCTCCGCTCAACCTCTTCTTCCCAAGTTCAAGTAATTCTCCTGCCTCAGCCTCCCAAGTAGCTGGGACTACAGGTGCGTGCCACCACGCCCAGCTAGTTTTTTTTTTTTTTTTTTTTTTTCATTTTTGGTAGAGACGGGGTTTCACCAAGTTGGCCAGGTTGGTCTCGAACTCCTGGCCTCAAGTGATCCACCCATCTCAGCCTCCCAAAGTGCTGGGATTAACAGGCGCCAGCCACCGTGCCTGACCAAGGTTTTTTACTTCTTTGCTGAGACTTTTTTTAAAAGTGAAAGCAAGTTTATTAGAGAAGCAAAGAAATAAAAGAATAGTTACTCCATAGATCGAGAAGGCCCAAGGGCAGCTGGTTGGCTATTTTTATGGTTATTTCTCTATCATATACCAAACAAGGGGTGAATTATTCATGAGTTTTCCAGGAAAGGGGGAAGAATTTCCAGGAACTGAGGTTTCTTCCCCCTTTTAGACCACATAGGTACATTGCCATGGTGTTTGCAAGCTGTCATGGTGCTAGTGGGAGTGTCTTTTAGCATGCTAATGTATTATGATTAGCATATAATGAGCAAGAAGACAATCAGAGGTCACTTTCCTTGCCATCTTGGAATTTTTTTTTTTTTTCTGGGACTGAGTCTCACTCTGTCACCCAGGCTGGAGTGCAGTAGTGCGATTCTCATGTCTCAGCCCCCCAAGTAGCTGGGATTACATGCAACCAGCACCACATCCTGCTAATTTTGTATTTTTAGTAGAAGTGGGTTTCACCATGTTGGCCAGGCTAGTCTCAAACTCCTGACCTCAAGTGATCCACCTGCCTTGACCTCCCAAAGTGCTGGGATTATAGGCATGATCCACTGCGCCTGCCTGAAATCTTGGTTTTGGTGGGTTCTACCTGGCTTCTTTACAGCATCCTGTTTTATCAGCAGGGTCTTTGTGACCTGTATCTTGTGAAACCAATCCTGTGGACCTCCTATCTTATCCTGAGACTCAGAATGCCGAACCTCCTGGGAATGAGGCCAAGCAGGTCTCAGACTCATTTTACCTAGCCCTATTTAAGATGGAATCACTCTGGTTTGAATGCCTCTGACATATTTCCCCTCTCCCTTGTACAAGTGGTAAACTCTTTTTTTGTTTTTTTGAGACAGGGACTTGTTCTGTCGCCCAGGCTGGAGTACAGTGGCACCATCATAGCTTGTTGCAGCTTCAACCTCCTGGGCTCAAGTGATTCTCCCACCTCAGTCTCCTGATTAGCTTGGACTACAGATGTGCACCACACTCCTGGCTAATTTACTTTGATTTTTAGTAGAGACAAGGTCTTACTATGTTTCCTAGGCTAGTCTCAAACTCCTGAGCTCAAGTGGATCTGACAACATTGGCTTCCCAAAGTGGTGGAATTACAGGTGTGAGCCACCATACCCAGCCTATAAGGGGACACTTAATCCTAAGGATTGCAAAGAAATGAAGATCCAATTTTTTGTAACTTATTCAGGCTAAATAGGGGTAATGATATTTCTGCCTAAAAATAGAGTCGCATATGATCAAGGTAGAGAGAAGCTCAGTCAGAAAGCCTCAGTATGGTGAGCCATTCAGAACTCTCAGACCCAACTGAAAGGTGATATCCATCCCTCTTGTTTCTTCTGAACAGCAGTTAGTGGTCAGTGACTGGTTCAAAGGAATAAGCAGGGTCAGTCCAAAGTCAGCCAATTGTTGCTGCACAGACGATTTTCCTTTGGGTCAAGGGTCTCTCCAGTATCATCACGTTGTGGTTGGCCAGGAAAATGTTAGCGGAAAGGGATCCATATCCAGACCCCATGAGCCAGATCTTGGATCTCACACAAGAAATAATTTGTGCTGAGCCCATAAAGTGAAAGCAAGTTTATGAGAGAAGTAAAGAAACAAAAGAATGGCTTCTCCATAGACAGACCAGCCCAATTTTTGTTTGTTTCAAGAGTGTTTTTATTTTTTTATTTTATTTATTTTTTGAGACAGAGTCTCACACTGTCACCCAGGCTGGAGTGCAATGGCGTGATCTTAGCTCACTGTCACTTCTGCCTCCTGGGTTCAAGCGATTCTCCTGCCTCAGCCTCCCGAGTAGCTGGGATTACAGGTGCCTGCCACTACACCCAGCTAATTTGTGGTATTTTTAGTGGAGACGGGGTTTCATCATGTTGATCAGGCTGGTCTCGATCTCCTGATCTCATGATTCGCCTGCCTCAGCCTCACAAAGTGCTGGGATTACAGGCATGAGCCACCGTGCCGAGTCTCAAGTGTGTTTTTGTTGTAGTAGTTTAGAGATGGGGTCTCTCTGTGTTGCCCAGGCTGGTCTTGAACTCAAGGATTCAAGTGATCCCACTTCCTCAGCCTTCCCAGTAGGTGGGACTACAGGCAACTTGCCTGGCACAATCAGGTTCTTAATTGCTCACTGAAGTATTTTTATGATGGCTGCTATAAGGGTTACTGGAATGGGGTCCTGATCCAGACCCCAAGACAGGGTTCTTGGATATCATGCAGGAAATAATTCAAGGACAATCCATAGAGTACAGTGAAAGCAAGTTTATTAGGAAAGTAAAGAAAGAAACAATGGCTACTCTATAGGTGGAGCAGCAACACGGCTGCTGGACTAAGGATACTTAACAGTTATTTCTCAATTATGTGCTAAACATGAGGTGGGTTATTCATGAGCTTTCTGGGAAAGAGGTGGGCAATTCCCAGAACTGAGGGTTCCTCCCCCTTTTATTTATTTATTTATTTATTTATATAAATGTTTTTTTCCTCCCACTTTTAGACCATATAGAGTAGCTTCCTGACATTGCCATGGCATCTGTAAACTGTCATGGTGCTGGTGGGAGTGTCTTTCAGTATGCTAATACATTGTAATTAGCATATAATGAGGAGTGAGGATGACCCAAGGTCACCCTCATGGCCATCTTGGTTTTGGTAGGTCTCAGCTGGCTTCTTGACCTCAACCTGTTTTATCAGCAAGGTCTTCGTGACCTGTATCTTGTGCTGATCTCCTATCTCATCCTGTGACTTAAAATGCCTAGCCTCCTGGGAATGCTGGGAATGAGACCCCGAAGGCCTCAGCCTTATTTTACTCAGCCTCGATTCAAGATGGAGTTCCTCTGGTTCAGACGCCTCTGACATAAGTCTTTTCAGATCACTCTAACATCTGTGCCATGCCTGTGTTTGTGTCTGTCCTTCTTTTTTCCTTTTTCTTTTTCCTTTTTTTGTTTTTTTTTGAGACAGAGTCTCACTCTATTGCCCAGGCTGGAGGCAGTGGCACGACGTCAGCTCACTGCAGTCTCTACCTCCCAGGCTCAAGTGATTCTCATGCCTCAGCCTCCCAAGTACCTGGGATTATAGGCACGCGCTACCATGCTAAGTTTTGTATTTTTTGGTAGTGACGGGGATTCGCCATGTTGGTCAGGTTGGTCTCAAGTGATCTGCACGCCTTGGCCTCCCAAAGTGCTGGGATTATAGGCATGGGCCACTTCACCCAGCCAGAGTCTGTTCTTGTTCACTTTGAGATTTTCCTGTTTTTTTCTATGAAAAAACAGGTAATTGAAACCTGGACATTTTGATATTATAAAACTCTGGGTTTTATTTAAATCTGGTATTTAAGCCAATACCACTCAAATGTCTGACTCTGCTCTAGTGGGAGAAAATGGCTGCCACCTTTTTACTGCCAGATCAGGGTGGAAGTCCAGGTTTTCCACTCAGGCATCCTTAACAGTGAAAGGAGAGACAAGTGGGGAGGTGTTGGTGCCTCTGGGTGGGGAGAGAAGTTCAGGCTCTCCACTAGGCCTCTACTGGTACCACCTTCGCTGGGAAGTAGAAGGGCTCCTTGTTACTGCTTTCCACATGGCCTCCACTGACACTGCAGAGGGTGGCCTTGTTATTGCAGAGCTGTGGTCAAAGTCCTCACTCCACTAGGCTGCCTCTGACACTACCTGGGGCAGTGGGGCATGGAGTGGGGTTCTCCCCATAGGGAGCTTGAATTTCTTTTTTTTTTTTTTTTTTTTTTTTTTTGAGACAGAGTCTCTCTCCATCACCAGGCTGGAGTGCAGTGGTGTGATCCTGGCTCACTGCAAGGAGCTTGAATTTCTATCCCTAGCTGGTAACATTAGAAGTCCAAGCTCCCCATGTAATCTCCTCTGACACTACCCATGATGAGGTGCTCCCCACTGTGCCTTCTCCATCACCACTGCATAAGTTGGGTGGCACATGAGGACAACTGGGGATACATCTTTACAACCTAGCAAGGATGGAAGTCTAAGCTCTCCAATTGACCTTTACTAGTGAGATGGGGGTGGACCCAGTTTTTTTCTATGACACTTAGCCAGAGTAGAGTGGGAATCATGTAAAAGTTTTTGGTTTTAAGGCCTGGTGCCATGGCTTACACCTGTAATCCTAGCACTTTGGGAGGCTGAGGTAGGTGGATCACAAAGTCAGGAGATCGAGATCATCCTAGCTAACACGGTGAAACTCCATCTCTATTAAAAACACAAAAAATTAGCCAGGCATTGTGGCACGCACCTGTAGTCCCAGCTACTCAGGAGTCTGAAGCAGGAGAATAGCTTGAACCTGGGAGGCAGAGGTTGGAGTGAGCTGAGATTGCACCACGGCACTCCAGCCTGGGTGAAAGAGTGAGACTCCCTCTCAAAAAAAAAAAAAAAAATTGGTAATAGGGCTGGGCACAGTGACTCACACTTGTAATCCCAGTGCTTTGGGAGGCCAAGGCAGGTGGATCACCTGAGGTCAGGAGTTTGAGACCAGCCTGGTCAACATGGTGAAACTCTGTCTCTACTAAAAATACAAAAAATTCACCAGGCGTGGTTGCAAGCACCTGTATTCCCAGCTACTAGTGAGGCCAAGGCAGGAGAATCCCTTGAACCTAGGAGGCAGAAGTTGCAGTGAGTCAAGATCATGCCATTGCACTCCATCCTGGGCAACAAGAGAGAAACTCAGTCTCAAAAAACAATAATTGGTAATAGGTGCAACGTGAGAAGGGAGAAAGCAACAGTTTGTTTTTCAACCAATTTCAGGGTAAAAGGAAAGAGATCCAAGGCATCCTTTCTCTCCTTCTCCCATAAGAAAGCAGAGAAAAGAGGAAGCTGGGGCTAGAGGACAGGAGCTTCATTGGAAACAGAGTTCCATTGAGATCTGGGCACCTGGAGTGCAGCCAGCTCATTTTTGATGGGATTTGCATGTAAAGAGTGGGATATGAGGCCCAGCTTTACACCCTCTGTTATAATACAACTGAAGAGAAGTGGTTTCTCCTTTATAATCCTGAAACTAGGTTTGTCATCTTGCCTTAGGCTTTCATACTTTCTTCTTCTTCTTCTTTCTTTCTTTTTTTTTTTTTTTTTTTCTTTTTTGGTAGCCGGAAGGGTTAGTCTGATTTTCCATGTTTCAAATTATAAGAATTTTGCTAACTTGCTCCTGTGCCAGGGTGCTTGGTTGCAAACCTTCTTGACAGACTGGGGCTCCAGCATTCTTTCAAGGAAGTAATATTTTTAGGCTTTGAGACCTGCCCTTTGACCCCAAGTCCAATGGGGTGATAGAATGGTGGGGTCTCCTCATTTTGGTTAGAAAACTTACTGGTTTTGATGGCCCCAAGTGCAGGAGAGCCAGCTGCCTTAACTCCTTTCAAACCAAAAATTATTGAGGCCTTTCTTTGTTGTAGAATTTTTGGAAAGTATAGGAAAGCTCAGATAAATAAAGAAAATTGCCTGTAATCTCACCACCCAGAAATAATTTCTGTTAACATAATGATCATTATTCCAATCCTCAATCAATCCTCCTCAAACATTATGGAATATTTTAAATGCTTCATGGGTATTTGTTCTTTTAAGAAGGTGGGAAAAGTCAGAGTACTGGGAAGTGTGAACTGGCTCCTCACCTCAGAATCAAAGGATTTGCCTGTAATCCCAGCACTTTGTGAGGCTGAGGCAGGCAGATGACTTGAGCTCAGGAGTTTCTGATCAGCCTGGGCAACAAAGTGAGACCCCCCGTCTCTATAAAAAATACAAAAATCAGCCGGGCATGGTGGCACATGTGAGGCTGTAATAGTGAGGCTACTAGTGAGGCTAGGGGTTAGGCTGTACTAGTGAGACTACTAGTGAGGCTACAGCTACTAGTGAGGCTGTAGTGGGAGGATGGCTTGAGCCTGGGAGGCAGAGGTTGCAGTGAGCCGAGATTATACTACTGCACTGTAGCCTGGGCAACAGAGTGAGACCCTATCTCCAAAAAGAAAAGAAAAAAAAAAAAGATTTCTACAGATGCTGCTTCTATAAAAAAATACCCAAAAACAAAAGTTAGCTAGTCATGCTGGTGGCGTGCCTGTAGTCCCAGCTACTTGGGAGACTGAGGTGGGAGGATCACTTAAGCCTCGGAGGTCGAGGCTGTAGTGAGCCAAGATTGCACCACTGCACTCCAGTCTGGGTGACAGAACTTGACCTTACCCCTGCTTCCCGCAAGAAAAGGATTTCTAGTAGTCAACTTTTCTCTGTTCCAACTAATAATCTTTTTTTCTCCAATAAATATATAAATATATAAATATATATTTGGCCTCTTGCCACTGACCATTGCAAAGACAAAGCAAATGAATTTTTGTTTTCTTTTTTTCTTTTTGAGACAGAATCTTGCTCTGTCACCCAGGCTGGAATGCAGTGGCCTGACCTCAGCTCTCTGCAGCCTCCACCTCCAGAGTTCAAACAATTCTCCCACCTCAGCCTCCCGAGTAGCTGGGATTATAGGTGCCTACCACCACGCCCATCTAATTTTTTTGTATTTTTAGTAGAGAGGAGGTTTCTCTATGTTGGCCAGGCTGGTCTCAAACTCCTCACTTCAGGTGATCCACCCACCTCGGCCTCCCAAAGTGCTGGGATTACAGGTGTGAGCCACTGTGTCCAACCAAATGGAAGAAATTTTTTAAAAAGTATTAAATGTCCTTCCCTAACAAAGTCTCCATTGATCAAAACTTTAGTCGAACTCCTCTGAGTCCCTTCTGACTAGGCCTCACACTGGACTTCCCTCTCTGTCCTTGTGGAATCCAGTTTGAGCAAGAATCTTGTCAATTCAGTGAAAATCCCCTACCCTCGATATCTGACCACCCTCACTATCTTCTTACCCTGTCCTGCTTTCAGCAAGAATTTTGTCCAGTTGTTCTAACAAGGATTTCATTTACAGTCCGGGTGCAGTGGCTCACACCTGTAATCCTAGCACTTTGGGAGGGTGAGGCAGGCAGATCACTTGAAGTCATGAGTTCAAGACCAGTGTGGCCAACATGGAGAAATACCTTCTCCATCAAAAAGCACAAAAATTAGCCAAGCTCGATGATGTGTACCTTTTATCCCAACTACTCAGGAGACTGAGGCAGGAGAATCACTTGAACCCAGGAAGCGGAGGTTGCAGTGAGCCGAGATAGCCCCACTGCTCTCCAGCTTGGGTGACAGAGTGAGACCCTGTCTCAAAAAGAAAGAAAGAAAAAAGAATCCCGCTTACCCCTGATGTTTTCTCTTAGTAACTTTCCTTGATGGACAAGAGGGGAGTTGAGTCCCCTCCCTACCCCACTGCCAGACCCCATTGCAGTAGTCCCTATACCTATCACCATGGTCTGCCTGAATACAGCTTTCCTGGTACCATCTTTAGCAAGTGTCACAAATCGCTTTTTCTTTAACATTCCCTGCCCTCATCTCCTTTTCTCTCTTTTATTTTTTTGAAATGGAGTCTCTCTCTGTCACCAGGCTGGAGTGCCGTGGTGCCATCTCGGCTCACTGCAAGCTCCGCCTCCCGGGTTCAAGTGATTCTCCTGCCTCAGCCTCCTGAGTAGCTGGGACTACAGGCATGTTGCACCATGTCCAGCTAATTTTTGTATTTTTTAGTAGAGACGGAGTTTCACCATGTTGGCCATTGCACCAGAATGATCTCGATCTCTTGACCTCATCTACCCACTTCAGCCTCCCAAAGTGCTGGGATTACAGACATGAGCCACCGTGCCCGGTCTTGTCTACTTTTCTTTAACATCCCCTGCCCCTCACCTCCTTTGAGTCAACATAGTTGTTTCGCAAAGCCTCACATTTCCTTTTGAGAACTAGAAAGAAGTGTCTCCAGGTTTCTTTGTTTGCTTCCGGGGTAAGGGGCAGAAAGGTGCTGTAGAAGAGGAAATGGTCCTAATAAAGATAATCCAGATAGGAAATGCTTTCTAAATCAGCTTTAAGTGTCAAGGCTTGTCTGAGTTAAGGGAAGGGAACTTTAGCCTATGAATTTTGGTATGAAAAAAAAAATGAGGTTGTGAATCCAAACATCACCCTGAGTACATATGTGCTATAAACAGACTCCAGAGAAACTACTGACATCTAGATGTCCAGATGTGGGAGGGGACCTGTTCCTTGAGGCTCTATGCTGGCCATTGACTACTGGATAACCGAGTGATTCGCCCTCTAAACCAGACATGCTCTTGTGTATGGTAACACCAGGCTAGTGAGAAAGCAGCAAAAGCAGTATTATTTTGTATCAAGTACTAATTAAATTTGATTTGACTCAGGTTGAACAAATCCTTGTGCCCGACACTGGGTTCAGTGTCAGGGCCCTCAAGGAATCTCAGGTTGTCTGATGAGACAGGTAACTAAATATTATAGCTCTTATCAGACAAGCTAACCGGGCTAAAAGTTAAAAGAATTAACAACATCTGGGACAGCAAATGAAATCTTTCTGTATGTGTCACAGATTTTATGAGCTGGGTTTTGTAGGATAATACCTGGTGGAAAGGGGCAAAAGCCTTCTAGGCAGAAGAAATGTGAACAAAGATGGTGGGAGCATGTGCTCTTGGAAGGTGTGTACTGTGCGGCAGGAGCATGAGGTCCTCGGTGTGAACTAGGAGGAGAGCATTGATGGAAGTGGAAATGAAGCTAAAAGGGCAGGCTAGGGTCCAGAGTGTGAAAAACACTGATTGCCTTACTTAGGAAGGTACGAGGCAGGCATGAGTGTAAAGAGGTCCAATTTATCTTCTGTAGAGGTTATAACAAAGCAGGTATGAATTTGATTCCCTTCAGGTTTAGTTTTTTTTTTTTTTTCCTTTCCTATTTATTTATTTATTTATTTATTTATTTATTTATTTATTTATGAGAGAGGGTCTCACTTTGTGGCCCAGGCTGGAGTGCAGTGGTGAGATCACAGCTCACTGCAGCTGCGACCTCCCAGGTTCAAGAGATCCTCCCACTTCAGCCTCCGAGTAGCTGGGACTACAGACACACACTACTATGCCTGGCTAACTTTTAAAAATAGTTTTGTAGAGATAGGAGTCTACTATCTTGCCCAAGCTGGTTTTGAACTTCTGTGCCCAAGTGATCCTCCTGCCTCAGCATCTCAAAGTATTGGGATTACAGGTGTGAGTCACTGTGCCTGGCCTCAGGTTGAGTTTTCTTTTCTTTTTTTCTTTTTTTTGAGATGGAGTCTTGCTCTGTCACCCAGGCTGGAGTGCAGTGGCATAATCTCGGCTCACTGCAAGCTCCACCTCCCAGGTTCATGCCATTCTCCTGCCTCAGCCTCCCAAGTAACTGGGATTACAGGCACCTGCCACCATGCTTGCCTAAGTTTTTACATTTTTTAGTAGAGATGGAGTTTCACTGTGTTAGCCAGGATGGTCTTGATCTCCTGACCTTGTGATCCACCCACCTCGGTCTCCCAAAGTGCTGCGATTACAGGCGTGAGTCACTGCATCCGGCCCTCAAGTTGAGTTTTCTAAACCAAATAAAATCTGACTCCCAGCCCCAGAAAATGGGGAAACGTGCCCTGATGCTCATGATGGTTACCTTGGTACCTGCGGCCATGGGGTACTGATGTGGAGGGCTATTCCTCCACCTCCACCAACTACCAAGCTCCAAAGCTCTGTGTTGGCTCAGAAAGGCCCTGCAATGGTCCTGACTGCATTGCCTCAGGGACATCTTGGAGTTAGTCTCCATAAGCTCAGGCAAGTTTCCCTCCATATGGGGTGCTCTTGGGGTCACTCCCTCAGTTCATTGTAAGGCACTGGCCACATCCCATTCCCTCTTCTCCAGGATAAGCCATCTCAATCTTCCTCAAGGATTCTTATTTTTTTTTTCTTTTTCTTTTCTTGAGATGGAGTTTTGCTCTTGTTGTCCAAGCTGGAGTGCAATGGCACAGTCTCGGCTCACCGCAACCTCTGCCTCCCGGGTTTAAACAATTCTCCTGCCTCAGCCTCCTGAGTAGTTGGGATTACAGGCGCATGCCACCACATCCAGTAATTTTTGTATTTTTAATAGAGACGGAGTTTCACCTTGTAGGTCGTGCTGGTCTCGATTTCCTGATCTTGTGATCCGCCCACCTCGGCCTCCCAAAGTGCTGGGATTACAGGCATGAGCCACCGCGCTGGCCCCTCCTCTTCTTTTAGCATGTTGTGTTTTCAAATTTTTTTTTTTTCTCAAGGAGTCCTCCCGCTGGGCCTCAGTCTGGGTCTTCAGTCTGAACTGGCTCTCACTGCTTTGAGGCATGGGTCACATTCTGCCGCCACACATCACAAGCTTTCCCTCTGCCCCTGGGTGCTTCTGGGGCAGGAGAGTGTCCGTCTTTTCAGAATGTTCACATCTAACCCAGGGCAGAATCCTACGCTCTCACCACTGCGCCTCACCAGTCAGTGTGGCACCTCTCCATTCTCTTTTCCTCAGCACTCAAGAGTATGGGATATCTCCGGGGCGGGATCAGATCCTAAACTTCAGAAAGTCATGGATGAAAGGGTCCTCAGTTTATTATGGTGTGAAATAGTAGCTGGGACATTTCTGAGGGCCAGAGAAGGGAAACAACTTGCGTGAAGACCTTAGGAGCAGGCCCGGAGCTGTGGCCGGCGCCTGTAGTCCGAACTTGAGAGGCTGAGGCGAGAGGATCGCTTGAGCCCAGAACTCAGTGCACTCTAGCCTGTGCAACACAGGAAGACCCTGCCTCAAAATATGAAAATAGAAACAACTAGCTTAGACGCAGAACTGAGGCTCAAACCTACGTTTCCTGCTCAACCCCCACACCCCACGCCCCCGGTCCCCGCTAGCACCTCAGGACTGTTCCTCCTGGCCTCTCACTTGGAATGGCCCCAAAGCCAGGTTGAAGGCGAGTCTCCCGGCCACGGGAACTCCTAGCCCTGTAGTTCACAGGGCGGATGGATGCAGCCAGCCAAGCTCTCCAAGGAGCTTCGGGACGCCCCAGGACTTGGAAAAGCCCCAGAGTGCGCCCCTTGGGGGAAGGGTAGCTCGGGACCTCGAGGCGGCTAGAAGTCCAGGGCGTTGCCAGGTAGCAGAGTTGCTGCTCGGGTGTGGACAACTAAGCCAAACGCTGGGCCCTGGAAACCCTTCCAGAGCGCTCGGCCGGCCAAAGCCGGGCCACCATACCCCGGCCAACCACGCTCAGTCAGCCCCGCCCCCTGGAGCTCCGTTGCCCCTGCAGCCAGCGCCACGCGAAGTCGGCGGATCCTCCCGCCTAGGGAGCGGCGTCCCAGCCGCTACACTTGCGGAGGCCCTGGGTTGCGGGCTCCTGACAGCCCGCGAAAGCATGGCACGACCCGTGCAGCTGGCGCCTGGCTTGGGGGCGCTAGTGCTGTGCTGGCTGGAGGCGCAGAAGACTGCGGGAGCCAGGGAGGAGCCGGGCGGACGCGCGCGCGGTTTTCCGCGTCTTCCGTCGCGCGGGAACGCGCTGCTCCTGGAACGCGCTGCTCCTGGAACGCGCTGCTCCTGGAACGCGCTGCTCCTGGAACGTGCACGCGTGGCTGGCTTTCTAGGGCTGGCGGCGCCAGGCGCTGCGACCGCCGCGCGGCTTCTGCATCAGGGCAGTGGGTGAGTATGGGGCCGGGAGGGGAGGGGCGTCCCGCGCCAGCTGTGAGCTCGGAGCTCCGCGCTGCAGGGGCGAGCGCAGCCCCATCTTCTGCCACACAGGCTAGGCGCTGCTCTGAGGACCCGGGGTTGGGGTCGGGCGGCCGGTCCTGGGGGCCAAGACACCCCGGAGACGTTCCCTCCCGCTAGGACACTGCAGCTATAGTCCCCAAGGTGTGCCTGGTCGCTGCTAGGACTGGCTCCGGGCTGCGTCTGTTCTGCAACTCTTAAAGCACAGAAGGAACTTGCTACTTAGAAAAATGATGCTGTGCATAGAGAGGCTTTGGGCTAGGGGCCACTGTCTAGGCTCCACGGGGCGCTTAGGAAGGGTACCCCAGGAGAATGGCCAGAGTTTACTAAATCTGGCTGCTTTTTATTTATTAATTTTTTAACTACAGATCCGCAGTGGACAACATTCTGGTTTTCACATCCTGCAGTGTGGTGGTCTTGGGTCGAGACCTAGCAGCTTTGGGGTCGTTAACTTCTTGGGGAAAACAAACAAGTAGCGTCTCATCCTTTTAGCTAAACAGGCAGGATTCCACCTTCCCAGGCTTTTCAGACTTAGCTGTTTGTTAGATAACAGCAGCTGTTTGCCTTTATAAAATAGCTTCTCATTCGAGAAACTAAACCACTGCACCCGTGAGTGGTCTCTGACTCTGGGCACTAAACCCAGGCAGGTGTGTCAGCTCCCTGTAACAGCCTGGTTCTTACCTGCATTTATGTGAGGCTGCAAGGGCCGTTTGATGGTGTGTTGACAAGTCACCAGTTGTTCAGCGCTTAATTTTCATTCTTACCAAGGAACTCCTCTGTTAGTCCATAAATTATCCTCTTCCATCCGAGGAGAAGGAGCCACAAATAATAAACATTTGGGTGGGTGCAGTGGCTCTCGCCTGTAATCCCAGCACTTTGAGAGGCTGATGTGAGTGGATCACCTGAGTTCAGGAGTTCAAGACCAGCCTGGTTAACATGTTGAAACCCCTCAGGAGTTCAAGACCAGCCTGGCTAACATCATGAAACCCTGCCTCTACTAAAAATATAAAAATTAGCCTGGGCATGGTGGCAGTCGCCTGTAATCCCAGCTACTTGTGAGACTGAGGCAGGATAATCACTTGAATCCAGGAGGTGGAGGTTGCAGTGCCAAGATCACACCATTGCACTCCAGCCTGAGTGACAAGAGTGAAACTCCATCTCAAAAAGAAAAAAAAAGAAGAAGAAGAAAGAAAAGAAAAAAGAAGCACTTGTTTGATTTCCAAGGATTAGAAAACAGGACAGCAAGAAGCAAGCACCTGACCTACCAATACTGTGTATCATCCATTCAGAGATGGTATTACCGTGTCCCAGCAGTCAGTGCTTTAAACCTTCACTTCTCACCTACGTCCATGCTGTCTGTTCCCTCTCCTCCCACCCCAACCCCATTTTTCGTAAGCACAAAGAAGAACTCACTGCAAAACCACATATACACATTTCCTTTCCTTTTACTTGCAGGAGTGAAGAAAATACGTTTCTGGCTCTGAGAGCAGTGAGCTGAGTAACCAAGCCAAAATCCTCACGAGCGAAGAGATCTTTCAGACAGGCTCGATGAAAAACTCTTTTCAGTTCTGTGTCCTCAGTTTTTCTGGTTTGAATTGGTGGCTACATTCTCAGGCCCTCCCTAACAAAGGGTGAGCATAGAGTATATTGTAGAGAGGGAGTGGGATGCAGGGCCTGGAGGTGAAATAAGGAGGGCTTGTGCTAAGTCATGGGCCACCACTAATGCCCCAGTGAGCAGTGGTAAATGCTGGTGTCTGTGTTGGTGCTGTCTGCTGCCGTCTGAAATATGCAGCACGCGTCACCTGTTGCTCCCATTCTCTTCTGCCCAGTATGTA
The DNA here is from genome assembly GCF_007565055.1 of Rhinopithecus roxellana. Lineage (NCBI taxonomy): Eukaryota > Metazoa > Chordata > Mammalia > Primates > Cercopithecidae > Rhinopithecus > Rhinopithecus roxellana. The sequence goes on from NC_044567.1 coordinate 37,686,460, forward strand.
ACGCTGCCTCATAGCACAACTCAGGATGCAGTGGACACTGTATTCTATGGGGTGTGCAACACAGTGGACATCGCCCTGGGTCGTCACCCTTGACTTGGGTCTCCTGGAATGATTTTGAGGTTTTTAGATTTTATTTTAAATTCTTTTCTTTTCTTTTCTTTTCTTTCTTTTCTTTTCTTTCTTTCTTTCTTTTTTTTTTTTTTTTTTTTTTTTTTTTTTGACAGTCTCGCTCTGTTGCTCAGGCTGGAGTGCAATGGTGCAATCTTGGCTCACTGCAACCTCTACCTTCTGGGTTCAAGGGCTTCTCCTGCCACAGTCTCTGGAGTAGCTGGGATTATAGGCGCCCGCCACCGTGCCTGGCTAACTTTTGTATTTTTAGTAGAGACAGGGTCTCACCATGTTGGTCAGGCTGGTCTCGAAATCCTGACCTCAAGTGATCTGCCTGCCTTGGCCTCCCAAAGTGCTGGGATTACAGATGTAAGCCACCGCACCCAGGAATTTTTGTTTGTTGTAATATTTGTATTTCTTTTTTAAAGCTGTGACCATGGCAAGACAGATTTTGAAGTTTTTAACTAGTCCTGATAAGAATTTGAACATTTAGCTTGGATTTGGACAAAGCCACCCATTTGGACATTTTGAGGAGCAAAATGGAGAAAGATCTTATTTGATGCTGAGTGATGGATACACATAGGGGACAAAGGGGATGCTTTTGCTTTGAATTGTGTTGCTAATTGCCGATTTCTAGGTTCATATCAAAGGAGAAGAGGCAGCTCTTGGGCTACCTTAGAGTCCTGGAGGGTGGCGAAGGCAGGAGAAGCTGCTTTCCCCAAAAGGAATTGAAAGTTTAGGTCGGCTTGCTCTCTTGCCTCTTGCAGCACTGGCTTCCAGGAGGGCAGGGAAAGAGCTGCTGTGGACTATTGAAGGTTGTTGCTCCATTCTCACGGTTATTTTGTGGGAAAGAGCAAAATGCTAGAAATGAACACAAAGAGTCAATCTGATGTCTTTGCTATAGATGTTTGTTTGTTTGTTTATCTATTTATTTATTTTTGAGATTGTGTTTCACCCTTGTTGCCCAGGCTGGAGTGCAATGGCACCGTATCAGCTCACCGCAACCTTCACCTCCTGGGTTCATGCGATTCTCCTGCCTCAGCATCCTGGTAACTGGGATTACAGGTGCCCACCACCATGCCTGGCTAAATGTTTTGTATTTTTAGTAGAGACGGGGTTTCACTGTGTTGGCCATGCTGGTCTCGAACTCCTGACTTAGGTGATCTGCCCACCTCAGCCTCCCAAAGTGCTTGGATTACAAGAATGAGCCACTGTGCCTGGCTAGATGTTTTTTTTAAAGGCTGATTTTCTGCTGCATAAAAGCATTAGGGTATAGGAAGCATTGCCGGCTAGCTCAGGCAGAAAATGCAGGGAGAGAGGGATGGTGGTCAGCTTTATAAGTCCAGCTGTGCTGCCTTGGGTCCTTCTGGATTTATGGACCTGGGACCCATCAGGTACAAGGGGGGAGCACCCTAGCGAAGCAGACAGGAGTGACCGGAACCCCAGGTGCAGATCTGAACTTAAGTCATGCAGAAGTTTATGTTTTCTCCAAGTTTTGTGCCTTTTCTCTCCGTCTTCACTCTCTACCTTACCTTTCCTCTGGTAAGAAAAAGAGTTCCCAGGCAGAGAGTATATTTCTAAGAAGAGAGACATTGAATTTTTAGCTTGATTAACAAGGGGCTAACTCTACCTTTGTGCTCCAGTCCTCAAATGTTGTATTTTTTTTCTTTTCTTTTTTTTTTTTAAGTGGAAATCAGGTCTTTCTCTGATTCCCAGGCTGGTCTCTAACTGCCGGGTCCACTTTGGCCTCCCCAAATGCTGGGATTACCAGTGTGAGCCACCACACATGGGTCAAATGTTTTGTTTTCTGTTTTTCACTAGCCAGTGACATTAACAAATGAAAGAGTGAGTTCTGGAAGCTGGAGGGAGACTGCTGCCTAACCAGCTGAGCCACTGGGGAAGGAGGTACTGCAGGGAGGTGGGATACCTGTATTTGTTTGGAAGAATCTGTTGCTACTCTGAGAATACACCTAATGGGACAGGACAGATTAATGATGGCAGCCACTTGGCCAAACAAGTTTGTTCCCTTCTCCTGAAATTTATAGCTGGGGTGTCTCCACCTGTCACCCCCAGCAGGGCCTTTCATCTTTTCTCACTGAATATAAATGCCCCAGGCCATGCCTGGTGGCTCTTGCCTGTAATCCCAGCACTTTGGGTGGCTGAGGTGGGCAGATCACTTGGGGTCAGGAGTTTGAGACCAGCCTGGCCAACATGGTGAAATGCTGTCTCTATTAAAAATAGAAAAATTAGCCTGGCATGGTGAGACATGACTGTAATCCCATCTACTTGGGAGGCTAAAGCAGGAGAACCCAGGAGGCAGAGGTTGCAGTGAGTGGAGATTGTGCCACTACATTTCAACCTGGGCAAAAGAGTGAGACTGTCTTAAAAAAAAAAAAAAGAAAGAAAGCACTGAGTGCTGGTGGCCCTTTTTAAATACTCACTTCATGAATTCATTCATGAGCCAGGTACTGTTTTAGGTGCCTCTGTGTGTTTTGTTTTGTTTTGTTTTGTTTTGAGGCAGAGTCTTGCTCTCTCACTCAGGCTGGAGTGTAGTGGTACAATCATGGGTCACTGCAGCTTCGACCTCCTGGGTGCAAATGATCATCCTACCTCAGCCTCTTGTGTAGCTGGGACCACAGGTGCGCACCACCATACCTAGCTAATTAAAAAAAAAAATGGCAGTAGAGGCAGGTCTTGCTCACTATGTTGTCCAGGTTGGTCTCAGACTCCTGGGCTCAAGCGATCCTCCTGCCTCTGCCTCTCAAAGTGCTGGGATTACAGGCACGAGCCACCTCACCCAGCCACTTCTGTTTTGGGTTTTTTTTGTTGTTTGTTTGTTTGTTTCTTTGTTTTGATATGGAGTCTCACTCTGTCACCCAGGCTGGAGTGCAGTGGGGCTATCTCAGCTCAGTGCAACTTCCGCCTCCCGGGTTCAAGGGATTCTCCTGCCTCAGCCTCCCGAGTGGCTGGGACTACTGGCATGTGCCACCATGCCCGGCTAAGTTTTTTTGTAATTTTAGTAGAGACGGGGTTTCTCCATGTTGGTCAGTCTGGTCTGGAACTCTCGACCTCAGATGATTCATCCACCTCAGCCTCCCAAAGTGCTGGAATTACAGGCGTGAGCCACTGTGCCCAGCCTGCTTCTGTGTTTCAATGCATCTTTCGTTCAGACTTGCCTCTGCTCAAGGGAAATAGAGTCAGGCTCTTTCTCCCACATCCAGTTCAAGAGGGGATAGCTGAGTGGGAGGCCATGTTCTGGAAGCTGGCTGGTTCACACCATCTTCTCCATCCCACAGTGACTCCTCTAGGTACTGCAGGTTCTGCCTTTAGTTAGGCAGGAGTTCTTTGTGCTTTGGGAGGTGCTGACGATCAGGCACATCAGGTTGGTGAAAGGGAAATGATGGGAGGATCTTCGACCTCTCCTCGTGCCCCTCTACCTGATTCCCCAAACCCCTCTGAGCATGGCCTTCCAATCACAGAGGAATATTGAGGCAAAATTACAGGTACTCTAGGAGTATAGAATGTAGTATCTGCACTAATGCCAGATGTTGACTGGTTTCAGACTCTCTCCTGGGATCTGGTTTGGGAGAGGAAGAAGAGTGCTAGGGTACTCGGTGCCTGATGCTGCCAGAATTGGGCAAGTCTCTGGACCACTGTTCTTATTTGTTCTGTGACTTAGGGAATGATGTGGTAGAGCGTATACAAATGGTGAGGAAAGGGAGTGGTCTGATTCCTATTCTGTCTTATTTCTGAAGTCCTACCTTGAATGGCAGTAGGGCATCTTGTAGCACTTCGTAGCTAATGGAATTTTGTAGGTGAAATTTATATTTAGGGAAATGCACACATCTTAAGTTTACTATTTGATAAAATTTTCAAATGCATACATGTGTGTAACCCACATTCCTAGCAGGATTAGAACATTAGAAAGTTCCCTCCTGCCCTTTCCCAGTCAGCTCTGCTTCGATTCTCAGAGAAAACCACTATTCTGAATTTTTTTTCTTTTACTTTTTCTTTTTTTTTTTTCTTTTTTTTTTTTTTTGAGATGGAGTCTCACTCTGTCACCCAGGCAGAGTGCAGTGGCATGATCTCAGCTCACTGCAAGCTCTGCCTCCTGGGTTCAAGCGATTCTGCTCCCTCAGCCTCCCGAGTAGATGTGATTACAGGCATCTGCCACCATGCCCAGCTAATTTTTGTATTTTGAGTAGAGATGGGGTTTCTCCATGTTGGCCAGGCTGGTCTCAAACTCCTGACCCCACATGATCAGCCCACCTTGGCCTCCCCAAGTGCTGGGATTACAGGCATGAGCCACCGCACCCAGCTGGCTTTATTATTATTTTTTAGATACAGGATTTCACTCTGTCATCCAGGCTGGAGAGCAATGGCGTGATCATAGCTAACTGCAGCCTTGAACTCCTGGGCTAAAGTGATCCTCCTGTGTCAGTCTCCTGAGCAGCTGGGACTACAGGCATGCACCACCACACCCAGATAAAATGTTTCCTTTTTTTGGAGAGATGGGGATCTTGCTACGTTTCCCAGACTACTCTCGAACTCCTGGCTTCAAGTGATCCTCTTCCCTCGGTCTCTCAAAGTGCTAGGATGATAGATGTGAGCCAATTGCATGCAGCCAATCCTTGGGTTTTATTATTTTATTAATTAATTAATTTTTTTTTGAGATAGGATATCTTGCTGTGTCACCCAGGCCAGAGTGCAGTGGCGTGCTTACAGCTAACAGCAGCGTTGACCTCCAGGGTTCAAGTGATCCTCCTGCCTCAGCTTCCTGAGTAGCTGGGACTACAGGCATCCACCACCACATTTGGCTAATTTATTTTTATTTTTTGTAGAGATGGAGTCTCCCTGTGTTGCCCGGACTGGTCTTAAACTCTTGGGCTCAAGCGGTCCTCCTGCTCCTGCTTCCTAAAGTGCTGGGATTATAGTCATGAGCCACCATGCCTGGCCTGTTTTTTAACACGTAAGTCACCTACCTTCTCATTGTATCATGCATTGGGCCTTTTTAATATCCTTCCCCTTATGCACATTCCTACTGAAAAACACCAGTGCAAAATTATCTTCATTTATAGGCAGCAAAACTGAGACTTGAAGATGCACTGAAAACTGTAGCTTGAAGTTTCCAGATGACCCAGAACCACTGTGGTTAGTGAAGAAAATTTGAGTTCAATTTTTCTTTCTTTGCATGGAGTCTCACTCTATCACCCAGGCTGGAATACGTGGTGCGATCTTGGCTCACTGCAACCTCTGTCTTCCGGGTTCAAGAGATTCTCCTGCCTCAGCTTCCTGAGTAGCTGGGACTACAGGCATCCACCACCACATTTGGCTAATTTATTTTTATTTTTTGTAGAGATGGAGTCTCCCTGTGTTGCCCGGACTGGTCTTAAACTCTTGGGCTCAAGCGGTCCTCCTGCTCCTGCCTCCTAAAGTGCTGGGATTATAGTCATGAGCCACCGTGCCTGGCCTGATTTTTAACACGTAAGTCACCTACCTTCTCATTGTATCATGCATTGGGCCTTTTTAATATCCTTCCGCTTATGCACATTCCTACTGAAAAACACCAGTGCAAAATTATCTTCATTTATAGGCAGCAAAACTGAGACTTGAGGATTCACTGAAAACTGTAGCTTGAAGTTTCCAATGACCCAGAACCACTGTGGTTAGTGAAGAAAATTTGAGTTCAATTTTTCTTTCTTTGCATGGAGTCTCACTCTATCGCCCAGGCTGGAATACGTGGTGCGATCTTGGCTCACTGCAACCTCTGTCTTCTGGGTTCAAGCGATTCTCCTGCCTCAGCCTCCTGAGTAGCTGGGATTACAGGCATGTGCCACCACGCCAGGCTAATTTTTTGTATTTTTAGTAGAGATGGAGTTTCACTGTGTTATCCAGGATGGTCTCAATCTCCTGACCTTGTGATCTGCCTGCCTCAGCCTCCCAAAGTGCTGGGATTACAAGCATGAGCCACAGCGCCCCACCTTTGAGTTCAATTTTTTACACTGCCATTTATTAGCTGTATGTCCTTGAGCTAGTGACTTAATCCCTCTGAGCTCCATTGTCTACATGGGTACAAATGAGGACACAATAGCCCCTTTGCAGGTTGTTTTGAAGATAAGGTACCTGAGAGCCTTCAGCCTGTGCCTGGTTCAGAGTCAGCATCAGGAAAACAACAAACAGCAGGCAACTTCCAGCATAGAGGGAGAAGAGAATGGGTCTCTGGATTCTTGTTCACTAGACAAACCTGTCTCTGTTAAGGCCTGTGCTCATCATTGCTTGCCTGGCATATACTTATATTCAAGACCTCTGTCTGTCCTTCTGTCCTGTCCTTCCTGCTTAGTGCTAGTCACGTCCACAGCCGTGTGTTGTCCTGTGCCTCAGCACAGGTCCCAAGGGGTGCCTGGTGCCAGAAAAGGAGCCTGTACAGGGATTCTGAGGCCTGAGTTTGAAACCAACCCTGCTGCTAAGTTGCTGGGCGCCCCCCAGCCTGTCCTCTCACTTCTCTGAGCCTCTAGTTCTTTAGATGTGAATGGCTTCCTGCTCACTTTGACTCTGTTGACTGGCTAAACCTTCCCACCTAGCTTGGCTGTGGCCTCTCCTGAGTCAGCCTCCCAGTCATCTGTGTCAGGAGGCCCCGGGAAGAACAGACAGAAGCTCACACCGAAGTTGCTTAAGATATTTTCCACAAACAGGGGAAGTAGCCCTTCCTCTTAGTACTGCCCAGACATCTTGGTTCTCTAATATCATTCCCCCTTCACCAAGAATCTGAAGCTACATGGTTGTTGAAGCAGCCACACCATACTGGGCTTCCCTTGTGCTTGCAGTCATTTGTTAGGTATGCATTGAGCATTTACCCTGTGCCCAGCCTGACCGGTTATTCCATACAAAGGGGCAAAAGGCTCATGCCCTGACCTCAAGGAGCCATAGTCTAGGGACCAGATGGATGAATAAGTGATACACAGTTATGGGGAGCAATAAAAGGATAGCAGATCAAGAATCCCATGCATATGTGTATGTGTATTCAAGGAAGACTTCCTGGAGGAAGTGATGCCTCAAGATACGCAGAATAAGTAGATGTTAGCATAGTGAGAAGCACATTTTAAGTTGAGAGGGAGGGCATGTGTCCCAGTTGTATGACCCACATGGGGAACCACAAGCTTCTGGGTGCAGCTGGAGCATGGAGTGGGAGGTGGACATTGGCACAAAGGGCCTGCAGAGGGGCTGACGTGGAATGGGTCCTGAGTACTCTACTCATGCATCTGAGCCTGAGGCCACTGAAGAGTATTATGCAATAAAGTGCATGTATGTGATTATATTTATAATCCTGTTTACATGATATACATGGTAGGTACTTCCCAGCCTGAAGTATGCATTATCTTTCATCAGTGGTTGTCTGGAATGGTGGTGCCTTGGAAGGGTGATGTAAGCCCCCATGGGCCTACCAGAGTGCCCATAGTGCTTGTTCAGTGGCAGATCTGATATCTGAGAAAGACCTCAAGAGCCATGCAGGACACCTAGGATCTTGTCACTAAGCAGCTGAGTGACCAGCTTCTCATCCAGTCCTCTTGGGGCCTTGGTTGCCTCATGTGTTGGCGAGTAATCCACCTGCCCTTTCTACTGCACAGATTTGGCATCGGACTCCAATAAGATACCATCTATACGAACAATTCGAAAAGTGCACAGTACAAACACCAGCATGTCTTTACATCTATTTGTGCCTTCCTTAATTTATTTCCTCAGTGTTTATAGTTTTCAGCATGCCTGTGTTTTACGTCCTTAGTTAAGTTTATTCCTAAGTATTTTATTCTCTTTGGTGATGTTGTTAATGGGATTGTTTTCATTTTGTTTCTTTTTTTTTCTTTTTTCCTTTTTTGAGATAGGGTCTTGCTGTGTCACCCAGGTTGGAGTGCAGTGCTGTTATCATGGCTCCCTGCAGCCTCGACCTCCCAGGCTTAAGTGATCCTCCCATCTCAGCCTCTCCAGTAGCTGGGACTACAGGCAGGCGCTACCACACCTGACTAATTTTTGTATTTTTAATAGAGATGGTGTTTCACCATGTTGCCTAGGCTACTGTTGAACTGGGCTCAAGCGATCCTCCCGCCTCGGCCTCCTAAAGTGATACGATTATAGGCATGAGCTAGGATTGTTTTCTTAATTTCCTTTGTGGATAGTTTATTGTTAATGTTTAGAAATGCAACCAATTTTATGTTCATTGTGTGTTCTGCAACTTTACAGAACGTATTAGTTCTAACAATTTTTGTGTGTGGCGTCTTTGGGATTTCCTATGTAAGATCATGTCATCTGCAACCAGAGATGATTTTACTTCTTTTCTGAGCTGGATGTCTTTTATTTGTTTTTCTTGCCTAATTCCTCTGGGTAGGACTTCCAGTACTGTGTTGAAAAGAAGTGGCAAGAGTGGGCATCTGTGTTTTCTTCCCAGTCTTAGAGGAAAAGTGTTCAGTTTTTCACTGTTGAGTATGATGTTAGCTGTGGGCTTTTCACATATGACCTTTATTGTGTTGAAGTAATTTCATCGCATACCCATGGATTGGGAGTCTTAGTATTTTGTAAATGTTCATACTCCCCAAAGTGAACTACAGATTCAATGCAATCCCTATCAAAATCCCAACAGCTTTTTTACACAAATAGGAAAAACAATTCTAAAATTCATATGGACTCACAAAGGATCCCAAAATAGCCAAAACAATTATTATTATTTGAGACAGGGTCTTGCTGTGTCACGTAGGCTACAGTACAACAGTGCAGTCACAGCTCACTGCATCCTTGATGTCCTGGGCTCCAGCGATTCTCCCACCTCAGCCTCACAAGCATCTGGGACCAGAGGTGCGTGCCACCACACCTGGCTAATTTTTAATTTTTTTGTAGAGACAGGGTCTCGCTCTTTTACCAAAGCTGTTCTTGAACTCCTGGGCTCAAGCAATCCTCCCGCTTTGGCCTCTGCCAGAAATGGCTTTGAGAAAGAAAAACACAGCTGGGAGTCTCTCTGGCTTGGGGGCTGCCTGAAAAAAAGAACAGTAAAAAACAAAGCTTGAAGCATCACACTTCCTGATGTCAAAATACGTTACAGGCTGGGTGTGGTGGCTCATGCCTATAATCCCAGCACTTTGGCAGGCCAAGGCGGGTGGATTACCTAAGGGCAGGAGTTTGAGATCAGCCTGGCCAACATGGCAAAACCCCATTTCTACTAAAAATACAAAAATTAGCCGTGCATGGTAGTGGGCACTTGTAATCCCAGCTACTTTGGAGGCTGAGGCAGGAGAATCACTTGAACCCAGGAGGCAGAGGTTTCAGTGAGCGGAGATTGCACCACTACACAGAGTGAGACTCCATCTAAAAAAAAAAAAGCACACACACAAGCAAAACAAAAAACAAAATGTATTACAAAGATTTAGTAATTAAAACATATGTTACCGCATAAATACAGATAAATACAGCAATGGAACAGAATAGAGAGCCCAGAAATAAACCCACACATATACAGTCAACTGATCTTCCCTGAGGGTTCCGAGAACACACAATGGGGACGAGAGGGTCTCTTCAAGATATGGCCCTGGGAAAACAATCTCCACATGCAAAAGAATGAAATTGTACCCTTTTCTTACACCATCCACAATGAGCAACCCAAAATGAGTTAAATATAAGACCGGACACTAAGACTCCTAGAAAACATGGGGAAAAGCTTAATGGCATAGATCTTGACAGTGATTTTTTAGATACAACACCAAAAGCATAGGCAGCCAAAGCAAAAATAGAGAAGTGGGACTAAGTACAAGCACCAAATATTTATTTTATTTCACTTTATTTTTGAATTTTTATCTATTTATTTATTTTGAGACTGGGTTATGAGCCTGGCTAATTTTTGGTTTTTGTTTTTTGTTTTTGTTCTTTTTTGGTAGAGATGAGGTTTCACCATGTTGCCCAGGCTGGGCTCAAGTGCTGGGATTACAGGCATGAGCTACTGCTTCTGGCCCAAGCACCAAATATTAACAGTGGTTATTTTGTTTTGTTAATTAATTAATTAATTAATTTTTGTTTCTTTTTTTGAGACAGAGTCTCATTCTGTCACCCAGGCTGGAGTGCACTGGTGTGATCTTGGCTCACTGCAAACTCCACCTTCCGGCTTCAAGCGATTCTCATGCTTCAGCCTCCCAAGTAGCTGGGATTACAGTTGTGAGCCACCACGCCTGGCTAATTTTTTGTATTTCTAGTAGAGATAGGGTTTTGCCATGTTGCCCTGGCTTATCTTGAACTCCTGAGTTCAGGTGATCTGCTGCCTTGGTCTCCCAAAGTGTTGGGATTATGGACATGAGCCACGTGCCTGGCCAACAGTGGTTATTTTATCTCTGGTGTGGAGTATGGCTGTGGGGGGTGTGTGAACCTGTGCACATGCACTTGTAAATGTTTCTGCTTTTTGCTGTTTTGTTTGTTTGTTTGTTTGTTTTGAGACAGTCTCCCTCTGTTGCCCAGGCTGGAGTACAGTGGTACGATCCTGGCTCACTGCAACCTCTGCCACCAGAGTTCAAGCAATTCTCCTACCTCAGCCTCCTGAGTAGCTGGGACTACAGTTGCCTGACACCATGCCCAGCTCACTTTTGTGTTTTTAGTAGAGACAGGGTTTCACCATGTTGGTCAGGCTGGTCTTGAACTCCTGACCTCATGATCCATCCACCTCAGCCTCCCAAAGTGCTGGGATTACAGGCATGAGCCACCGCACCTGGCTTATTTTTGATTTTTAAATGTATATTACTTTTAGTACCTTTTATTTTAATTGGAGTTTTGCTTGATGGGTTGCTCCTGTGACACATTCCCATAGTATGAAAGGATATACAGGAAAAAGTCTCTCATTTCCCTATCCCAGTCACTGACTGCTTTTCTCTGGAAATGGCTGCAGTGACCAGTTTTCCAATCCTTCCATAGATAGTTTATAAATCTACAAATAATATGGATAGACATATCTGCCTCCATTTTTACATAAATGTTAGCATATTACATGTATTATTTTTTCTTGGAAACAAGTTTTCTTAAGTCATTAAAAAATCAATGTATAAGTGCAAGGAAGTTAATAGCATTGTTCTAGGGTGCAGAAACACTAGTTCTGTAGGATATAAGTAGGGATTACATGAAAGAGAGTCTCCTAGTTGAGTGTGTTTGGAAATCACGTTTAAACAGGTTTCATGAGTGCAAAGGCTTCAGGAGACCTTGGTATGCTGGTGGTCTCCATCCAAGAGGCAGGAGAATAATCTGAATGCTCCAATCTCTTTCCACCAGTGAAGCCCATTTTTGCCAAGCTCCTTGTGGGTAGATGTTGGAGACGTTCTTGGGAAGCTCTGGGTCCCTTCGGAATATCTTCCTGTGAGAGGAGCTGATCATCTTGTCCATGAGCCCAGGGCCCACCTGACAGAGAGCCATGTCTCAGAGCCCTGTTGTGGAGTGGACAGAGATCACAGTAAAAACTAACCACATCCCGCACCCAGGGAGGTGTGTGTGTTGGAGGATCATGGAAAGAACCCTAGACACGGAGTCTGGGCCATCTGAAGAGTATTACCGTGTGACCTGAGGCAGAGCAGTCCTCCCCTTATAAATGGCAGCCACCATGCTTGCCTTGCTCCAAAGTTGGTGGCACTGGGATGCAGAAATGCCCTGTTTGAAGATGTTATTCCCCCAACCTTCAACCCCACGGTGGAGGTTTCAGGAAGGGGCAGAGTTTGGACATCCCATAGGTTCATAGGTTTCATAGATCATGTTTTTCCAGTTTGGTCTCGAACTCCTGGTCTCAAGCAATCCTCCCATCTTGGCCTCCTAAAGTGCTGGGATTATAGCCATGAGCCACTGTACCTGGCTGAGATTTTGGTGATTATATATAGATTATGTATAACATTTATCAACAGGTCTGTGGACATGTTTTCATTTCTCTTGGGTGAATACCCAGGTGTGGATTGGAGATCTGCTTTTCAAAATGATTGTACCACTTTGCAATCATGCCATCAATGAATGAGAATTCCAGTTCAGCATTTCATATTATCAGTATGTTATTATTTTGTTTATTTATTTTTTTTGAGATGGAATTTCACTCTTGTTGCCCAGACTGGAGTGCAATGGAGCAACCTCTGCTCACTGCAACCTCTGTCTCCCTGGTTCAAGAGATTTTTCCTACTTCAGCCTCTGGAATAGTTGAGATTACAGGTGACCATCATAATGCCCAGCTAATTTTTTGTATTTTTGGTAGAAACAGAGTTTCTCCATGTTGGCCAAGCTGGTTTTGAACTCCTGACCTCATGATCCAACCACCTCATCCTCCCAAAGTGCTGGGATTACAGGTGTGAGCCACTGCGTCCAGCCTATTTTATTATTTTTGGCTGGACTAATAGTTGGATAGTGGTAGTTCATTGTGACTTTAACTTGTATTTCCCTAATGACTAGTTAGTTGAGCATCTTTTCATGTGTGCTTATTTGCCATGTCTGGATCTTCTTTTCTTTTCTTTTTCTTTTTTTGAGATAGAGTATCACCCTTGTCGCCCAGGCTAGAGTGCAATGGTGTGATCTTGGCTCACTGCAACCTCTGCCTCCCGGGTTCAAGTGACCTTCCTCCTTCAGCCTTCTGAGTAGCTGGGATTTTGGGTGCCTGCCACTACACCCAGCAAATTTTTGTATTTTTAGTAGAGATGAGGTTTCACCATGTTGGCCAGATTTGTCTTGAACTCCTGACCTCAGGTGATCCACCGCACTCGGCCTCCCAAAGTGCTGGGATTATAGGCATGAGCCACCATGCCTGGCCTGTATCTTTTTTAATAAGTGTCTGTCAAAATGTTTTGTCTATGAAAAAAGTTTTTTTGTTGTTATTAAAAGGAATTCTTCATATATTTTAGATACAGGTCCTTTGTCAGATATGCGTTCTGCAAATGTTTTTTCCCAGACTGTGCCTTGTCTTTTTTTTTTTTTTAATATTTATTATTTATTATTTATTTATTTATTATTTATTTATTTTTGAGATGGAGTCTTACTCTGTCACCCAGGCTGGAGTGCCGTGGTAAGATCTTTCCTCACTGCAAACTCCACCTCCTGCTTTCTATTGATTCTCCTGCCTCAGCCTCTCAAGTGGCTGAGACTACAGGTGTGCACCACCACACCCGGCTAATTTTTGTATTTTTAGTAGAGACAGGGCTTTGACATGTTGGCCAGGTTGGTCTCAAACTCCTGACCTCAAGTGATCCACCCTGTCAGCCTCCTAGAGTGCTGGGATTATAGGTGTGAGCCACAGTGCCTGGACAGCTTGTCTTCTTAATTTCTTACCAGTGTCTCTTGAAGAATAAACATTTTAATTCTTTTTTCTTCAAGACAGAGTCTTGCTCTATCACCCAGGCTGAAGTGCAGTGGTGTGATCATGGCTCACTGCAGCCTCAACCTCCCAAGGCTCAGGTGATCCAAGTAGCTGGGACTACAGGTGTGTACCACAACACCTGGCTAATTTTTGTATTGTTATTTTTATTTTTTAAGAAGGAGTTTCACTCTTGTTCCCCAGGCTGGAGTGCAATGGCAAGATCTTGGCTCACTGCAACCTCCACCTCCTGGGTTCAAGTGATTCTCCTGGCTCAGCCTCCTGAGTATCTGGGATTACAGGTGCTTGCCGCCATGCCTGGCTAATTTTTGTATTTTTAGTTGAGACGGGGTTTCACCATCTTGGCTGGGTTGGTCTCGAACTCCTAACCTCAGGTGATCCACCTGCCTTGTCCTTCCAAAGTTCTGGGATTATAGGTGTGAGCCACCGCACCCAGCCCCAATTTTTATATTTTTAGTAGTGATGG